>NC_041393.1:593739364-593912477 GCF_002162155.2 Triticum dicoccoides
GTTTTCCACCATGAATTTTGGCACTCTTTTATATTTCTTCCCTTACGTGATGCGATATATTTTTTATATTATAAAACATGAATATAACTTATAAGAAAACGAAATCCATTGAATGTTTCTAAAGTATTTCATAGCACCCCAAAACAGATAATTAACACATATATTATGGAAAAACATATAAATCGCAAAATTCATATTTACATTCTACTAATTTTTTAAATTAGTTTAATAAATCTTCACATATGTCAAGTGTTTTTTAAAATACCTATACGTGGAAATATATTGCATTGTGAAAAGAAATATCATGATGTGAAAATGTCCATATTATGAAAAATATTATTTGATAGATGAAAATATATAATTCATGATGTGAAAATTTTCATTTTCAAAATAAATATTGTGTACTTTCAAAAAAAGTATATTTAACAAATAAGGGGAAATTATTATTAGTAGTAAAAGTAAATTAAAAATAATATAAAAACATAAGAGAAGTAAAATAATATAAATGTGAACAAAAATAAATAGAGTAAGAACAAGATGCAAAAAAAATACAAAGTAAAAAAGAAAATAAACTAAAAGAAAGCTTAGGATACCAAAATTCTTATTTTGAGCATGACATATTTTTTTATCATTTGTTATGGAAAAAATGAATCATTAAATACTTAAATCGTGGATCACCCTTGGCCTCTGCATCGATTGGTGCACACAACCATGTGTTATTGATTATGTCATCCTTTCATAAATATAAGATGTTCTACTTTTTTTCGAATCGGATGTATATGGACACATTTTAGTGTGTTTGTTCACTCATTTCAATCTGTATGCAGTCCATATTGAAATGTCTAAAACATCTTATATTTGCGAATGGAGGGAGTATTAAACAACGAATAGAAAAGCGAAGCATTGATGTTGAAAATACAGGCTTACAAAATAAATGAAAAACAAAGAAAAGCCCTGAGGCCATCCAAAAGTGATCTCCCTTGTAGCAGTATCTCTACAAGCGTACCATCAACCCTATGACATGGGAGACCAGACAACAAAATCACGCCACTCATGGACAAAGCCTTTAAGAAGGGAGCATCGCACGTGCATCGATGTTGATAAGTCCATCCAAAGGTCGAACTTAGGATTTTCATCCCCGAAGACGAGTTTCGGAGAACACCTTCTAAAGGGCACGCCACGTTTATTTCCTGGTCTAGCTGGTGGGCGAGATCATAGGCTTTCACCAAGAGTGCGCGCATACTTACTGTCGAAACCATCACCGCTAGCAACCTATCTATCGGCTGCCGACTTCTCTCTAGTCGGATCCGGACTATATATGCAACTTTAGCTTTAGAAATATGCAACCAAAAAACTATACATTAATTCAATGCCTAATATTCTTTTTATGCAGCTCGACATGACTATGTGCAACTTGGTTGAAATAGAAAAAGACAAATCCCAAATTCTGGGTTGACTTAGGGAATAGTAAATATGTTTTATTTGAATCAATAAAGCTTGCTCAATACCCCGTCAAAAAAACAAGCTTGCTCAATACATGAGGGACAATACACATGCTATACAAAGTTGTACAATCTATCGTACACAGTACACGATACAACATGCACATGTCAGAACGTGAGACCTGATCCCTTGAACTTCTCAGCGACAAGCTGGTCCATTCTAGCTGCCATGTCCTTGCTCATGTGGTTCACCCAATCCCCAACCTCCCCTTTCCTAAACAGCGAAGAGGGATTAAAAACGAGCTTAGCTCCTGCGTGCTCAACTTCAACACGATCTGCCCGATTGGCGTCGACATTGCTAAGTGATGTGAAGCCGCACAAATCAGCTACTTGGTCCACGACTCCGCCGCTTTCCTCCTCTCGGGTGAACGGGACGCCGAGGAAGCTTGCTAGCTTCCTAATAACATTGGGTGTGTCTGACACCATCTCCTCGTACCTCAGAAACATCACCTCTCGTGGTCTGGCCAAACTTTCTTTCCAGTACTCGAGATAGCGATCCCAGAAAGGACCGTAAGGCGAGCAACCCTCAGAAAACATTGCGAATGCTTCATCCGTACCTAGGGATATACCTTGGTGCAACTTCTTCTCAAAGTGCCACCTTGAGAGAAATGCGTCTTTGGGCTCTCGGCAAACGCACACGATCCGGCAGCCAAGGGTGGAAACTGCGGGTGGGAGCAGGGGGAGCGGCAGGTGGGTGGAGAGCAGCCGCGGAGAGGGCAGCGTCTCGGCTCTGTCGAGGTCTCCCGGCCGTAGCGCGATGAAAGGCACAAGTTGATGGGGACGTACCGTGAGCAGTGGGTGGTCGGTGAAGGTGTAACGGGATCTGTTTAGGATGGTAAACACCAGGGCTTTCAGCCAGGTGGTGCCGCATTTCGGATGCGCGGCGAGGATGATGTCGTCGGGGCGGAGCTTGAGCATGTCCTGGACAGCCATGACATCCTTAAGGGAATGTGGTCTGATCCAGCAGTTGTTGTAGAAGACCAGTGGCGTCGACCATCCTTCTTTGGTTGGAAGTGTTGCTATAAGACTTTCGGTGTGGGTTTTGGATGATACGGCTTCACGTGGGCGACTCTCCATGTCCTCGGAATGAAGGTGTGCCATGGCTGACATTGAGTTGTGCTTCTTCCTCCCTGTTTATATATGTTAATGGGTGTTTCAGAGTGTCATATAACAGTGACCGGCCAACTACTCGCATTGTCTTTTGCAATAATGTAAATGTAAAAAAGAGAAGGAAAAGTAGCCACGAGAATAGCGAGATGTGTTTTATAAGTTTCTCCCCAACATTTACTACATAGTTTTTTTACCACATGTGTCACATGGTCCCAACATTTACTACCAACCATGTGATCCGCAGGTATTAGCTATACGATGATTAGATTACCATGGCAAAGCTAAGCTAGGAGAAAATTTCAAGCGTGACATGGATATGATCCGCATTGGCTTAGCCTTTCTCTAGAACGTCCATCACGAGAAAAAGCTTGCCTGCAGCGCACATTGCATGCAGTCGGCTCTCGCGGACACGCTTCTTACCAGATCATCTTTTTTTAGAAACACTGTACCAGTTTTATCGAGAACTAACATCGTGCCAGATTGTTTGTTTCTTTTTGTTATTTTATTATTATTATTATAGGAGAAACAGCGTACAGGTGAGATTTGTTTCTTGAGCGGACGGTAACAGATTATTATCAAGAAATAAGAGATGAAGCCTCCTACATGCCTCCTTAGAGATCAGCGAATTCCGGTTGTCGGATCGATTTCCTTGATGCGTTTCTGGGCGTCGGATCAAGATCTGGATGAACCTGGGCCGTCGGATCTGAGGTAAACACTGCTGGAATGAATAGTAATGGCAGCAGAATGTAAATACCATGCCCCCACCAGGGTATTTTGGTCATTTCACATAGTGGCCTATAAAAGCCAGCAGCTCCCGTGGCAAGCCCTAGCCGCCTCTCTCTCCCGCACTCGCGCAGCCCCTCGCCTCTTCCTCCCCCTCCTGCCCACTCGCTCGATCCTCGGTCGCCGCCTCGGTCGCCGGCTGATTCCGGCCGCTCCGGTGAGCTCCGGCTCCGCCCAACACACGCACGACTGCTCCTCGACGAGCTCTACCACCTTCACCGCGCCGATCTACTTTTCGTCGCCTCCTGTGGTCGCCCCTTCGATTTCCCCCGCTAGGGTTTCAGTGGTGGAGGTGGACCTCGCCTCCGGCGGCCGCCTGCTCGTTGCGCCGGTCATCTCCGCCCCCGTCAAGGTCGCCCCTCGGAGCTGCTCGTGATCCATCGGGGGAGGCGAGGAGCACCGGCAGATCGAGTCCCCGGCGTTTTCCTCTACGAGCTGGGGCTGGTGTGCAGTTCTCCTCGCCGGTCTCACTTCTCCCCATCCTCCTCTACGGTGCTCGACAGAGGCAGCACGGCCGCCCCTCTTCTCCCTCGCTGTTAGCTGCCCCTGAGCACCACGCTGCTCACCGGACCGATTTGTGACACCCCCACCGACCTGAGATCCGTCTCTGCAGGTATGAGCTCCCCCACCCTCCCCTCCCACCCCCGCTCCTCCTCCCCCTACTCGCCTCCTTTGCTTTCCGCGGTTTTGGCCCGTGTAACCTAGGATTTCCGATCTGAACTGTTGTTACCGCGTGCATGACGATGGTAATTTGTGGTGATGCAGGAGGACAACATTATTGGTTATGTTTGCAATTACTGCTACTGCTACTATTTTTGGTTTTGAGTTATGCCTATATCTCAGTTGTTCTCTTTATTATTTTGGTTTCAGGTTCCTCTCACAAGATCTCAGGTGTCTCTTTCCTCTCTCCAATTTGCTAATGGTGGTCATGTGTATGTTTTTGTAGATCAGATGTAGTAGGTTCCAATAGCATATTATGGTCTGTTTTCCTTTTTAGGCAAAAGTAGCAGTGTTTGGTTTCATATCTGACTAGATTGCTTTGAAATATAATTGGTTGTTAAACTCAATTCATTTGGAACTGAGTGAGTAGATGAAGTGATTTAGCTTAGCCTCCTCCAGCTAATTTAGGTGTTGGCCATCCATTATTAGATTGTACGAATCGAATAGAAGTAATCTTTGTGAAATCTTAGCTTTGCCCGGTTCATTCGGCGCCCTCGGATGCAAGGATTTTTTTCAGATTCGTGATGGAACTACACTGTTTCCTCTGAAATTGACTTTCAAAAGCAGAGCTCTGTATTACGGGTGTTGCCTGATGCCCCAATGCAGATTTTTGGCTGTGCCCTTAGTTAGTCAATTATTTTAAGGAAATTGTGAGGGGAATGTGTGCGCACTCATAGACATCCCAAACTCTTGTCTTGTTGGTACCATGTTGTCTAGGGGGGCATTGGATCTAGCTACATTTTTTTAATAAAGTATGTCTTTGTTGTTGAGGTGGGGTTCAGTCCTCACAGGTGGGTCATACGATAATTAGATGGCTTCATATTTTTTTGGATGAATAGATGGATCTTGTGGGAGATGACGGCATCAACTGTCTTGCGGTTTTGCTACATAGATCAGGTGACAGCCAGGGCTAGAATAGATTCAATTATCTTGGAGATGTTTCTGTCATATGATAGTTAGGAGATGCTTTGCCGCTTCAGTTGTGCCCCTTTTGATTGGTATTTTTGGATGAATAAATGGATATTCTGAGGGATGAACGCTAAAATATATTCAGTTGTATTAGAGTTGTAGTGTATGAATCTGGTGAGAGATAAGGGCTGAAATACATTCGGTCGTCTTGGAGTTTCAGGTTTTTTGTGCATTTGGTTCTGGTTGTTTTGATCTGACTAAGTGACACCTGGGTTTCATTGATTTCTTGGGATTGTTCATTATCTTGATCCATGCCTGGTACTGAATCTGAATGTTTTCATCTCCAGTACCATGGCACGGCATTGGCGGCGGCATCTTGGTGAGGAAGAGGACGACGGTAGCTTAGGGAGGAAGATGACACTGGCAACCTGCAGTGTAAGAGGCTGCCGATGCCGCTGTTGGTGAAGAAGATGCTAGGTTGCGTCATTTTTGTGGGAGTATTGTGGTGAATTACATATTTAGATTATGGTATGGTCATGGAAACCTAGAAAAGGAAACTGGCTTGGTGCTCTAGAGCCAGGTGTGTGCCCAGACAGCTGAAAAGCTAATAGAACCACTATAAATCGAGGGACAACAATCTTCATTGCCTAATTCCCTTTGTATTTAAATCATAATTATATCTATCATCCCCTAACCATCGGCTCATGGGGACATGACATGATCTAGGAGATGTTCATCATGTCGAGCCTCCTAACCATCGGCTCCAGCCATCGATAGATAGAGTTCCTCGATGGTTCATGTGGCCTTAACCGCCGTTGGGCTCCCTGCGCCCACGCCTCAATTCTTCTACCTCTTCTCAGGTATATTTTGTGTCTCCTTTTCCTTATTTATTTCTCTTCCATGGTACTATCGATGTCTGCTGATATGTGTGTCCATATTTTCACTGATGTCATGTTAGCAGTATATGATGTAGCTTTCCTGTTAAAATGGCATTGCATGTCATGTTTGCTTTAAGGAAATCTTCCTATTTTTATTTTTCTACAATGTAGGGCATAGTTTATACATGTTTCCTTTCTTAACTCGACCTGTTCCTGAAACTTTTATATTGATATGGTCTTGGTGGTCTCTGGTTTTGGTAATTAATTTGAAGGTCCATTTATCAAAAAATAATAATAATTTGAAGGTCTACCTTTCTGGTTTTCATTACTTATATGTGTGTATAGTCATGTATATGTTAATTTGATAGCGGAGTTAACTTTACAGAACATATAAGTTACCACTGTTTTGTTAGTTCATTGATGGTCAAATATACTATTTTTATATCATCTTATAAGTGCCACAAAAATTATGCAGTTGATTGTAGCATGTTGTCGTTGGATTAAAAATATATATTTTAGATTGTGGTCTTTATATGCTCATTGTATGCATTTACAATGGATTTTGGTGGTTTAATATGCCCAATGTTGTTACATAACATGTAGATACCACTGTTCTATTTTCATGGTCAAACATACATCACCTCTTCGCCTCCTTGGCATCTTCGGTGCCTGTGGCGTTTGTGCTCATCGGTGGGACGGTGCAAGGCGCAACTCCGATGCAGCGGCATGGATGTGCGGTGTAGGAAGCGGTTCCTCGCTGGCTGGACATCGTTCGGGTGCAACCCTGGCGCCCACTGAGTACTGCCTCGGCTATAGTCTCCCTCAGTGAGCCCCGTCTTTCTTCTGCTCTGCTTCGGCTACTATATGGGGCATGGCCAGAGCTATGATGATCAGTTATGGCTGATATAGGCATGCTCTCAAGCAGTCGAGGCACTTGTGGGTATTAATTTGGATCCCCCTTGTTTCTTTGAGCCATTTTGATCATGTTCTTATTTTAGTGGCTCTGTCCTTGGATGGTCATTTCTGATGAGTGATAACCAGGGCAGTTTCACCCTCGTAAGAACATATTGATCTGGTGATCTAGAAACAAGAACCGCAGAAGCTTCCGTGCATTGTCAGCAATTTGGTACATTCGGCCATGCATTCCGGTTCCTTGATGCGATTCTGGTCGTTGGATCGAGCGCGTGGAAGGCCTCGGCCGTCGGATCGAACCCGTGCTCCTGTGCCAATTAATAGTTACTCCCACTGTGAAATATCTCGTGCCGCCGCCTGTAATTCACATGCCCCACCAGTTGGAAGCCATTCTTGCTAGGGTGATGATGATTCACCATGGTTGAAATAAGTGTGCCTTTGAGCAGTCGAGGCACCTGTGGGCATCAAGTTGGATCCTCCCTCTTGTCTCTAGAATCCTTTTCGATCCTGTGATACTTATTGCTCTGTCCATGGATGGTCATTCTTGTTGAGTGATAACCAGGGCAGCTCCACTGTATAAACAGATTGATCTGGTGATAAGAGATGACGGGGGTAGGTTATATGATCGAGGAAGGACGAATCTGAGCCCGCTATGCAATTAACCCTGAGCCCTTTTTATTTGTATTCAAACGTGTAGCCTATTTATGCTCCAGTGTTTATAGCCGTCTTATGTAAAGATTTCTTCTCTCTCGTACCCTTATTGCATATAAGTTTTTTTGATCTTTTATTGTTTGTTGTTGGTCCTTGATTTAGTCTGCTTAAGAGTAAGTTGCACTTTGTTATACTAGAAAGACCCGCTCCCAGCAAGTAATCGGCTCAAGGCACCTGCGTGTATCAAGTTGGATCCTCCCTCTTGTCTCTAAATCCTTTTTGACCATGTGATATTTGTTTTTTCCTTGGATGATCATTCTTGTTGAGTGATAACCAGGGCAGCTCCACTGTATAGACAATTTTTTTACTGCTGTGATTAAGTGCTCGGTTTATCCGAGTCATTGAGCGGACATTTCCTTTTGTTGTCTTTAGTTTGTTCGGAAGATTTCCCCAGTTCTGTTTGTCACCACTGCAGCCTTTGGATCATGCACCAGACTAAATGTAGGTAAACTGAGAATTGCTAAAAGGCAGCCTATGACATTGTTACAATGCCTATGCTAAAATAAAATGTATGTTGCTCTCACACCTCAGCTATGATGCTCTAGCATCATTGATTTTAGTAGCCGCAACTCACTAGCTAGCTCTTCTTAGTTAATTTGAGTCAGGGGATGGAAACTTGACCTTCAATGCTAAATGTGGATAACATATACTAGGATACAGAGGTTGGAAACTTCAATTTTAATACTAATGAGATTCCTTGTAAATCCTCACTTTGGTTTTAAATTTTGCAATTCTCTACACATCTTTGATTAAGGAAACAATGTTCCAAGTGAATAGATTTTTAGTAGATTCATTTTGTGTTATTTTTTTGCAGCACCGGGAATGTCTTTTACATGGCAGAAAGAGTTGTGGTGGGCAAAGAGGTCATAATTAACAAATAATCAAATTAATTACTTATATACCTAGAGGTTGTTTTTTTAATCAACTTAGTCTTTGCATGTGCGGTGGTTTCAACATGTGCTTTGTCGAAAATCCTTGGTTCATGGCAAATTCAATCAATACTGTGAGTTTATAATCTAGCAGATGTGGAGCCGATGGATTTTTTTCTCGGAGAATGTATGTTTGTCTGAATTAGTGTTCGCGTCGCCTATGTCATGTAGAAAGCTTGCAAACTTGCATTGATACATCGTTTCCAAATTAGTGTTCGCGTCGCCCATGTCATGTAGAAAGCTTGCAAACTTGCATTGATACAAATATGCAGATCATATCATATGCCATGCCTTTGACCTTGCGTTATTCAAATTTAGTGCAAACATACTGTCGAATTGCTGCTCTAATATTTTGTGCATTTGAATTTGATATGCACTTTATCTTCAAGGTTTTCCCATTATGGTTCTGTTTGGTCACAGATAAGTGTCAATTTCTTTAGTATGTACAACTGAAACATGATCTTCCCACATTTGTTCATCCATGTCTACATGTGCATTGTGATGTGTGCAGTTAAAAAATGTCCATGCTGATGCCTGATGAGTTCCGGTCATTTATTTGCAATACTGAATAAATATCTCAATGCTTTTCTCTAAGAAATAGATACACTTTTATACTGGCCTCGGCCCATTTAATGATCAACAATATTATCAACTACTCTGTCAATAACTGGTAAATAATCTCTCTTTTACTGGTCAAAGAAAGTTATATAATTGTCTGTAGATTAGCTAGATAGGAGTCTATTGGATCGGCAGCTAGCAAGTTACAAAACAAATTCTCTTTTTGTGCTCAGATGTTGAATAGTCACCGAGTTGATATGTTTTGGGCTCTATTCAAAACATGTATTCTTCTGTAATTTTTTTGGCCCATAATAATCAGACTCGATTCCGAATAGCAAGTGCGCCTGATCACTGTTCGTCCACCCGGTTTTTGCTTGTTTTACCTTAGCCTTCATAGTCCCTCAAGGAAATTATCACTGAACTCCGACAATGGCATCCTCTCACTTTCGTGAACGACGCTTGATTTTCTCTTAGTAATAGTTCTTTACTGAATTTTGTTGGTACATAAATGGTTCTTTACTGAAGATACTTGTATGTGTCTATGTGTATGGAGAATGGTGATGAAACCCGCACCCACCTCCATGCCCCATCGTCGTGCTGCTGCAGGTTCACCTCTCTCTCTCTCTCTCTCTCTCTCTCTCTCATGGTCTTGCCTCTCCTTGCAGGTCGACTCCATCGTGCAGCCACAGACGTGATCTCCGACCATCCCTCCTCAGAGCTTGCAGTCCAGGTCGATGGCAAATTCGAGTTCTAGGAGGCCTTTTTGTGCTGCAGCTGCAGGTTTGTGTTCTTGGGGAAAAATCTTTGTTTGTTTCTTATATTGGTGATGCGGGTGAGATGATTTCTGCCTGATTTGTGCCTTTTCATCTTGATCTGTTTAGCATTGGAGCCCTTGAAGCATTTGAATGGAGCACATATAGGCATGCTCCGGTTCATCTTAGGTAAGTGTGAATCTGCAGAGCATGGCGGAGAAGAGCCAAGCCGTGGTGAGTCGATTACAGCTTGCGGCTATGCCCATGATGCAGTGGCTGGTACGCTCCCATGGTGGCAACGCAAATGCACTTGATCAATTCTCTGGAGCAACGCTAGCGATGAGTTATGGACCATGACGCCGCCTCCCAGTCTTGCCCTCTGCTACGTCCACTAGTACACATGAAGGTGGGTACTGCTATGTACTAAAACTGGGACTGCAAGTTTCAGTTCTCAAATATTGTGTCATCACTGCTTGCAAGTTCCAGTTTATGATTGTCAAATTGTTTTATGTCTGCAGTGTTTCAAGCGACAGCAGAGCGAGTACCGGGAGAGGAGATGAACCTGGGCAAGCAAAATTGAGAACTATGGCAGCGGCGAGTACTCCAATGGGCAAGCAAAATTGAGAACTGTGACAGCACCTGTACACCAACTCGCCTCCACCTGGGCGGGGGCGAGGAAGAGCCCAGCACCAGCAGGCGAGGAGATCCTGAGCTTAGGAGAGAAGGAGATCATGGGCGTGGGAGAGGACTAGATACTGGGCGTGGACATCTTGGTTCTGGAGATTTATTTTTCTCTTGAACCTACAAAATCAATCGTCTCTTGAGTAGATGTGTGCTAAACTTGCCTTCTATTAACACAACATGTGTTTGATCTTTATTCTCTTGGACAAGTCATTTGGACCGGCACCCTCGCGCCAGGGCGCGATCCCGATCTAGTTATTATTATTGAGGAAGGAGCGGAGCGTATCACATGAGATGAACAACCGAATATCCTATCTGCAGCTCAGTGCAGCAAATAGGACCGAAACACGAGGGACGACTGAGTGGGCCGGCCCATGTCCTACGTGTGAGGCCACCCTTTTTTTTTGTTTCTTCTTCTTGCTATTCGTTATTTCTGTTCATTTTATTATTATTTTTCTTCGTGGTTTTCTGTTTATTTTTAATTTTCGTATATTCAATTTATTAATATTATATGAATTTCTAAATATTGTTCTGATTTCAGGAAGCCAATCTGTTTTTTCAAAATGTATTCATTTCCGAAAGAATTTTTCACATTTTCAAAAAAATATGGAACTGCGAATTTATTTCACAATTTCCAATAAATGTTTGGAATTTTAAAAAATGTTCCCTTAAAAATATTTGAAAATTTATTCTTGCTTTTCAAAAAGTGTTCGTACTTTGGAAACTTTTCGGCGATTTCTCAAAACATTTAGTCTTCAAATTTTGTTTGTGTTTCCGAAAAATATTTGGAATTCCAAAATTGTTCATATTTTTGGAAAAAATGATTGCCATTTTCAAAATGGTTCACAATGTTTCAAATCTTGATGCTCCAGTGTATCTTAAACATTTTGCGCTCCCATTTATCACCAACAGCCATCAATCCTAGTTGTTTGAAGTGGTTTTTCAGGAGCACGAGGTTGCTACGTTTTTTTAGGCAACGAGGTTGCTAGGTCGATTCCTTGCAAACGCAACACGTTTTTTTTGCTAAAAAAAACTAATCGCTCGCGCCCTAGTGGGTCGGCTCAGTCGCGTGAACTACTGTGTGTGTGCGCTCCTATATGACGCATATTTTGCCTCATATATGAGGTCCCAAGAACAACAACATATGCTGGCTCGTTGGCTCTCGTCTGCATATATAGCAATTCTGGCCCAACCATGGCCCAAGCAAGAAGGGTAAGAAAAATGGACTTATCCTATGGAACTTTATTTTGAGACAATGGACATCTGGAATGTGAAGGAAATATGCACTAGAAGCAATAATAAATTTTGTTATTTTATATTTCCTTATTTCATGATAAATGTTTATTATTCATGCTAGAATTGTATTAACCGAAAACTTGATACATGTGTGGATACATAAACAAAATACCGAGTCCCTAGTAAGCCTCTACTAGACTAGCTCCTTGATCAAAGATGGTTAAGTTTCCTAACCATAGACATGTGTTGTCATTTGATAAACGGGATCACATCATTATGAGAATGATGTGATGGACAAGACCCACTCATTAGCTTAGCATTATGATCGTTCAGTTTTATTGCTATTGCTTTCTTCATGTTAAATACATATTTCTTCGACTATGAGATTATGCAATTCCCGGATACCGGAGAAATGTCGTGTGTGCTATCAAACGTCACAACGTAACTGGGTGATTATAAAGATACTCTACAGGTATCTCCGAAGGTGTTTGTTGGGTTGGCATAGATCAAGATTAGGATTTGTCACTCCGAGTATCGGAGAGGTATCTCTGGGCCCTCTTGGTAATGCACATCATAAGAAGCCTTGCAAGGAAAGTGACTAATGAGTTAGTTGCAGGATGATGCATTATGGAATGAGTAAATAGACTTGTCGGTAACAAGATTGAACTAGGTATGAAGACACCGACAATCGAATCTCGGGCAAGCAACATACCGATGACAAAGGGAATAACGTATGTTGACATAACGGTCCGACCGATAAAGATCTTCGCAAAATATGTGGGATCCAGTATGAGCATCTAGCTTCCGCACTTTGTTATTGACCGGAGTGGTGTCTCGGTCATGTCTACATAGTTCTCGAACCCGTATGGTCCGCACGCTTAACGTCCGATGACGATTTTGTATTATATGGGTTATGTGATTTGGTGACCGAATGTTGTTCGAAGTCCCGGATGAGATCACGGACATGACGAGGAGTCTCTAAATGGTCGAGAGGTAAAGATTGATATATAGGATGATAGTATTCAGACACCGGAAGTGTTTCGGGGTGTATCGGGTACATATTGGAGTACCGAGGGGGTTATCGGAACCCCCCGGGGGAATAATGGGCATATGGGCCATAGGAGGGGAGCACACCAGCCCACAAGGGGTGCCCCCCTTATTGTAGGAGGCCGAATAGGAGAAGGAGGTGGGGGTTTAGCCCCCCTTTTCTTCCTCCTTCCCTCTTCCGTCTTTTCCCCCTTCCGGTAAAAGGAAAGGGGGGGGGGGGCAATTGGACTAGGGAGCCCAAGTAGGATTCATCCTACTTGGGCACCCCAAGGCTGCCTCTCTCGCCCTCCCACCTATATATACATGGGGAGGGGGCGCCTAGAACACACACCAACGATTGTTAGCCGTGTGCGGCGCCCCCCTCCACAGTTTACGCCTCCGGTCATATTCACGTAGTGCTTAGGCATAGCCCTATGCGGATAACTTCACCATCACACCGTCACCACGCCGTCGTACTGATGGAACTCATCTACTTCCTCGATACTCTACTGGATCAAGAGTTCGAGGGACGTCATCGAGCTGAACGTGTGCAGAAGTCGGAGGTGTCGTATGTTCGGTACTTGATCGGTCGGAACGAGAAGAAGTTCGACTACATCAACCGCGTTGGCAAACGCTTCCGCTTTCGGTCTACGAGGGTACTGATACGTCTCCAATGTATCTACTTTTCCAAATACTTTTGCCCTTTTTTTGGACTCTAACTTGTATGATTTGAATGAAACTAACCTGGACTGACACTGTTTTCAGCAAAACTGCCATGATGTTGTTTTATGCGTAGAAAACAAAAGTTCTCAGAATGTCCTGAAAATCCTCGGAGGCACTTTTTGGAAAATATAAAAAATACTGGAGAAAGAATCAAGACCAGGGGGGCCACACCCTGTCCACGAGGGTGGGGGGCGTGCCCACCCCCCTGGGCACGCCCCCTGTCTCCTGGCCCCCCTGAGGCTTCGCCGACCTCAACTCAAACTCCATATATTCCGTCTCATGGAGAAAAAAATCAGAGAGGAAGTTTCATCATGTTTTACGATACGGAGCCGCCGCCAAGCCCTAATCTCTCTCGGGAGGGTTGACCTGGAGTCCGTTCGGGGCTCCGGAGAGGGGGATTCGTCGCCATCGTCATCATCAACCATCCTCCATCACCAATTTCATGATGCTCACCGCCGTGCGTGAGTAATTCCATCGTAGGCTTGTTGGACGGTGATGGGTTGGATGATATTTACCATGTAATCAAGTTAGTTTTGTTAGGGTTTGATCCCTAGTATCCACTATGTTCTGATATTGATGTTGCTATGACTTTGCTATGCTTAATGCTTGTCACTAGGGCCCGAGTGCCATGATTTCAGATCTGAACCTATTATGTTTTCATGAATATATGTGTGTTCTTGATCCTATCTTGCAAGTCTATAGTCACCTATTATGTGTTATGATCCGACAACCCTGAAGTGACAATAATCGGGATACTTCTCGGTGATGACCATAGTTTGAGGAGTTCATGTATTCACTATGTGCTAATGCTTTGTTCCGGCTCTCTATTAAAAGGAGGCCTTAATATCCCTTAGTTTCCGCTAGGACCCCGCTGCCACGGGAGGGTAGGACAAAAGATGTCATGCAAGTTCTTTTCCATAAGCACGTATGACTATTTACGGAATACATGCCTACATTACATTGATGAATTGGAGCTAGTTCTGTGTCACCCTATGTTATAGCTATTACATGAGGAATCGCATCCAACATAATTATCCATCATTGATCCACTGCCTACGAGCTTTTCACATCTTGTGCTTTGCTTATTTACTTTTCCGTTGCTCTTGTTACAATCACTACAAAACCCAAAAACATTACTTTTGCCACTGTTACCTTTACTATCATACTACTTTGCTACTAAATACTTTGCTGCAGATACTAAGTTATCCAGGTGTGGTTTCATTGACAACTCAACTGCTAATACTCAAGAATATTCTTTGGCTCCCCTTGTGTCGAATCAATAAATTTGGGTTGAATGCTTTACCCTCGAAAGCTGTTGCGATCCCCTACACTTGTGGGTTATCAAGACTAATTTCTGGCGCCGTTGTCGGGGAGCACAACTCTATTCTCTGAGTCACTTGGGATTTATATCTGTTGATCACTATGAAGAACTTGAAAGACGCAAAAACCAAGATTTTCCCCTCAACTACGAGGGGAGGTAAGGAACTGTCATCTAGCTCTGCACTAGATTCTCCTTCTGTTTTGAGTAAGCTTGCGACACCTAAACCTGTTACTGCTATGAATTCTGATATGTCGCGTGTTATTGATGATGCCACTTCTGCTATGCATAATACTTATGATGAAACTACTTCTGTGCGTGGTACTACTTTGCCATTAGGTGAATTTCTCGATGAACAACTTGCTAGGGCTAGAGAGAATGAAATTATTGAAGATGCTATTATTGATGATAGTGATGATGAAAGTTCTCCGAATTATTATGAATTGCCTGTTGTTCCTGAGGGTTATGTTATAAATGAAGAAGCTGCTAGAGCTATCTTTGCTTGCAATGATAGATATGATCTTAAAAAGTTATTAGCTAAATGGAAGCAGCAGTCTCTTAATGCTAGAATGAAACCTGACCCTGCTTTTGCTGCTTCACCTATCTGTGTTACTGATAAGGATTATGAATTCTCTGTTGATCCTGAAATTATTACTTTGGTAGAATCTGATCCTTTTAATGGCCTTGAATCTGAAATTATTGTGGCACATCTTACCAAGTTGAATGATATAGCCACCCTATTTACTCATGATGATAAATCTCGCTACTATTATATCCTTAAGATATTCCCGTTTTCATTAAAGGGTGATGCTAAGACTTGGTATAATTCTCTTGCTCCTGGTTGTGTGCGTAGTCCCCAGGATATGATTTATTATTTCTCTGCTAAATATTTCCCTGCTCATAAGAAACAAGCTGCCTTGCGGGAAATATATAATTTTGTGCAAATCGAAGAAGAGAGTCTCCCACAAGCTTGGGGGAGGCTTCTCCAATTACTTAATGCTTTGCCTGATCATCCTCTCAAGAAAAATGAAATACTTGATATCTTTTATAATGGACTAACCGATGCTTCCAAGGACTACTTGGATAGTTGTGCTGGTTGTGTTTTCAGGGAAAGAACAGTCGACGAAGCTAAATTACTATTGAATAATATGTTGACTAATGAAAATAATTGGAATCTTCCTGAGCCAATTACTGAGGCAATTTCTGAACCAATTGAGCCAACTCCTGAGCCTATTCCTAAACCCACTCCAAAGAAGAGAGGTGTTTTATTTCTCAGTCCTGAAGATATGCAAGAGGCAAAGAAATCAATGAAAGAAAAAGGTATTAAAGCTGAAGATGTTAAGAATTTACCACCTATTTAAGAAATACATGGTCTTAATATACCACCTGTCGAAGAACCACATTTTCTTGATAACCCGACACATGTAGTAAAGGTAAATTCTCTCTATAGATATGATAAAGTTGAAATCGCCTCTACTAAATTTCATAGACCATGCTTAGATGAATTTGATGACTTTATGGCTAGACAAGAAAATTTTAATGCTTATGTTGGTAGAGAGTTAAAGGATAATGCTTTCGAGATAGGACGCGTGAACAATAATATGGCTAGAGTTAAAGGTGAACTCAAACTCATTAGCAAATATGCTTCTATGGTTGCTACTCAAGCCGGGCAAGTACTTAAAGCTCAAAATGATTTGCTTGATGAATTAAATAATAAAAATGACTTTGCTATTAGAGTGGCTACTAGAACTGGTAGAATGACTCAAGAACCTTTGTATCCTGAAATCCACCCTAAGAGAATCGAGCAAGATTCTTAGAGAAATAATTTAGAGGCACCTAGTTCTTCCAAAAAGAAGAAAAAGAAAAACGATAGGACTTTGCATGCTTCTAGTGAACCTGTTGTAGACACACCTGAGAATCCCAAAGATATTTCTATTTCTGATGCTGAAACATAATCAGGTGATGAACATGAACCTAGTGATAATGTTAATGATAATTTTCATGTTGACGCTCAACCTAGCAAAAACAATGAAGTAGAGATTGAACCTGCTGTTGATCTTGATAACCCACAATCAAAGAATCAACGTTATGATAAGAGAGATTTTGTTGCTAGGAAGCACGCTAGAGAAAGAGAACCATGGGTTCATAAACCCATGCCCTTTCCTCCTAAACCATCCAAGACAAAGGATGATGAGGATTTTGAGCGCTTTGCTAAAATGATTAGACCTATCTTCTTACGTATGCGCTTAACCGATATGCTTAAAGTAAATCCTTATGCCAAGTATATGGAGGATATCATTACAAATAAAAGAAAGATACCGGAAGCTGAAATTTCCACCATGCTTGATAATTACACTTTTAAGGGTGGAATACCAAAGAAACTTGGAGACCCCGGGGTACCAACTATACCATGCTCCATTAAAAGAAATTATGTTAGAACTGCCTTATGTGATCTTGGAGCCGGTGTTAGTGTTATGCCTCTCTCTTTATATCATAGACTTGAATTGAATAAGTTGACACCAACTGAAATATCTTTGCAAATGGCTGATAAATCAGCTGCCATACCTGTCGGTATTTGTGAGGATGTGCCTGTTGTGGTTGCAAATGTCACTATCTTAACAGACTTTGTTATTCTTGATATTCCCGACGACGATAGTACGTCGATTATCCTTGGTAGACCTTTTTTGAATACTACAGGGGTTGTTATTGATTGCAACAAAGGCAATGTCACATTTCATGTTAACGGTAATGAGCATACGACACACTTTCCGAGGAAACAATCTCAAGTTCATAGCATCAATTCTATTGGAAAAGTTCCAACTATCATTATTGGAGGTTTTGAATTTCCTCTCCCTACTATCAAGAAAAACTATGATATTCTAATTGTTAGGGATTTTCATATCCCCGTTGAGGTAACTTAGTGTTATTCGAAATTTCTCCGGTTCCGTGTTATTCGGAATGAGTTTGTTAACAAGACTTGATCAACCTTGTTAATGGATTCATTTTGATGATCACGAGATGGATGAAACTAGAAGGCACAACCTTCTGTACCCTCTTTTCACTTTCTATTATTTAAAATAAATAAAGCAAGAATAGTATTATCCGTCTGTTTTCTGAATTATCCGTGCAATAAAAAATACCCCGAAAATAAAAGTGCTCCAAATGCCCTGCAAATTTAGTATGATTTTTTATGGAATATTTGAGGATTTTAGGCACTGAAATCACTTCAGGAGGGCCAAGCACCAGGCCACGAGAGTGGAGGGCGCGCCCACCTACCCTGGGCGCCCCCTGTCTCGTGGGCCCCTGGTGGCCCCCCTCCACTTATGCCAGCACCCACACACTCCATCTTCTTCCCAAAAAATCCCCATCCAGCTCAAGCACGACTTCTAGCTCATTTTGCTGCGATTTTCGATCTCCTTGCTCAAAGCTCCATTCACAAAACTGCTTTGGGAGATTGTTGCTTGGTATGTGACTCCTCCATTGGTCCAATTAGTTTTTGTTCTAATTGCTTTGTTCATTGCAAATTTTTGCTGCATAGGTGACCCTGTTCTTGAGCTTGCGTGTCAATATTACGAGGTCCCAAGTAATTCTAATGCATGATATAGGCTCTAGGCACTTGTAGGAGTAGTTGCTATCAATCTTGTCTAGTTTTATTCACTTTTATTTTGAAGTTACTAAAATTTCAGAAATTTTCAGAAGATGTTAAGGAGACTTTTGAAGGGCTCTTCTAGCCAAGGCTCTCAGGAAAAACAAGCTAAAGAGAAGGAAAAAGCCAAGTATAATCTTCCTCGCGTAGCGGAAGTACGGCCGTGTGAATGGCCATGTGATGATTTCTTGAAAGAAGCTGGAATTCATGAAGATTTTTATTCTTTGATCGAGAATGCGGACCTCACCGATTTCCTCCACGACCGGATCGATCAGTATCTCTTACTTACCAATACTTTCATGCAAAAAAATTATTATTATCCTAAGAAGTCACCGCCTTCAGTATCATTTCATTTATATGATGAATTCAGAGAAATGTCTTTACGTAATTTTTGTGCGGTATGTAGGACACCCTTTGAGGGAGAATTAGAGGAACCCCGTCATAAATATGTGGATGGCTTTGTTAACACTATCACTGTAGAGGATCCAAAGAAGGGTTTTGATGCGAAAATCTCTAGCATACACTTTCCTGTTTTACGCTACTTTGCCATATTTGCTAGTAGATACTTGATTGGTCGTGGAAATAGTGGAAACTTTAGTGTTCCTGATATTATCATTCTTCAACATTCCTTGTTTGGAGATAATAGTTTTTAGTATGGGTGTCGTCATTGCTAAACGGCTAAGCCTAAATCATACAAAAGGCCCCATATTTGGAGGTATCTATGTTTCACGTTTTGCTAGACATTTTGAGATACCTATTAGGCACCATGAGGAAGAGGAGATAAAATTGCCTCCTTATATTTTAGATGACAAGAGCATGGTAGCACACACGTTTATTGTTGACAACAAAGAGAAGATGCTCTTGTATTACCTTAGATTTAATAATAAACACAATGAGACTATTATTTTGCCTGCGCCTCTGCTGTTTGATTTGATTGCAGATAATTTTCTTGTCACACTGGAAGCGGTGTATGCTCATCGAGGCCAAGCATCCACTCCAGAACCTAAAGCTGAGATGGAACCTGAACTGGACCCTTATCGTGCATCATCTTACCAGTGGGATCCGGAGATGGCCAGCCAGTGGTATCCTGATTACACCTCTCACTACACCGGGAAGAGTAGCAGCGGTCCTTGGCATTAGACCAACTTAGGCCAAAAGCCCAAGCTTCGGGGACTACGTATTTCTCACCGACTTTACATTCATGTTCACACACTATTCTAGTCGTCGGTGCTCATACTCTTTCATTGTATTATCCATGCTAGTTTAATTTTCTTTTTCTAGTTTTCTTCTTGTGTGTTTGATAAACCTTAAGAAAAACCAAAAAAATTAGTTAGTTTAATTTCCATGCTTGTAGTAGAAATTAAAATGAAAACCCAAAAATATTTCTCGTTCTTCTTTTTACTTGTTGGGAGCTTTCCCGTGTAAATAGTTTTATTTTCTTTTCATTTCTTTGGGGGTCGAGAGTAGAAGACCATATTGAAAATGTTTAATGGCTCTCATATGCATGATTGTTTATTTAACTTAGAGCCCATATTACCTTGTCTTATCTCTTTTGAGTTGAATGCTTGCAGATTCCAGCTTAGTCCAATGCACGTGCACTATTATTATTATACACATCGTTCGGTCGTGCAAGTGAAAGGAAATAATGATGATATATGATGGACTGGTTGAGATGAGAAAAGCTGGTATGAACTCGACCTCTCTTGTTTTTGTAAATATGATGAGTTCATCGTTCCTGATTCAGCTTATTATGAAGTAAACATATTTGCAATGACATTTAGAGATTATAGTTGCTTGTGCCATGCTTGATTAGCTATGAGTTATAATGGTTTTACCTTGTGTGCCAACATGCTATTAGGATGATTATGATGTGGTATGATGGGATGGTATCCTCCTTTGAATAAATTGAATGACTCGACTTGGCACATGTTCACGCATGTAGCTGAAACAAATCAACATAGCCTTAAAAATATTTATGTTCATGGTGGATTATATCCTACTCATGTTTGTATTCGGTGTGAATTAATTTTAATGCATGTTTATGACTGTTGTCGCTCTCTCAATTGGTCGCTTCCTAGTCATTTGCTAGCCTTCACCTGTACTAAGCGGGAATACTACTTGTGCATCCAAACTCCTTAAACCCCAAAGTTATTCCAGATGAATCCACCATACCTTCCTATATGCGGTATCTATCTACCGTTCCAAGTAAATTTGTATGTGCCAAAATCCAAACCTTCAAATGAAATTCTGTTTTGTATGCTCGAGCAGCTCATGTTTCAACTAGGGCTGCCTATATCTTCCATGCTAGGTGGGTTATTCTCAAGAGGAGTGGACTTCGCTCCTCATTCACGAAAGGGCCGGTAACCGGGATGCCCAGTCCCATGATCTGAAAAGATCAAAGCAAATCAATATAATTAAACAAAACTCCCCCAGGGCTATTGTTAGTTGGAGGAACTCGTTGTTTCGAGCAAGCCATGGATTGATGCTTGTTGGTGGTTTGGGGAGTATAAACCTTTACCATTCTGTTTGGGAACTGCCTATAATGCATGTAGTATGGAAGATACAACCATCTCATAGTTGTTGCGTTGACAGCGAAAGTATGCCGCTCAAAATGTTATTCAATCTCTATTTTAGAATTGAGCTCTGGCACCTCTACAAATCCCTGCTTCCCTCTGCGAAGGGCCTATATATTTACTTTTATGTTGAGTCATCACCTTCTTATTAAAAAGCACCCGCTGAAGAGCACACTGTCATTTGCATTCATCATTGTTAGTTTATATTGGGTATGACTTGACTGGATCTCTTTTACCATGAATTACAATGTTTAGTCAGTCCTTGATCTTTAAAGGTGCTCTGCATTTATGTTTTGTGGTCTCAGAAAGGGCTAGCGAGATACCATTTTGTTATATCATGTTATGATCGTTTTGAGAAAGTTTTGTCATCCGAGTTTTATTATTATGGCCCGCTAGCTGATTATGCTATTGGTATGAGTAATTGTGAGACCGAAGTGTTATTGTGAGTATGGTTAGTTCATAATATTTGATGAAACCTGAATGTTGGCTTTGCATGTTTACAACAACAAGAGCAAACAGAGTTTGTAAAAGTTTTTCTTTATCACTTTCAGTTTATCAACTGAATTGCTTGAGGACAAGCAAAGGTTTAAGCTTGGGGGAGTTGATACGTCTCCAACGTATCTACTTTTCCAAACACTTTTGCCCTTGTTTTGGACTCTAACTTGTATGATTTGAACGAAACTAACCCGGACTGACGTTGTTTTCAGCAGAACTGCCATGATGTTGTTTTATGTGTAGAAAACAAAAGTTCTCGGGATGTCCTGAAAATCCTCGGAGGCACTTTTTGGAAAATATAAAAAATACTGGAGAAAGAATCAAGACCAAGGGGCCCACACCCTATCCGTGTGGGTGGGGGGCGTGCCCCCGTGTCTCGTGGGCCCCCTGAAGCTCCGCTGACCTCAACTCCAACTCCATATATTCCGTCTCGCGGAGAAAAAAATCAAAGAGGAAGTTTCATCGCGTTGTATGATATGGAGCCGCCGCCAAGCCCTAATCTCTCTCGGGAGGGCTGATCTGGAGTCCATTCGGGGCTCCGGAGAGGGGGATTCGTCGCCGTCGTCATCATCAACCATCCTCCATCACCAATTTCATGATGCTCACCGTCGTGCGTGAGTAATTCCATCGTAGGCTTGCTGGACGGTGATGGGTTGGATGAGATTTACCATGTAATCAAGTTAGTTTTGTTAGGGTTTGATCCCTAGTATCCACTATGTTCTGAGATTGATGTTGCTATGACTTTGCTATGCTTAATGCTTGTCACTAGGGCCCGAGTGCCATGATTTCAGATCTGAACCTATTGTGTTTTCATGAATATATGTGTGTTCTTGATCCTATCTTGCAAGTCTATAGTCACCTATTATGTGTTATGATCCGACAACCCCGAAGTGACAATAATCGGGATACTTCTTGGTGATGACCGTAGTTTGAGGAGTTCATGTATTCACTATGTGCTAATGCTTTGTTCTGGTTCTCTATTAAAAGGAGGCCTTAATATCCCTTAGGTTCCGCTAGGACCCCGCTGCCACGGGAGGGTAGGACAAAAGATGTCATGCAAGTTCTTTTCCATAAGCACGCATGACTATTTACGTAATACATGCCTACATTACATTGATGAATTGGAGCTAGTTCTGTGTCACCCTATGTTATAGCTATTACATGAGGAATCGCATCCAACATAATTATCCATTACCGATCCATTGCCTACGAGATTTTCACATCTTGTGCTTCGCTTATTTACTTTTCCGTTGCTCTTGTTACAATCACTACAAAACCCAAAAACATTACTTTTGCCACTGTTACCTTTATTATCATACTACTTTGCTACTAAATACTTTGCTGCAGATACTAAGTTATCTAGGTGTGGTTGAATTGACAACTCAACTGCCAATACTCAAGAATATTCTTTGGCTCCCCTTGTGTCGAATCAATAAATTTGGGTTGAATACTTTACCCTCGAAAGCTGTTGCGATCCCCTACGCTTGTGGGTTATCAGGTACCTGGACACACTCTCCCCCTCTCATTTCTATGCATCTCCTAGATATATCTTGCGTGAGCGTAGGAATTTTTTTTTAAATTGCATGCTATGTTCCCCAACAGTGGTATCAGAGCCAGGTCTATGCGTAGATGATATGCATGATACGTCCATTTTGCATCTTGTTTTCTTACTATTATTTATAATGTTTTTATCCATAGTAATGCTTTTTGGAGTAATTCTATTGCCTTTTCTCTCATAATTTATAAGGTACATACTAAGAGGGAGAATTCTGGCAGCTGGAAATCTGGACCTGAAAAAGCCATGTCAGGCTACCTATTCTGCACAACTCCAAACAAGCTGAGCCTTCATACAGAATTTTTATGGAATATTTGAGGAATATTGGAGCAAAACTACCAAAGGGGGCCCACCAGGTGGGCACAACCCACCTGGGCGCGCCAGGGAGCCCAGGCACGCCCTAGTGGGTTGTGCCCTCCTCGGCCCACCTCCGGTGCCCATCTTCTGGTATATAAGTCATTTTGACCTAGAAAAAAAATAATAGGAGGACATTCGGGATGAAGCGCCGCCGTCTCGAGGCGGAACTTGGGAAGGAGCACTTTTTCCCTCCGGCGAAGCGATTCTGCCGGGGGAACTTCCTTCCTGGAGGGGGAAATCATCGTCATCATCATCACCAACAACTCTCCCATCTTGGGGAGGGCCATCTTCATCAACATCTTCATAGCACCAACTCCTCTCAAACCCTAGTTCATCTCTTGCATTCAATCTTTGTATCAAAACTATAGATTGGTGCCCGTGGGTGACTAGTAGTGTTGATTACATCTTGTAGTTGATTACTATATGGTTTATTTGGTGGAAGATTATATGTTCAGATCCATTATGTTATTCAATACCCCTCTGATCTTGAGCATGTTTATTGTTGTGATTAGTTACTTTCGTTCTTGAGGTCACAGGAGAAATCATGTTGTAAGTAATCACATGAATTTGATATGTGTTCAATATTTTGATAGTATGTATGTTGTGATTCCCTTAGTGGTATCATGTGAACGTCAACTACATGACACTTCACCATATTTGGTCCAAAGGGAATGCATTGTGGAGTATTAAATAGATGGTGGGTTGCGAGAGTGACAGAAACTTAAACCCCAGTTTATGCACTATTCCGTAAGGGGCCGATTGGATCCTCGAGTTTAATTCTATGGTTAGAATTTATTCTTAATACTTTTCTCATAGTTGTGGATGCTTGCGGGAGGGTTAATCATAAGTAGGAGGTTTGTTCAAGTAAGAACAGCACCTAAGCACTGGTCCACCCACATATCAAATTATGAAAGTAACGAACACAAATCAAACCAACATGATGAAAGCGACTAGATGAAATTCCCGTGTACCCTCAGGAACACTTTGCTTATCATAAGAGACTGTTTTGGCATGTCCTTTGCCTCAAAAGGATCGGGATACCTTTCTGAACTTGTGTTACTACTATCGTTACGTGCTCGTTACAAATTATCTTGCTATCAAACTCCTTGCTACTTACAGTTTCAGCACTTGCAGACATCATCTTACTGAAAACTACTTGTTATTTCCTTCTACTCCTTGTTGGGTTCGACACTCTTACTTATCGAAAAGAGATACAATTGATTCCCTATACTTGTGGGTCATCAAGGCTATTTTCTGGTGCCGTTGCCGGGGAGTGAAGCGCCTTTGGTAAGTGGAATTCGGTAAAGAAACATTTATATAGTGTGCTGAAATTTATTGTCACTTGTTACTATGGAAAACAATCCTTTGCGGGGTTTCTTCGGGGTATCTTCACCTCGTCTGGGACCACAATTAGTTACCCATCAACCTACTGCACCTACTTAAAATATTGAATATGAAATCCCTTCGGGTATGATAGAACAACTGCTAGCTAATCCTTATGCAGGAGATGGAATTGAACATCCTTATATGCACTTGATACATGTGGAACAAATTTGTGGATTGTTTAAGCTTGCAGGTTTACCCAGGGATGAAGTGATGAAAAAGGTTTTCCATTTATCTTTCAAGGAAAACCATTAGCATGGTATAGGCTATGCAATGATATTGGATCATGGAATTGGAATCGTTTGAAATTGGAGTTCCATCAAAAAATTATCCTATGCATCTAGTTCATCGTGATCGAAATTATATTTGTATTTTTTGGCCTCGTGAAGGAGAAAGTATCGCTCTAGGATGGGGGAGGCTTAAGTCGATGTTATATTCATGCCCCAATCATGATCTCTCAAGAGAAATTATTATTCAGAATTTTTATGCTTGGCTTTCTCGTAATGATCAAACCATGCTCGATACTTCATGTACTTGTTCTTTTATGAAGAAGACTATTGAATTATGGGTGGGGTCTTTTGGAAAGAATTAAACGCAATGTTGAAGATTGGGAACTTGACGAAGGTAAAGAGTCAGGTATAAAGCTTAAGTATGATTGTGTTAAATCTTTTATGGATACCGATGTTTTTCAAAAGTTTAGCACTAAATATGGACTTGACTCTGTTATAGTAGCATCCTTTTGTGAATCATTTGCTACTCATGTTGAACTTCCGAAAGAAAAGTGGGTTAAATATCACCCACCTATTAAAATTGAAATAAAAGAACCAGTACCAGTTAAAGAAGAGACTATACTTCATAATATTGATCCACTTGTTCCTTCTGCTTATATTGAGAAACCACCTTTCCCTGTTAGGATAAGAGAACATGCTAAAGTTTCAACTATGGTTAACAAAAGCTATGTTAGAACACCTAAACCTGATGGACAAATTAAAGTAGAACCTAGCATTGCTAGTGTTAAAGATCTCTTGGAAGAAGAAATGGATGGGCATGTTATTTACTTCTGTGAAGAAGCTGCTAGAATTGTTAAACCTGAGGGGAGAGATAAACATAGACCAGATGTTGGCATGCCTGTTGTTTCAGTTAAAATAGGATATCACTGTTATCATGGTTTATGTGACATGGGTGCTATTGTGAGTGCCATTCCCCGCTCCTTATATGAAGAAATTAGATATGAAATAGCACCTACTGAAATAGAAGACATATATGTTACTATTAAACTTGCTAATAGAGATACTATATCACCCATTGGGATTCTTAGAGATGTTGAAGTCTTGTGTGGGAAGATAAAATACCCTACTGATTTTCTTGTTCTTACCACCCCAAAAGATAAATTTTGTCCCATTATATTTGGTAGACCTTTCTTGAACAAAGTCAATGCTAAAATAGATTGTAAGAAACAAACTCTCGGTGTTAGCTTTGGTGATGAATCTCACGAGTTTAATTTTTTCAAGTTTAGTAGAAATCATCATGAAAAAGAATTGCCTAGTAAGGATGAATTAATTGGTCTTGCTTCTATTGATGTGCTGCCTACTGATCCTTTAGAGCAATACTTGCTAGACCATGACAATGATTTACATATGCATGAAAGAAATGAAATAGATAAGATCTTCTTTGAACAACGTCCTCTGCTTAAACACAATTTACCTATTGAAACTCTGGGAGGTCCTCCTCCACCTAAGGGTGACCCTGTGTTTGAATTAAAACCTTTGCCAGACACTTTGAAATATGCTTATCTTGATGAAAAGAAGATATATCATGTTATTATCAGTGCTAATCTTTCAGAACATGGAGAAGAAAGATTATTGAAAGTTTTAAGGAAGCACCGAGCTGCTATTGGATATACTCTTGATGATTTAAAGGGCATTAGTCCCACTCTATGCCAGCACAAAATTAATATGGAACCTGATGCTAAACCAGTTGTTGATCATCAACGTCGATAAAATCCGAAGATGAAAGAAGTGGTAAGAATGGAAATATTAAAACTTCTGGAAGTAGGTATAATCTATCCTATAGCTGATAGTAAATGGGTAAGTCCTGTTCATTGTGTCCCTAAGAAGGGAGGTATTACCGGTGTTCCTAATGATAAGAATGAGCTTATTCCACAAAGAATTGTCACGGGCTATAGAATGGTAATTGATTACAGAAAATTAAATAAAGCTACTAGAGAAGATCATTACCCTCTGCCTTTTATTGATCAAATGTTAGAAAGACTATCTAAGCACACACATTTCTGCTTCCTTGATGGATACTCTGGCTTTTCATAAATACCTGTTTTACAATCTGATCAAGAAAAGACCACTTTTACTTGTCCTTTTGGAACTTTTGCTTATAGACGTATGCCTTTCGGTTTATGTAATGCACCTGCTACATTTCAAAGATGTATGAATGCTATATTCTCTGACCTTTGTGAAAAGATTGTCGAGGTTTCCATGGATGACTTTTCTGTTTATGGGAAGTCCTTTGATGTTTGTTTAAGCAATTTCAAGCGAGTTTTGCAGAGATGTGAACAAAGAAATCTTGTCTTGAATTGGAAGAAGTTCCACTTTATGGTTAATGAGGGCACTGTCTTGGGTCATAAAATTTCTGAAAGAGGTATTGAAGTGGACCAAGCTAAGGTTGATGCAATTGAGAAAATGCCATGTCCTAAGGACATCAAAGGTATTCGTAGTTTCCTAGGTCATGTTGGTTTCTATAGGAGATTTAATAAAGACTTCTCTAAAATTTCTAGGCCTCTCACTAGTCTTTTGCAAAAGGATGTTCCTTTTGTTTTTGATGATGATTGTTTAGAAGCCTTTGAAACACTCAAGAAAGCCTTAATTTCTACACCTATTATTCAACCACCTGATTGGAACTTGCCTTTGGAAATTATGTGATGCTAGTGACTATGGTGTTGGTGTTGTTCTAGGACAAAGAGTTGATAAGAAATTAAATATTATTCATTATGCTAGTAAAACTCTAGACAGTGCTCAAAGAAATTATGCTACTACTGAAAAATAATTTTTAGAAGTGGTGTTTGCTTGTGATAAATTTAGACCTTATATTGTTGATTCTAAAGTAACCGTTCACACAGACCATGCTGCTATTAAATATCTTATGGAAAAGAAAGATGCTAAACCTAGACTTATTCGTTGGGTTCTCTTGTTACAAGAATTTCGTTTACATATTATTGATAGAAAAGGAGTTGAGAACCTCGTAGAAGATAACTTGTCTAGGCTTGAAAATGTGCTTGATGACCCACTACCTATTGATGATAGTTTTCCTGATGAGCGGTTAGCTGCAATAAATGTTCCTAATAGTACTCCTTGGTATGCTGATTATGCTAACTACATTGTTGCTAAATATTTACCTCATAGCTTTACATACCAACAAAATAAAAAATTCTTCTATGATTTAAGACATTACTTTTAGGATGACCCACATCTTTATAAACAAGGAGTAGATGGTATTATTAGACATTGTGTACCTGAGCATGAACAGGGACAAATCCGGTGGAAATGTCACTCCGAAGCTTATGGAGGCCATCACGCTGGAGATAGAACTGCTCACAAGGTATTGCAATATGGATTTTATTGGCCTACTCTCTTCAAGGATTCCCATAAGTTTGTCTCATCTTGTGATGAATGCCAAAGAATAGGTAATCTTGGTAAGCGTCAAGAAATGCCTATGAATTATTCACTTGTTGTTGAACCATTTCATGTTTGGGGATTTCATTACATGGGACCTTTTCCTTCCTCTAATGGGTATACACATATTTTGGTTGTTGTTGATTATGTTACTAAATGGGTTGAAGCTATTCCAACTAGTAGTGCTGATCACAACACCTCTATTAAAATGCTTAAGGAAGTTATTTTCCCAAGGTTTGGAGTCCCTAGATATTTAATGACTGATGGTGGTTCACACTTTATTCATGGTGCTTTTCGTAAAATGCTTGCCAAGTATGATGTTAACCATAGAATTGCATCACCTTACCATCCTCAGTCTAGTGGTCAAGTTGAACTTAGTAATAGGGAAATAAAATTAATTTTGCAAAATATTGTCAATAGGTCCAGGAAGAATTGGTTTAAGAAATTAGATGATGCACTTTGGGCTTATAGAACAACATATAAACATCCTATGGGTATGTCTACTTATAAAATGGTTTATGGAAAAGCTTGTCATTTGCCTCTTGAGTTAGAACACAAAGCATACTGGGCAATTAAAGAACTCAACTATGATTTCAAACTTGCCGGTGAAAAGAGGTTATCTGATATTAGCTCTTTAGATGAATGGAGAACCCAGGCTTAAGAAAATGCAAAATTATTCAAAGAGAAATTTAAAAGATGGCATGACAAAAGAATCCAAAAGTATGAGTTCAAAGTCGGAGAATATGTTCTTTTGTACAACTCTCGTTTTAGATTTTTTGCAGGAAAGCTCCTCTCGAAATGGGAAGGCCCATATGTCATCAAGGAGGTTTACCGGTCTGGAGCCATCAAAATAAATAATTTTGAAGGCACTAACCCGAAGGTTGTCAACGGACAAAGAATAAAGCATTATATCTCAGGTACGCCTATCAATGTTGAAAGTAATATTATCCAAACTTTGACACTGGAAGGACACATAAAAGAGTCCTTCCGGAACACCCCAGAATCGTCAAAATAAGGAGGTACGTGTTACTGCAAGTAAACGGTCTCCGAAAAATCCGCAAAAATATTTTTTGTTAGTTTTGGAATATTTTAGAAATTTGGAAATAAGGAAAACTCCCAAGAAACGTCCCCTGGTGGGCATAAGACACCAGGGTGCGCCAGGCATGCCTGGCGCCCCCAGGTGGGTTGTGCCCACCTGGGGGACCTTCCGGATTCTGTTTTTGTTCTGTTTACTTTTCCTGTAAGATAAAATTTTTATATATACTTCTCGAACCTATTAACCATCGTATCGCGAAGAAATCTTCTGTTCCCTTTTCTTGTTGTTCTAGTCAGATTTCTCTAGCAAGGAAGCTACCGTAAGAAGCTTCTTCACCACCAAAGGAGAACTGAGTATCGGGTATGGGCACTCCCCTTGGCTTCCGCCAAGCTTGGGGGAGGTGCCTTGGTATTGTATCATCCCACTATCTTTTTGCTTTTACTTACCTTAGTTCGATCTTTTTGCTTTAGATGAAATAAAGTTAGCTTGATCCTTTCTTATTTGAGAGTCTGCTTAGTGATCTATCCTCTTATTCATGTGCAAGTTTTATAATAAAGTTAGTCTGAGTTTTGGCTTCTTTACTTTCATGTTGCAAATAAAGAAAAGAAATAAGAAAGGAATAAAATAAATACATAAAAGAAAATAAATAAATCAATAATATCATATACTAATCCTATGGTAGGTGATAGCACCACATAAGGAAAAGTATAAGTAGGAAATTTTATTAGAGATTGACAAATAGGGCATTAGTCAATGATGCAACTCATGAAAGAATTAATAAGGGAAGAGAAGATTCACATATAAATATACTATCCTAGAAATCTTTTGTGATTGTGAGCCCTCATCAAAATATTATATGCCAAAATTGTTGACGTTGGACAAGGAAGACAACTTAATGATTTATGTATATTTATATTCCCATAGAAGTCATATTGTCATAGATCCTTTAACATGTGATGCTTGCCCCGTGTCTTTTCTAGCCAAAACTTCCGCACCAGGTAGAGATACTACTTTTGCATCCAAAACCCTTAAACCCAAATCTTTTTCAAGTGTCCACCATACCTACCTATGGATTGAGCAAGATCCCTCAAGTAAGTTGTCATCGGTGCAAAAAGGCAATAAAAATTGCTTCTAAATATGTGAGATCATTTAGTGTAAGAGAAAATTGAGCGTTGTACAAACTTGGATGACAAAGAATAAAAGCGACAGACTACATAATAAAGGTTGTCATCTTAAGGGGCAATACAACATGACATTTTCTTGCACTAAGGGATTGAGCATGCAAACAAATAAGCGCATGGCAACATCTGCTTCCCTCTATGAAGGGCCTATCTTTTACTTTTATGTATTTACTTTTATGCAAAGAGTCAAAGTTTTTGTTTTATTCCTTTTTATTTTCTATTTTGGCAAGCATCATGTGGTGAGGAAAGATCTAGGCACATATGTCCAGTTGAATATAGATAGCATGAGTTATTATTGTTGACATCACCCTTGAGGTGAGTATGTTGGGAGGCGAAACTATGAGCCCCTATCTTTCTAAGTGTCCGGTTGAAACGTTTTGGTCATGGTTACGAGGTGGGTGTTAGCAATCATAGAAGACTATATGATGGTTGAGTATGTGGACTTGCTAGAAGGCTCCGACATGTGACTCTTCCTGAAAAGATGATGAATTGTAGTTGCAAAGTTGACTGAGAGCATAGTTTGTTGGTTTTTAATAAAGTTTTTTCTTTATACTTCGATTATGTGATGAATTGTTACTTATTCATGGGAATTATATGATGCAAGTTCGATGATAAAAGTCCTATGTTCAACTTTGATGATGTTATAATAATCAACATGATGCTTCTATGTCCATATTTTTGTTTTTGTCGACACCTCTCTCTCAAAGCATGTGGACATGTTTTTTGATTTCGGTTTTCGCTTGAGGACAAGCGAGGTCTAAGCTCGGGGGAGTTGATACGTCCATTTTGCATCATGTTTTCTTACTGTTATTTATAATTTTTTATCCATAATAATGCTTTTTGGAGTAATTCCAATGCCTTTTCTCTCATAATTTGCAAGGTACACACCAAGAGGGAGAATTCTGGCAGTTGGAAATTTGGACCTGAAAAAGCTATGTCAGGCTACTATTCTGCACAACTCCAAACAAGCAGAGCCTTCACGGAGAATTTATATGGAATATTTGAGGAATATTGGAGCAAATAACTACCAGAGGGGACCCACCAGATGGGCACAACCCACCTGGGCGTGCCAGGGAGCCCAAGCGCGCCCTGGTGGGTTGTGCCCTCCTCTCCCCACCTCCGGTGCCCATCTTCTGGTATATAAGTCATTTTGACCGATAAAGAATAAGAGGAGTACATTAGGGATGAAGCGCCGCCATCTCGAGGCGGAACTTGGGCAGGAGAACTTTTGCCCTCCGGTGGAGCGATTCTGCCGGGGGAACATCCCTCGAAGGGGGAAATCATCGCCAACAACTCTCCCATCATGGGGAGGGCCATCTTCATCAACATCTTCATAGAACATACTCCTCTCAAACCCTAGTTCATCTCTTGCATTCAATCTTTGTATCAAAACTATAGATTGGTGCCCGTGGGTGACTAGTAGTGTTGATTACATCTTGTAGTTGATTACTATATGGTTTATTTGGTGGAAGATTATATGTTCAGGTCCACTATGTTATTCAATACCCCTCTGATCTTGAGGATTTTTATCATTTGTGAGTAGTTACTTTCATTCATGAGGTCAAAGGAGAAATCTTGTTGCAAGTAATCATGTGAATTTGATATGTGTTCGATATTTTGATAGTAGGTATGTTGTGATTCCCTTAGTGGTGTCATGTGAATGTTGACTACATGACACTTCACCATATTTGGGCCTAAGGGAATGCATTGTGGAGTAGTAAATAGATGGTGGGTTGTGAGAGTGACAGAAACTTAAACCCCGGTTTATGCACTATTCCGTAAGGGGCCGATTGGATCCTCAAGTTTAATGATATGGTTAGAATTTATTCTTAATACTTTTCTCATAGTTGCGGATGCTTGCGGGAGGGTTAATCATAAGTAGGAGGTTTGTTCAAGTAAGAACAACACCTAAGCATCGGTCCACCCACATATCAAATATCAAGTAGCAAACACGAATCAAACCAACATGATGAAAGCAACTAGATGAAATTCCTGTGTACCCTCAAGAACACTTTGCTTATCATAAGAGACTGTTTTGGTCTGTCCTTTGCCTCAAAAGGATTGGGCTACCTTTCTGCACTTGTGTTACTACTATCGTTACTTGCTCGTTACAAATTATCTTGCTATCAAACTCCTTGCTACTTACAGTTTCAGCACTTGCAGACATCATCCTACTGAAAACTACTTGTCATTTCCTTCTAATCCTCGTTGGGTTCGACACTCTTACTTATCGAAAAGAGCTAAAATTGATCCCCTATACTTGTGGGTCATCAAAGATATTTTCTGGCGCCATTGCTGGGGAGTGAAGCGCCTTTGGTAAGTGGAATTCGGTAAGGAAACATTTATATAGTGTGCTGAAATGTATTGTCACTTGTTACTATGAAAAACAATCCTTTGAGGGGTTTGTTCAGGGTATATTCACCTCGTCCGAAACCACAATTAGTTACCCCTCAACCTACTACACCTACTGAAAATATTGAATATGAAATCCCTTTGGGTATGATAGAACAACTGCTAGCTAAACCTTATGCGGGAGATGGAACTGAACATCCTGATATGCACTTGATATATGTGGAACAAATTTGTGGATGAAGTGATGAAAAAGGTTTTCCCTTTATATTTGAAGGGAAAAGCATTAGCATGGTATAGGCTATGCGATGATATTGGATCATGGAATTGGAATTATTTGAAATTGGAGTTTCCATCAAAAAAATTATGCTATGCATCTAGTTCATCGTGATCGGAATTATATATATAATTTTTGGCCTCGTGAAGGAGAAAGTATCACTCTAGCTTGGGGGAGGCTTAAGTCGATGTTATATACATGCCCCAATCATGAGCTCTCAAGAGAAATTATTATTCAGAATTTTTATGCTCAGCTTTCTCGTAATGATCAGACCATGCTCAATACTTCATGTACTGGTTCTTTTATGAAGAAGACTATTGAATTCCGATGGGATCTTTTGGAAAGAATTAAACGCAACGCTGAAGATTGGGAACTTGACAAAGGTAAAGAGTCTGGTATAAAGCTTAAGTATGATTGTGTTAGATCTTTTATGGATACCGATGCTTTTCAAAAGTTTAGCACTAAATATGGACCTAAAGAAAAGTGGGTTAAATATCACCCACCTATTAAAGATGAAATTAAAGAACCAGTACAAGTTAAAGAAGAAACTATACTTTATAATGTTGATCCTAGTTGTTCCATCTGTTTATATTGAGAAACCACCTTTTCCTGTTAGGATAAGAGAACATGCTAAAGTTTCAACTGTGGTTAACAAAAGCTATGCTAGAACACTGATACGTCCATTTTGCATCATGCTTTTATATCAATATTTATTGCATTATGGGCTGTTATTACACATTATATCTCAATACTTATGGCTATTCTCTCTTATTTTACCAGGTTTACCATGAAGAGGGGGGATGCCGGCAGCTGGAATTCTGGCTGGAAAAGAAGCAAACGTTGGAAACTATCGGTGTTTTGGGAATGGGGGTACCCAGACTTGCCTGCCTGCGGCCTGCGGCGTGGCTTAAGGAGTGGCCCGGTACGGCCCATCTTCATCAGCACAAGCTCAAGACCCTCGCGAGGGGCCAAGCCTCGCGGGGTGGACGACAGGAAGCTTCCTCAGGCACGGCCTCGTCAGGCTGGCTCGCGAGGAGGCGGAGAGATCAAGGCGGGGTACCTCACGAGGTACCCGTGATGCAAGCCATGACGACCAAGGCCAGGCGGGCGCCAGGCGGGCGCCGGCCTGCACAGAGTCCTTGTTTGCTCTTTGGTGCAAAGGGAGCAAGCGTAGGCAAGAGTATCAAGCAAAGGCAACCATTTCGGTGCAACAAGACCAAGAATAGCAGAACGGCAGGATGGAGGTCATCATGGAGCCCAAGCCGGCGTCACCGCCAGAGCCTTTGGCAGGCGAGGACCGACTTTAGTCAGGATAAGTGTACTAGATGTTCCCCTTCAAAATGGCCAATTGTTGGCGCCCTTCCCGCTCAATATTTAGGAAGAGGCCCAGGGCCTCCGCCTATAAATAGGACTAGCCACCCCCAGGGTAGAGGCATCTGGAGATCAACCAGAGGCAATCAGAACCTTAGCCAGATCCACCACAAGAACTCCCCTCGCGAGGTAGTTCTTCCTTGTATTGTTCATCATCAGCCCCAGAGGCAATCCACCACACCACAAACTAGAGTAGGGTATTACACCACAATGGTGGCCCGAACTAGAATAAACCTCGTGTCCCTTGAGTTGTTCTTCATGTAGTTTAGATCTTTGCAAGGCGACGAGACGTAGGTAGGAAGGAGGTGCGATCTTCGCGTGCACCCCAGAGTTCGAACCTAGAGGGTCTGCCGGAACCCGAAATCTGACATTTGGCGCGCCAGGTAGGGGCGCACCGGAGCTTTCCCTTCCACCGACCCGCTCTCCGCCAACACCATGACTCGCCCTCATGATGGGCAATGCGCCGCCCGCTCCGGTCGCCAGCGCCAGCGCGGTGGCTAGGGGGCTCCGAGCCTTGGCCCCCGCCTTGCGGCAGGTGCGGTGGCCGAACAAGTTCAAGCCGGGGATGCCACCGGGCTACAACGGCACGACCAATCCACTGACCTTCCTGCTGGCGTACGAGGAGGCCGTCCTCGAGGCCGGAGGCGACGGAAGGGTCATGGCTAACTGGTTTCCCGTGGCCCTCACCGGCGTCCTGTGCATGTGGCTACTCCACCTGCTAGCGGCTTCCGTGGCCTCTTGGGGGAGCTGCACGGCCTCTTCCTCGCCCAGTACGCTGCACCGGCGTCCCCGGTCGTTGCCGCTCTCCTGGGTGGTTCGTAGGCCGCCACATCAAGCCATTCGTCCGCCAGATCGGTGCCGCTTCCATGCAGCATGGGGCTCCTCCGGGTCGGGTGGCGCCTAAAGCCGATCTGGCCTTCAGCTCGGATGATCACCCCTCCAACTCAGCCTACTCGGGAGCGCTCGCGATGCTTTGCACCCCCACCATCTGCCAGGTAGCCGTCACCAGGACCCTCATCAACGGCGGAGATGGCCTCAGCATGCTCTCGGTCTAAGACTTTAGCCTCCTCCATGTACTGTCGGAGCGGCTTCAGCCCAGCAGGCCCTTCTTGGGCGTCGGAGGCGGTTCCACCGGCTCCCTGGGGCAGATCCGCCTTCCGGTGACCTTCGGCACCTACGACAACTTCCGCACGGAGCTAATCAACTTCGACATCGCCCCCATCGGCCTCCCATACAACGCCATCCTCGGCTACCCGGCGTTAGCCTGATTCATGGCCGCAACTCACCCGGCGTACAACCTCAGGAAGATGCCCGGGAGCAGCGGCGTCCTCACCGTACCCGGAGACGCCGGGGATGCGTTGCAAGCACTCAAGCTCGCTTTCAAGACTGTGGCGGTGGCGCAGCCCGCCGACTCAGACGACCCTGAGCCCAAGGGGGCTGCACCGGCCAAGAATAAGCAGCTATTCACCCAAGACAAGGCAGAAACCAAGCAGATACTGGTCGACGAGGATGGATCCACTAATGCCACCTTCACCATAGGTGCCAACCTTGAGCCCGAGCAGGAGGAGGCCTTGGTAAAGTTCCTACGCATGAACAAGAAGGTGTTCGCGTGGGAACCTGATCAGCTGGCAGGGGTTCCGAGGGGCGTAATTGAGCACCACCTCAACGTGTGCCCCAACGTGCGCCCCGTGAAGCAGAAAGCGAGACGGCAGTCCACTGAGAAGCAGGCTTTCATCATCCAAGAGACCCGCAAGCTGGAGGCGGCAGGGGTAATTCGTGATGTCCGCTACCCAGACTGGTTGGCTAACCCGGTGGTCGTGCCAAAGAAGGGGGGAAAGGAACGCATGTGCGTCGACTTGACCAACCTCAACAAGGCTTGCCTGCAGGATCCATTCCCGCTCCCTCGTATCGACCAGATCATCGACTCCACCACTGAGTGCGACCTGTTATGCTTCCTGGATGCCTTCTCCAGCTATCACTAGATCAAGATGGCGGGGGAGGATGTGGAAAAAACGGCTTTCCTGACCCCGTGTGGAGTGTACTGCTACACATGCATGCCGTTCAGGTTGCGCAACACAGGTGCGAACTTTCAGCGGCTGATGCACATCGCCTTGGGTCGGCAGCTCGGGAGGAATGCCGAGGCTTACGTTGATGACATTGTGGTGAAGTCTCGGGAGGCAAAAACCCTGATACAAGACTTGGAGGAAATCTTCGCGAGCCTCAACAAAGTGGACCTGCGGCTCAACCCGGAGAAGTGCGTGTTTGGAGTCCCCTCGGGCAAGCTCCTGGGCTTCCTCGTGTCCCACCGGGGCATCAAGGCCAACCCAGAAAAGTTCAAAGTAGTCGAGGACATGAGCCCGCTGAAGACCCTCAGAGAGATGCAGAAGCTCACTGGACGCCTGACCGCACTAGGACGCTTCATCTCCAAGTTGGGGGAACGAGCGCTGCCCTTGTTCAAGCTGATGCAGAAAAAGGGCCCTTTGAATGGACTGAAGAGGCCAACAAGGCGTTCTAGGATCTCAAAAGGTACTTAACCAGCCCTCCGGTGATGGTGGCTCCGCGTCCTCAGGAGCCCCTAGTGCTCTACCTTGCAGCCACCCCCTACTCTGCCAGCGCAGCCCTGGTGGCAGTTAGGGAGGAGCGTAGGACCAAGGCCGCGACAACTGCCCGGGTCGAGGTGAAGCAGGGCCAAGAGGGCCTGACAGAGACCACGACCACAGCCGAGAAGGATCAGCCGCCGCAGGGAAGCACACTTGGAATAGAAGAAGCCCCTCCCCCGGGCGACCAGTCGATGGGGGCTCCATTGTGTCAGGAGGCACCCCGGCCTCTGGAGGACGCTATCAGCACCAGCACTCCCAACCTCGTCGAACACCCTGTGTACTTCGTCAGCACAGTGTTACGGGATGCGAGGGTGCGGTACCCCATGCCCTAGAAACTCCTCCTCGCGCTATTGGTAGCCTTGCGCAAGCTGCAGCACTATTTTCAGGGCCATCCCATCAAGGTCGTCTCAGCGTACCCCTTGGGAAGGGTTCTCAGGAGCTCCAACTCGGCTGGAAGAGTCGCTGAGTGGAACATCGAGCTGCAAGCATTTCAACTAGAATTCAGCACAACCAGAATCATCAAGGGGGCCGCGCTTGCAGACTTCGTGGCGGAATAGGCAGAAGCACCAAGACTCAAGGCTGGTGAGGATCGATCCCTCTCCCCGGGAAGCGAGGCACCGGACGGTTGGGTCATGTACTTCGACGGGGCGTTCTCTCGACACGGCGCGGGGGCTGGCGCAGTGCTCATATCTCCTACTCGAGACGAGCTCTACTACGCCGTGCAACTCTGTTTCCAGCACGGAGAAAAGGTCTCCAACAACATAGCAGAATACGAAGGCCTGATAGCAAGCCTAAAAGCCGCAGTCGCCCTGGGGGTGAAGAGCCTCACCATCAAGGGTGATTCGCAGCTCCTTGTCAACTTCTCCAACAAAGTATATGAGCCGAGGGACGAGCACATGGAAGCCTACCTCGTGGAGGTCCGCAGGATGGAAAAGCAGTTTTGGGGACTGGAGTTGCAGCATGTGCCTCGCGGCACCAATCAAGAGGCCGATGACATCGCCAAAAGGGCATCCAGGCGACTACCTCAGGAACCTAGCGTCTTCGAGGAGCGGCTCTTCAAGCCCTCGGCAACGCCATCGCTGTCGAGCATGATACAGCCTCGGGAGGAGCTCCCCCAGCCACCTACCTTGGGAGCCCCGGTCTGCAGCCCAGCCTCAGGAGCACGCTTGCTCCTGGCACTGGAACCTTGGGAAGGGTGCTGGATCACAAAGCTCAGGAGTTACCTGACGCAGGGGACCTTGCCGGAAAAGGAGGAGGAAGTAGAGCGTGTGGCGTGGCAGGCCACATCATACTGCATCAAGGATGGAGATCTCTACCGGAGGCGACCAAATGACGTGTCCCTACGTTGCATTTCTAGGGAGCAAGGGAAGGAGCTGCTGGCGGACATACACGGTGGAGACTGTGGGCATCACTCGTCGTCACGGACCCTCGTTGGCAAGGCGTTCCGCGGCGGATTTTATTGGCCTATGGCACTCAATGACACCGTGGAACTGGTGAAAGCTTGCGAGGCCTACCAATTCCATGCCAAGCAGATCCATCAGCCGGCGGGAGGTCTGCAGACTATACCCCTCTCATGGCCATTCGCAATCTGGGGGCTGGATATCCTGGGCCCGTTCCCTTGGGTGCCGGGAGGCTATCGCTACCTCTACGTCGTCGTGGACAAATTCACCAAGTGGGCTGAGGTGGAAGCTGTCCGCACCATCCCCGCAGGTTCCGCGGTCAAGTTCATCAAGGGCATCGTGAGCCGGTTCGGGGTGCCGAACCGCATCATCACTGACAACGGTCCGCAATTCACCAGTAACCTCTTCAAAACGTACTGTGCTAACCTTGGAACGCAGATATGCTACACTTCGGTAGCACACCCGCGGAGCAACAGCCAGGCCGAGCGAGCCAATGCAGAGGTCCTGAGGGGCCTCAAAACCAGGACCTTCAAGAAGAAGCTGGAAGCCTGCGGCAGGGGCTGGTACGATGAGCTTCAGTCTGTGTTGTGGTCCATCCGCACGACCGCGACCAAGCCGACCGGCGAGACCCCGTTCTTCCTGGTTTATGGAGCTGAAGTCGTTCTCCCTCATGAGGTCAGACATCGTTCCGCACGGGTCCTGGCGTTCGACGAGGCGCAGCAGGACGCCATGCAGGGGACGGATCTCGTGCTGGGGGAGGAGCATCGTCGAGAGGCCGCGCTACGAGCAGCAAGGTACCAACAGGCACTGTGGCGATACCAGTGCTGCAACATCCGCCCTAGGACTCTTGATGTAGGGGACCTCATGCTCAGACGGGTTCTCTCCAGGGAGGGACTGCATAAGCTCTCTCCCATGTGGGAGGGCCCGTTCAAGGTTGTTCATGTTTCCCCGCCCGGCTCCACGCGCTTGGAGACCCAGGAGGGGGTGCCCGTCCAGAACGCGTGGAACATTCAACATCTCTGAAGGTTTTACCCCTAAAAAAGGCCCGATGCTGTGAAGAAGGCGAATGCCTGTGAAGTTGTTGTGTTTTGGAAAAGGCCCGGTGCCTGTGAAGAAGGCGAATGCCTATGAAGTTGTTGCGTTTTGGAAAAGGTCCGGTTCCTGTGAAGAAGGCCAATGCCTGTGAAGTTGTTGCGTTTTGGAAAAGGCCCGGTGCCTGTGAAGAAGGCAAATGCCTGTGAAGTTATTGCGTTTTGGAAAAGGCCCGGTGCCTGTGAAGAAGGCAAATGCCTGTGAAGTTGTTGCGTTTTGGAAAAGGCCCGGTGCCTGTGAAGAAGGCGAATGCCTATGAAGTTGTTGCATTTTGGAAAAGGCCCGGTGCCTGTGAAGAAGGCGAATGCCTGTGAAGTTGTCGCATTTTGGAAAAGGCCCGGTGCCTGTGAAGAAGGCAAACGCCTGTGAAGCTCGCCACCCGTGACACTCTCACGTAATAAAGAGTGGGGCTGTACACGCCCCGGAGTCTTCGGAGTGCCGCCCTCGGGCCTCAGGGGCTCCCGCCCACGCCCAGTGGCAGCACTTAGCTCCACGCTGGTGAGAAGACATCGAAGACTAGATTAGGTGCCGGACGCGGCTTCTTTCATTTGCTTTCTGCAGTTGGCTTGTTCATTTCTATTTGAAGTTTTACTGAAGTTGTTACCATTTCGAGCTCGCGACCCTTCATCCGTTTCACTTATTCGATTCGCTTTCTTTCGCGTAAAGTCTCACGAGAGAGGAACTTGGGCACCCTCGCGAGTGTTTTCTGCCCCGGTGGTTTGGAACTCCCCTATCCGAGCCCGCTGCGGGAGCGCCCCTCCCAGTCTGTGCCCCACGGGCATCGCGATGCGATCATACAATTTAGGTTGGTTGTCCCCACTACCAGGGCCGGAGGCTACCCCAACTGACTAACCCCTACAGGACACAAGGCGCACGACGAGGACCTTGCCTCGGGAGGCGAGGACCACGACGAGCTCCCCCCCCCCCTAAGTTAAGTGATTTCCATGCATAAACACGAGGATGAAAACAGAGCGCAGAAACAGTAGAAACAGCGCGCCAATTCAACAGCAACAGTTCGATACGCCCCCTTGGGGCGCCAGGCTATATTCTTTTTGCGCAGGAAAGAAGGAAAAGCAAAATGGGCACGACTTGCCCGGCATCAACTCTTGGCAGGGACTCGTGCTGCCTCCGGAGCTCAGCTGGATTCTGCCTCCCGCTTCACCGGGGCACGGTGCCGGGCCGACCCGACACCCTCTCCCAGGCGAGCGCGACGACAAGGGGGCTGGTCGCGACCACCGCTGGAGGAGCTGTCGTCCGATGGGGAGTCACCGAAGCTTGGCGAGCCTCGGGCGCCGCTGCCCGCGCGCCTCACACCACCTTCATCCCGGCCGACGCCGGGATGGGCGCACGACCGCGGTCATCTTCTTCGGGGCAGCATCCGGCGCGACGACCATCTTGCTCGAACACCCTCACGTAGAGGGTGGCGTCGTCGTCGAACTTAAAGTGCAGAGTGCACCGTCGGCCCAGGCCGCGCGCGCGGGCAAATGTTTGCCAGCCGCGGGTCAGAGCCGCCTCCCCGGCGGTGGAGACCTCCAGAGTAGCCGAGGAGACCCTGCTGTAGCAACCATCAGCCTGAAGCCAAAGGTCACCCGGGGTGCCAGCCGGAAGTTCTCCTACAAAGAACCGAGGGAGCAGAAGCCAGGTGCCGGTTGGGTCCGCCGACCACACGACGAACTCCGACAGCACCTCGGCCGAGCGAGAACGTGGCCTTTGGGGTCGCGTAGCCCCGGCGTACCTCTCGTTGGCAGTCGAGCGCTCGCCTCCGCATGGAGGGGGGCTTCCACGGCCACCGGAGGTCGCAGCAGGGGTCGTAGGGTGCTTGCGAGGGCGGCCCCATCCACGCTTGGCCGGCGGAGAGCAAGGTCCTTCTCGGCGAGCCTTTCCTTTCTCCGTGGCCGAAAACCTCTTCGGCGGGGCCATGGGATAGCGAGAGGCCAAGAAGAAGAAAGGAAGTAGCAGGAAGAGATGGACTGGAGGGGGCTCGCGCCGTTCCGTACATATAGTCAGAGGAGGTCAACTGTCGGCCTCCATGATCACAGGTAATCATGACCCGTTTAACGTGCAGGGACTTGTCAAGTCACGCAGTTACCAAGGCAACGTGGGCGAGCAATGACACGCACATCCAATCAACCGCCATGCGGCGCCCAAGGCCGCAGGCTGTTGGGGCCCGCGGTGCTTTGCACTTGCCCCTTTGCTTCTCTGCTAAGCCAAGTCCAGGCGCGCCTTAGGCCCGGGGGCTACTGTCGGTGTTCTGGGAATGGGGGTACCCAGACTTGCCTGCCTGCGGCCTGCGGCGTGGCTCAAGGAGAGGCCCGGTATGGCCCATCTTCATCGGCACAAGCTCAAGACCCTCGCGAGGGTCCAAGCCTCGCGGGGCGGACGACAGGAAGCTTCCTCAGGCACGACCTCGTCAGGCTGGCTCGCGAGGAGGCGAAGAGATCAAGGCGGGGTACCTCATGAGGTACCCATGACGCAAGCCATGACGACCAAGGCCAGGCGGGCGCCGGCCTGCGTAGAGTCCTTGTTTTCTCTTTGGTGCAAAGGGAGCAAGCGCAGGCAAGAGTATCAAGCAAAGGCAACCATTTCGGTGCAACGAGATCAAGACCAGCAAAACGGCAAGATGGAGGTCATCACGGAGCCCAAGCAGGCGTCACCGCCAGAGCCTTTGGCAGGCGAGGACCGACTTTAGTTAGGATAAGTGTACTAGATGTTCCCCTTCAAAATGGCCAATTGTTAGCGCCCTTCCCGCTCAATATTTGGGAAGAGGCCCAGGGCCTCTGCCTATAAATAGGACTGGCCACCCCCAGGGTAGAGGCATCTGGAGATCAACCAGAGGCAATCAGAACCTTAGCCAGATCCACCACAAGAACTCCTCCCCTCGCGAGGAAGTTCTTCCTTGTATTGTTCATCATCAGCCCCAGAGGCAATCCACCACACCACAAACTAGAGTAGGGTATTACAACACAATGGTGGCCCGAACTAGTATAAACCTCGTGTCCCTTGTGTTGTTCTTCGTGTAGTTTAGATCTTTGTGAGGCGACGAGACGTAGGTAGGCAGGAGGTGCGATCTCCGCGTGCACCCCAGAGTTCGAACCTAGAGGGTCTATCGGAACACGAAATCTGACAAAAACTTATTTTCTGCACAACTCCAAAAGACCTGAGACTCCACGAAACAACTTTTTGGATTTATTAAGAAATTATGAGCAAAAGAAATGGGCCAGGGGGGCCACACCCTGTCCAGGAGACAGGGCGCCCCCCCCAGGGCGCGGCCCCTATCTCCTGGGCCCGCTGGTGGGCTTCCAGCGTCCATCTTATGCTATATGCAGGGTTTTGTCCTGGAAAAATTCGTGGGAAAGCTTACGGGACGAAACTCCGCTGCCACGAGGCAGAACCTTGGCGGAATCAATCTAGGGCTTTGGCGGAGCTGTTCTGCCGGGGACACTTCCCTCCGGGAGGGGGAAATCATCAGCAACAATCCTCTCATCGGGAGGGGGTCAATCTCCATCAACATCTTCACCAGCACCATCTCATCTCAAAACCGTAGTTCATCTCTTGTATCCAATCTTGTATCAAAACCAAAAATTGGTACTTGTGGGTTGCTAGTAGTGTTGATTACTCCTTGTAGTTGATGCTATTTGGTTTGGTGGAAGATCATATGTTCATATCCTTCATGCATATTATTACCCCTCTGATTATGAACATGAATATGCTTTGTGAGTAGTTACGTTTGTTCCTGAGGACATGGGTGAAGTCTTGCTATTAGTAGTCATGTGAATTTGGTATTCGTTCAATATTTTGATGAGATGTATGTTGTCTCTCCTCTAGTGGTGTTATGTGAACGTCTACTACATGACACTTCACCATTATTTGGTCCTAGAGGAAGGCATAGGGAAGTAATAAGTAGATGATGGGTTTCTAGAGTGACAGAAGCTTAAACCCTAGTTTATGCGTTGCTTCGTTAGGGGTTGATATGGACCCATATGTTTAATGATGTGGTTAGTTTTACCTTAAGACTCCTTTTTGTAGTTGCGGATGCTTGCAATAGGGGTTAATCATAAGTGGGATGCTTGTCCATGTTAGGGCAGTACCCAAGTGTCGGTCCACCCACATATCAAATTATCAAAGTACTGAACGCGAATCTTATGAACGTGATGAAAACTAGCTTGACGATAATTCCCAATGTGTCCTTGGGAGCTCCTTCCTCATTATTAGAATTTGTCCAGGATTATCCTTTGCTACATAAAGGATTGGACCACCTTGCTGCACTTTATTTACTTTATTTACTTTTTGCTCGTTACTATTTATCTTATCACAAAACTATCTATCACCTACTATTTCAGTACTTGCAGAGAAAACCTTACTAAAAACCGCTTATCATTTCCTTCTGCTCCTCATTGGGTTCGACACTCTTACTTATCGAAAGGACTACGATAGATCCCCTACACTTGTGGGTCATCAAGACTCTTTTCTGGCGCCGGTGTCGGGGAGCGTAGCGCTCTTGGTGAGTGGAACTTGGTAAGGAACATTTATATAGTGTGCTGAAATTTTCTGTTACTTGTCACTATGGAAACTAATCCTTTGAGGGGCTTGCTTGGGGTATCTTCACTCTAACCAGAAGAGCAAAGAGATGCTCCTCAACCTACTGAACCTTATGAAAATATTCACTTTGAGATTCCTTCGGGTATGATAGAAAAACTGCTAGCTAATCCTTTTGCAGGAGACGGAACATTGCATCCTGACTTACACCTTATCTTTGTGGATGAAGTTTGTGGATTATTTAAGCTTGCAGGTATTCCCGATGATGTTGTCAAAAGCAAGGTCTTCCCTTTATCTTTGAAGGGAGATGCAATGACATGGTATAGGCTATGTGATGATACGAGATCTTGGAATTATAAGCGATTGAAGTTGGAATTTCACCAGAAGTTCTATCCTATGCATCTTGTTCATCGTGATCGTAATTACATATATAATTTCTGGCCTCGCGAAGGAGAAAGCATCGCTCAAGCTTGGGGGAGGCTTAAGTCAATGTTGTATTCATGCCCCAATCATGAGCTCTCTCGGGAAATGATTATTCAGAATTTCTATGCCCGGCTTTCTCTTGATAACCGCAACTTTCTCGATACTTCCTGTGTTGGTTCCTATATGCTGAAGACTATTGATTTCAAATGGGACTTATTGGAAATAATTAAATGCAACTCTGAAGATTGGGGTTCCGACGATGGTAAGGAGTCATGTATGACACCTAAGTTTGATTGTGTTAAATCTTTTATGGAAACCAATGCTTTCCGTGGATTTAGCTCTAAGTATGGACTTGACTCTGAGATAGTAGCTACTTTTTGTGAAACCTTTGCTACTCACGTTGATCTCCCTAAAGAGAAGTGGTTTAAATATAATCCTCCTATTGAAGTGAAAGTAGTTGCACCTATTACAGTCGAAGAAAAGATTATTACATATAGTGATCCCATTGTTCCTACTGCTTATGTTGAAAAACCTCCTTTTCCTGTTAGGATGAAAGATCATGTTAAAGCTTCGACTGTTGTACGCAAGAGTAATACCAGGACATATACACCTTCTGAGCAAATTAATGTTGAACCTGGTATTGCCATGATTAAAGATCTTTTGTATGAGGATTTAGATGGGCATGTTATCTCTTTCTTGGGTGAAACTGCTAATATTGCTAGAGCCGATACTAAGACACGTAGACCTGTTGTAGGCGCTCCTGTTATTTTTGTTAAAATTGGAGATCATTGCTATCATGGTTTATGTGATATGGGTGCTAGTGCTAATGCGATACCTTATTATCTTTATAAAGAAATTATGCACGATATTGCACCTGTTGAATTAGAAGACATTGATGTCACTATTAAGCTTGCTAATAGGGATACCATTAAGCCTTTTGGGATCGTTAGAGATGTTGAAGTCTTATGTGGTAAGATTAAATACCCTGCTGATTTTCTTGTTCTTGGTTCCCCACAAGATGATTTTTGTCCCATTATTTTTGGTAGACCCTTCTTGAATACTGCTAGTGCTAAGATTGATTGTGAAAAGAATATTGTCACTGTTGGCATAGATGGTATGTCTCATGAGTTTAATTTTTCCAAGTTTAGCAGACAACATCGTGAAAAGGAACCATCTAGTAAGGATGAAATTATTGGTCTTGCTTCCATTGTTGTTCCTCCAACTGATCCGTTAGAACAATATTTGCTAGACCATGAAAACGATATGTTTATGAAGGAAAGGGAAGAAATAGATGAAGTGTTCCTTAAACAACAACCTATGCTGAAACATAATCTTCCCGTTGAAATTCTTGGGGATCCCCCTCCACCCAAGGGTGATCCCGTGTTTGAACTCAAACCTTTACCTGATAATCTTAAGTATGCTTATCTTGATGAAAAAGAAATATATCCTGTTATTATTAGTGCTAACCTTTTAGAGAAAGAAGAAGAAAGATTATTGAAAACTCTGAAGAAGCACCGAGCTGCTATTTGATATACCCTGGATGATCTTAAGGGCATTAGTCCCACATTATGTCAACACAAAATTTCAGTGGAGAAAGATGCCAAACCAGTTAGAGATCCTCAAAGACGATTAAATCCCAAAATGAAGGAAGTGGTAAGAAAGGAGATACTAAAACTCCTTAAGGCAGGTATTATTTATCCAGTTGCTGATAGTGAATGGGTAAGCCCTGTCCATTGTGTCCCTAAAAAGGGAGGTATTACCATTGTCCCTAATGATAAAGATGAATTGATCCCGCAAAGAATTATTACAGGCTATAGGATGGTAATTGATTTCCGTAAGTTAAATAAAGCTACTAATAAAGATCATTACCCTTTACCTTTTATTGATCAAATGCTAGAAAGGCTATCCAAACACACACATTTTTGCTTTCTAGATGGTTATTCTGGCTTCTCTCAGATACCTGTATCAGCGGGGGATCAATCTAAAACTACTTTTACTTGCCCTTTTGGTACTTTTGCTTATAGACGTATGCCTTTTGGTTTATGTAATGCACCTGCTACCTTTCAAAGATGCATGATGGCTATATTTTCTGATTTTTGTGAAAAGATTTGTGAGGTATTCATGGATGACTTCTCCGTTTATGGATCCTATTTTGATGATTGTTTGAGCAACCCTGATCGAGTTTTGTAGAGATGCGAAGACACTAGTCTCGTCCTGAATTGGGAAAAGTGTCACTTTATGGTTAATGAAGGCATTGTCTTGGGGCACAAGATCTCCGAGAGAGGTATTGAAGTTGATAAAGCCAAAGTTGATGCTATTGAAAAGAATCCATGTCCCAAGGACATAAAAGGTATAAGAAGTTTCCTTGGTCATGCCGGTTTTTATAGGAGGTTCATTAAGGACTTTTCTAAAATCTCTAGGCCTCTGACTAACTTACTGAAAAAAGATATTCCTTTTGTCTTTGATGATGATTGTGTAGAAGCATTTGAAACACTTAAAAGATCTTTGATCACTGCACCTATTGTTCAACCACCTGATTGGAATTTACCTTTCAAAATTATGTGTGATGCTAGTGATTATGCTGTAGGGGCTGTTTTAGGGCAAAGAGTCGACAGGAAATTGAATGTTATCCATTATGCTAGCAAGACTCTTGATACTGCCCAGAGAAATTATGCTACCACTGAAAAAGAATTCTTAGCAGTTGTGTTTGCATGTGATAAGTTTAGACCCTATATTGTTGATTCCAAAGTTACTATTCACACTGATCATGCTGCTATTAAATATCTTATGGAAAAGAAAGATGCTAAGCCTAGACTCATTAGATGGGTTCTCTTGCTCCAAGAATTTGACTTGCATATTGTTGATAGAAAAGGAGCTGAGAACCCCGTTGCAGACAACTTGTCTAGGCTAGAAAATGTTCTTGATGACCAACTGCCTATTAATGATAGCTTTCCTGATGAACAATTAGCGATCGTCAATGCTTCTCGTACTGCTCCTTGGTATGCTGACTATGCTAATTACATTGTTGCTAAATATATACTGCCTAGTTTCACATACCAGCAAAAGAAAAAGTTCTTTCATGATTTAAGACATTAGTTCTGGGATGATCCACACCTTTATAAAGAAGGAGTAGATGGTATTATTAGATGTTGTGTGCCTGAGCATGAACAGGAACAAATCCTACGCAAGTGTCACTCTGAATCCTATGGAGGACACCACGCTGGAGATAGAACTGCACACAAGGTACTACAATCTGGTTTTTATTGGCCTACTCTTTTCAAAGATGCTTGCAAGTTTGTCGTATCTTGTGATGAATGTCAAAGAATAGGTAACATCAGTAGACGTCAAGAAATGCCTATGAATTATTCTCTTGTTATTGAACCGTTTGATGTTTGGGGCTTTGATTATATGGGACCTTTCCCTGCCTCCAATGGTTATACACATATTTTAGTTGCTATTGATTACGTTAGTAAGTGGGTAGAAGCTATTCCAACTAGTAGTGTTGATCATAACACTTCTATTAAAATGCTTAAAGAAGTTATTTTTCCGAGGTTTGGAGTCCCTAGATATCTTATGAATGATGGTGGTTCACACTTTATTCATGGTGCTTTTCGTAAGATGCTTGCTAAGTATGATGTCAATCATAGAATTGCATCTCCTTATCACCCGCAGTCTAGTGGTCAAGTAGAGTTGAGCAATAGAGAGCTCAAATTAATTTTGCAAAAGACTGTGAATAGACCTAGAAAGAATTGGTCCAAAAAACTTGATGATGCATTATGGGCCTATAGAACTGCATACAAAAATCCTATGGGTATGTCTCCATATAAGATGGTTTATGGAAAAGCATGTCATTTACCTCTTGAACTTGAACATAAAGCATATTGGGCTATTAAAGAGCTTAATTATGACTTCAAACTTGCCAGTGAGAAAAGGTTATTTGATATTAGCTCACTTGATGAATGGAGAACCCAAGCATATGAGAATGCTAAGCTTTTCAAAGAAAAAGTCAAACGCTGGCATGATAAAAGGATACAGAAGTGTGAGTTTAACGTAGGAGATTATGTGTTATTGTTCAACTCTCGTTTAAGATTTTTTGCAGGAAAACTTCTGTCAAAATGGGAAGGTCCCTACGTTATCGAGGAGGTCTATCATTCTGGTGCTATAAAAATCAACAACTCTGAAGGCACAAATCCGAGGGTGGTGAACGGTCAAAGAATTAAACATTATATTTCAGGTAATCCTATCAATGTTGAAACTAATATTATTGAAACCATAACCCCTGAGGAATACATAAGAGACACTTTTCAGAACATTCCAGACTCCGAAAAGGCATAGGTACGTGGTACGGTAAGTAAACCGACTCCAAAACAACTCTAATGGTAATTTTCATCAGTTTTGGATTATTTAAGGATTTTAGGAAGAAAGAAGTAGTCCGAAAGGGAAACGGGCTCCCACGAGAGAGGAGGGCCCCGCCCCCTGTAGGGCGCGCCCCCTGTCTCGTGGGCACCTCGTGTGCCTCCCGGACTCCGTTTTCTTGTATGTTATGTATTTTGGTCGGTAAAAATTCATTATATATACTCCCGAAGGTTTTGACCACCGTATCATGCAATTATCTTCTGTTTTCGTTTCGAGTTGTTCCTGTCGCAGAATAAAGCAAGCTGTCTTCTCAGGAATCAGTTGGGGAGAGCCGGGTGTCTCACCCAACGCCAGGTCCAGGAGCAAATATCAATGCCTATCACTTTGGACCATTAATGGAGGATGAGATGGAGGTTGATTTGAAAAGGATAGATGCCATGGAGGAAGATCAAGAAGTTACCTCTCGTCTCCAAGCAGAATTCACTATGGGGGAACTACCTAGCCTGGCTGTCCCTGCTTCGGTCATCCCTTCCAACTCTAGATTTCTTTCTTATGAAAATATGAAAAAGAGTTTCACGTGTTCTCCAGAAGCTATGCAGCATCCTTGGGTAAAAGGAGCTTTGGCCATTACGGGCAAGCTCCGTAAAGAAGTCATGGACCTCAAACAACAAGTCAATAAGCTCAAGGAGGAGAACCGTATCCTGAAGGGCATCATCGCCAAGAAGATCATAACACCAACCGTGAAGAAGGAGAAATAATCACATGGGTATGGGCATTCCCCTTGGCAACTGCCAAGCTTGGGGGAGGTGCCCCGGTATCGTATCACCATCACACTCCTATCTTTACCGCTTTATTTAGTTTGATCCTTTTAGTAGTATCTTGATCTATTAGTTCGAAGTTTTGATATCAAGTAGTTTTGAGTTTTTCGTTGTGATCTCTTTATGTAATCGAGTCCGTGTGCTATCTATAATAAAGATTAGTGTTGAGTCAAGGGCTTTGCTATGTTGCTATGATCTTGAGAAAGTAGAAAGAAAAAAAGAGTTCATATTGATCTTATGGATAGTGATAACTTCACACATAGAAAGTATGAGGCATAAAAATTGTTGAGGGTTGATGAACGTAGCCTTGGTCATCGTTGCAATTAATAGGAAGTGATAAGGAAAGAGGGGTTCACATATAAATATATTATCTTGGACATCTTTTATGATTGTGAAGCACTCATTAAGTATGACATGCTAAAGGAGTTGACGTTGGACAAGGAAGACAACGTAATGGTTTATGTTTTCCGACATCTCAGTTAAAGTATATTGTCATTGACCTTCCAAACATGTTGAGCTTGCCTTTCTCTCTCATGCTAGCCAAATTCCTTGCACCAAGTAGAGATACTACTTGTGCTTCCAAATATCCTCAAACCCAGTTTTGCCATGAGAGTCCACCATACCTACCTATGGATTGAGTAAGATCCTTCAAGTAAGTTGTCATCGGTGCAAGCAATAAAAATTGCTCTCTAATTATGCATGATTTATTAGTGCAGAGAAAATAAGCTTTGTACGAACTTGTTGTGGAAGTAATAAAAGCGACGGGGTGCATAATAAAGGTCCACATACAAGGGGCAATATAAAGTGACGTTCTTTTGCATTAAGATTTTGTGTATCCAACCCTAAAAGCGCATGACAACCTCTGCTTCCCTCTGCGAAGGGCCTATCTTTTACTTTATGTTTTACTTTATTGCTTGAGTCAAGGTGATACTCACCTTTCCCTTTTCATTTTATCCTTTCGCAAGCTCTTCGTGTTTGAAAGATCATGATATATATATATATCCAATTGGATGTAAGTTGGCATAGGCTATTATTGTTGACATCGCCTAAAGGTGAATACGTTGGGAGGCAACACAAGAAGCCCCTATCTTTCTCAGTGTCCGGTTGAAACTCTATAACCACAAGTATTGCGTGAGTGTTAACAATTATGGGAGACTACGAGATAGTTGAGTATGTGAGCTTGCTGAAAAGCTCTATTTTTTGACTCTTTCTGATGTTACGATAAATTGCAATTGCTTCAGTGACTAAGATTATAGTTTATTAGTTCCCAATGAAGTTTCTGAACCATACTTGACATTGTGAGTTGCTTATTACTTGAACATAGGAAATCATATGACAAAATCCATATATGTTACTGTTATTAGAATGATCATGATGCCCTCATGTCCGTATTTTATTTTTATCGACACCTCTATCTCTAAACATGTGACATATTTTTCGATTTCGGCTTCCGCTTGAGGACAAGCGAGGTCTAAGCTTGGAGGAGTTGATACGTCCATTTTGCATCATGCTTTTATATCAATATTTATTGCATTATGGGCTGTTATTACACATTATATCTCAATACTTATGGCTATTCTCTCTTATTTTACAAGGTTTACCATGAAGAGGGGGGATGCCGGCAGCTGGAATTCTGGCTGGAAAAGGAGCAAACGTTGGAAACCTATTCTGCACAACTCCAAAAGACCTGAGACTCCACGAAACAACTTTTTGGATTTATTAAGAAATTATGAGCAAAAGAAATAGGCCAGGGGGCCCACACCCTATCCAGGAGATAGGGGGCGCCCCCCCCCCCCCAGGGCGCGGCCCCCTATCTCCTGGGCCCCCTGGTGGGCTTCTAGCGTCCATCTTCTGCTATATGAAGGGTTTTGTCCTGGAAAAATTCGTGGGCAAGCTTACGGGACGAAACTCCACCGCCACGAGGCGGAACCTTGGCAGAATCAATCTAGGGCTCTGGCGGAGCTGTTCTGCCGGGGACACTTCCCTCCGGGAGGGGGAAATCATCACCAACGATCCTCTCATCGCGAGGGGGTCAATCTCCATCAACATCTTCACCAGCACCATCTCATCTCAAAACCTTAGTTCATCTCTTGTACCCAATCTTGTATCAAAACCACAAATTGGTACCTGTGGGTTGCTAGTAGTGTTGATTACTCCTTGTAGTTGATGCTATTTGGTTTACTTGGTGGAAGATCATATGTTCAGATCCTTCATTCATATTATTACCCCTCTGATTGTGAACATGAATATGCTTTGTGAGTAGTTACATTTGTTCCTGAGGACATGGGTGAAGTCTTGCTATTAGTAGTCATGTGAATTTGGTATTCGTTCGATATTTTGATGAGATGTATGTTGTCTCTCCTCTAGTGGTGTTATGTGAACGTTGACTACATGACACTTCACCATTATTTGGGCCCAGAGGAAGGCATAGGGAAGTAATAAGTAGATGATCGGTTGCTAGAGTGACAGAAGCTTAAACCCTAGTTTTTGCATTGCTTCGTTAGGGGTTGATATGGACCCATATGTTTAATGTTGTGGTTAGGTTTACCTTAATACTCCTTTTTGTAGTTGCGGATGCTTGCAATAGGGGTTAATCATAAGTGGGATGCTTGTCCATGTTAGGGCAGTACCCAAGTGCCGGTCCACCCACATATCAAATTATCAAAGTACCGAACGTGAATCTTATGAACGTGATGAAAACTAGCTTGACGATAATTCCCAATGTGTCCCCGGGAGCTCCTTCCTCATTATTAGAATTTGTCCAGGCTTATCCTTTGCTACAAAAAGGATTGGGCCACCTTGCTGCACTTTATTTACTTTATTTACTTTTTGCTCATTACTATTTATCTTATCACAAAACTATCTATCACCTACTATTTCAGTACTTGCAGAGAAAACCTTACTGAAAACCGCTTATCATTTCCTTCTGCTCCTCGTTGGGTTCGCCACTCTTACTTACCGAAAGGACTATGATAGATCCCCTACACTTGTGGGTCATCAAACACCTAAACCTGATGAGCAAATTAAAGTAGAACCTAGCATTGCTATGGTTAAAGATATCTTGGAAGAATATATGGATGGGCATGTTATTTACTTCTGTGAAGAAGCTGCTAGAATTGTTAAACCTGAGGGGAGAGATAAACATAGACCAGTTGTTGGCATGCTTGTTGTTTCAGTTAAAATAGGAGATCACTGTTATCATGGTTTATGTCACATGGGTGCTAGTGTGATTGCCATTCCCCACTCCTTATATGAAGAAATTAGAGATGAAATAGCACCTGCTGAAATAGAAGACATAGATGTTACTATTAAACTTGCTAATAGAGATACTATATCACCCATTGGGATTCTTAGAGATGTTGAAGTCTTGTGTGGGAAGAAAAAATACCCTACTGATTTTCTTGTTCTTACCACCCCACAAGATAAATTTTGTCCCATTAAATTTGGTAGATCTTTCTTGAACACCGTCAATGCTAAAATAGATTGTAAGAAACAAATTGTCGGTGTTAACTTTGTTGATGAATCTCACGAGTTTAATTTTTCCAAGTTTAGTAGAAATCATCATGAAAAAGAATTGCCTAGTAAGGATGAATTGATTGGTCTTGCTTCTATTGCTGTGCCACCTACTGATCCTTTAGAGCAATACTTGCTAGACCATGAGAATGATTTACATATGCATGAAATAAATGAAATAGATAATATCTTCTTTGAACAACGTCCTCTGCATAAACACAATTTACCTATTGAAACTCTGGTAGGTCCTCCACCTAAGGATGACAGTCGGTGTCAAAACCGGCGGATCTCGGGTAGGGGGTCCCGAACTGTGCGTCTAGGCGGATGGTAACAGGAGACGAGGGACACGATGTTTTTACCCAGGTTCGGGCCCTCTTGATGGAGGTAAAACCCTACGTCTTGCTTGATTAATATTGATGATGTGGGTTACAAGAGTAGATCTACCACGAGATCAAGGAGGCTAAACCCTAGAAGCTAGCCTATGGTATGATTGTTGTTCGTCCTATGGACTAAAGCCATCCAGTTTATATAGACACCGGAGAGGGCTAGGGTTACACAGAGTCGGTTACAATGGTAGGAGATCTACATATCCGTATCGCCAAGCTTGCCTTCCACGCCAAGGAAAGTCCCATCCGGACACGGGACGAAGTATTCAATCTTGTATCTTCATAGTCTTGGAGTCCGGCCGATGATGGTAGTTCAGCTATCCGGAAACCCCCTAGTCCAGGACTCCCTCAGTAGCCCCTGAACCAGGCTTCAATGACGACGAGTCCGCGCGCATATTGTCTTTGGCATTGCAAGGCGGGTTCCTCCTCCGAATAATTTATAGAAGATTGTGAACACCAGGATAGTGTCCGGCTCTGCAAAATAATTTCCACATACCATCGTAGAGAGAATAATATTCACACAAGTTCAATCTGCTGACGTATTCCGTGGCGTGACGTCACACCACAACCAAGCCTTTATTTGAAACGTTTTTATTGTACCACTTCAGCGCGTTTAGCGAAGCGGTTTCCTTGGCACGTCCTGTCGAAGCAGAGATCGTGTTCCCCTTATTCCGGGATTCTCATCAATACGGATGTGGGAACCCAACCGTGCCCGTTGCCACGCCCCCTCCATCGAAGGCGGGTTCCAAACGGTCACGGGGATGGCTCTTGGTATTCTTCCTCTTTATAATGAGACCAAGGCCCGTTCTTTTTATTCAATCCTCTATCGAATCCGCCCCTCCCCCCGAGTTCCAACACCCAGGGCTCCAAATTCGGGTACCTTCGATCTTCGACAATGTCCGTTCCTGACCTACGAGGTCGGTGGATGCCTTCCTCCGTCACGGAAGAGGACGTGCTAAAGCTGAGAGACGCCAGGTACTTAACCTACGAGATTTCGCATAGGCTGCCTGCCCGAGGGCAAGTTACCCCAACTCCCGAGCCTGGCGAGAGCGTCGTGTTCGTGTCTCACCTCCGTCGGGGTTAAGGCTTCCCGACGGATCCCTTTGTGAGGGGGCTCATGTTTTACTATGGGCTAGAATTCCAAGACTTGGCTCCGGAGTCCATCCTCCATATCTCATCATTCATTGTCGTTTGCGAAGCCTTCCTCCGCACTACCCCTCACTTCGGCTTGTGGCTCAAAACCTTCAACGTGGAGCCGAAGATGATTGAGGGGCGTCAGGCAGAGTGCGGCGGGGCGGTTATAAGCAAGAGGGCCGAAGCTCCATGGCCCAAGGGCTCTTTCCAAGAGGAGCTCGGCTTGTGGCAACAGGAGTGGTTTTATATCACCGCTCCCCGGGGCAGCAGGCAGAAGCCGTCGCCCGTCTTTTGCTCGGGCCCTCCGCAGCAGTTGACGTCATGGGTCAACAAGGGGCGTGACTGGGGGCCGCCCAAAGACGTCCCCCTGTTGCAAGACCGGATACGAGGCCTCCAAGAAAGGGAGATCAATCTGGTCGTAGTGGTACAGGTCATGTTGATCCGGTGCCTACTGCCCTACAAACGTCGCCCCCTCCGCCAGTGGGAATTTAATCCGGAGGGGCCACGATCTCTCCAACACTTCATGGGTTTGACACCCATGGAGATGTATAAACTGTTCTTCGGATCGCAAGAGACGCATCCGGAATTGACCGAGGATGCTGGCCTAAGCTGCAATCGCCCGGATACTCAAGTAAGTAGCCCTGTGTCCGGACACACCATCCATTTATTTATCGTGAGCTTGCCTTTTAACCAGCTTTCCCTGGACAGGAGTGGATAGCGCAAGCAAAACTGATACAGTGTCCGCCCCCCTCCCTAAGACCACGCAGGATCCCGTGTTAATCAAAATGTTGGAGGTTGCACCTTCGAATGAGGGTGAAGGGGGGCACGGGGAAACTGTCACCTCTGCCAAGGAGGTTTTTAGTAAGGGAGGAATCAAGAGTCCCTCCTTCCAGGGGGAGAAGAGGACCGCTTCCGAAGACCCGGAGGCCAAGGCCTTAAAGCGGGGAAAGAAATCTGTACCGGAAGGTCCTGCGCCGGGAAGAGCCCCGGTCATACTGTCTCCTCGGAGGAATCAGCCCTCTAACGAGCCGTAAGTAAAAAGGGGGATTTTATAATTATTAGACACCCCTGCTTAATGTCTAAAGGTAACCGAAGTTTTTACCTTGTAGTTCGGATCTCAGCCCATCTCAGCACAACTCATCTTCGGGAGACCTTCGTCCGGAGATGATGGAGAGCGAAACGCCTCCATCTACCGCCCCATCGCATGGGGCGGACGACCCTGAGCTGTCGTCGCGGAGGGTCTCCCCGAGTCCGGCGGGGCCGGAGAGTTCGGCACCCATTGGAGTACGGCCGGTGGAGCTGCAAGATTTGCTTAAGAGGGCGTCCATCTCAGAAGATCACCGCACATTAATGGGTAATGTGATTGAGAGGATCTCGTCCGCTGAAAGCGGGTTGTATGAGGCCGTCGGAAGTTTACTGGCGGGATTTGAGGTACGCAAAAAATGACATACCTGTTGACAGTTTTGCACATGAAGTGCGCCCTGTATAGTAGCCCCTGAGACTTGGTATGCTGTCGAAAACGGCAGCGTGCCTAGGATCATAATCTCCGTTATTAACTGTCGCCTTTCCTATGCAGGTGGCGGAATGTTCGATGGCCAGCCGGATGGATGGATTCGCCGAGCTGAAGAAGCAAATCGACGCTGCAGATGCGGACATCTCGCTGGTCAATAAACAACTTGATGAGTCAGAAGGTATGTGATTGCGCCGCGGTCGCTTAGTAAGGGAGCTGATGCCCATTCCTTACAAGTTGTATGCTTGATGCAGATGGTGCTGCTGCTGTGGAAGACCTTCGAGCAGAACTTGCTCGGGCCAAGGAGCAAGCCAGAAAAAGCGAGGCGGCTGCCTTGAAGGCAGTGGAAGAGCTAGAAGCCGAGAAGGCTGCTCACTGTCGAAGCAGGGAGGAGATGGCCGGAATGGCCATGAAATTAAAAGTTGCTACCGACCGCCTGGAGGTTCTTGAAGGAGAACACCGAGCGGAGCAAGAGGACCTGAAGAAGGCCGATGCCGAAGCCAAGGATGCACGTAGTGCGATGCGGGCTATGAAGGAGGAACTGCGTAAGGTCGGAGACATTGTGGCTGGAAAGCCCTTTATGCTGCGTAGGAAGTTCATGGATCCGAAGTATGCTTAGCTGGGCCGATTGTACGGTGTGGAGGATCCTTATCTGTACTTGGCGGCGAGTGTGGCTGACGTAGTCGTGCACTTTCGAAGCTAGGAGGATCATGAAATGGAAGAGCTTTTCTGGTCTCAATTCCATAGTCCGGAGCGTCCACTTCCGTTGAGTGATCGGCTGGTTGAGTGGGCTGAGCTGAATAGATTGTCCGGACTGGCCATGATGGATGTGGTCACTCATCTGTGGCCGAAAAGGCCCAAGCCGAAGAGTTATTTTGGCTTGTTGCAGCAATTCCTTGGGGCAGTGCCGCATATTAAGGCGATGAAGCGGTCGGCATGCATAGAAGGTGCACGGATGGCTCTCGCCCGTGGTAAAACATACTGGGCGGAGATGGATGCCACCGCTGTTGCATCCCGGGGTTCGGACAAAAGCCGATTCCCCACCGAGCATTACTTTGAGGAAGTCCTGCAGGGCGCTCGTATAATAGAGTCGTAGTGCTCGAAAGATGTTATGTTTGAATGACATGTATGATTTCTAAGATCATGTTTATAATGCAATGACTTTTTATACTTGTGTGTTAAAGTATTGAACTATCTCCTGTGCGGCCGTATATATATATATATGTATAATCTGAAAGATGGCAGTCTTTGGCTTCAGCCCCCACGCACATGGTGCGGGGGTGTTTGCAAAAAGAAAATCGCTTCTTCACACTTAATCCAACGTCTTGGTCCTTTTAAGGAGGTGATAGCGTAGCAAACTAGGCAACCGGACTATAATGCTTTATCACTTTCACTTAGCCATAGGAGCTCGCATGTGGGGCTACTATATAGCCCCTGATGGCACCGCGCTTCTCCGAACTCGGGGCGCGTATGTGCCTGACCGGGAAGCGGTCCTTCGTCAAAGCGGAGGAATTCTAAACATTCCAATGGTCGATCGAGTGGTTGACCAGTCTCTCGCTATATCATGACAGTCAGTTTTCGGCTTTCTCTACTGAGGTGCTCTCCCGGCCGAACCGGGGCACAATCGCAGTAGTTCTCCTGGTGCCGCGTTAGCCGATGATACGGAACATAAGGCAGCAAAACACAGGAGCCGGGCAAACCCAACATTTGACCAAAGACATGATTCGGAGCTGATGCATATAAGGCCTAACTCGAGACGCCGGACACTCCCCTGAGGTGTTCGGTCTTTATGATATTGGGCCGAACAAAGCCCTAAGCCCCTAGTGTCCAGGTACAGGCGGGAACTTCTAACGTGGCCAATGCCAAAACGCCAGCCTCCTCCTCGGCTCTGGTAGGAAACCGGGGGATGTGTATCAACAAGAGACAGTAAGAAAGGTTTACGCAGGGTCTTAATCTGAAAAGAATCCTTGCAACGGGTCCCTACTGCACGTCTGCGCCTGTGTCTCCGTTGTGCTGTATCCTGGACGGGTGTAGCACGTGCTTCATCTGTAAAAGAGAAGGACTTAGTTTCTAAGAAATATCGTGCAAAAAGTGTATCAAACTAAAGTATAATTTGGAAGATGAAGAAAGTTGAGCTTTATTGGCTTTCATCATTTATGCGCGCGGCCCCCTATAAAAAGGGGTATGCGGCTGGGAAGCCCCTTGCCGGACTCGTCTAACCATGTCCGAGGTCTAAATGACCTGTTTTTAGGGGCTTTGACCTGCAAGGTCAGAATAATGTGTGGCTGTCTAGGCAGCCGCACATTCTCCGTGGTCGAGAGACACCTGGAGTTTTAAGAATATGCCACGTGGACCGGGCATTTTTAAGTGTAAGAGACGCGTAATATTGTATTGCATTAATGCAAGCGAAAGCTTCGTGCCCCTGTAGCGCTTAAGGGCTACTGTTAAATGGGGTGATGGAGAGTGAGCTTTTCGCGACGGAGGTTGTCGGATGAACCGAACACGACCTCTAGTGGTACAGAGCCTGTAAAATTGGCATAAAAGGCCTAGCGTCACTCCTTTGAAGGAAGTGCTGCTATAGCGAATTTTGGTGGGTTCTATCCCCAGCCTGCGGACGGTGTCCTGGTATAGCAGGTGCCACGCTGCGTGTTATCACGTGAAGTGAGTTCACTGTTTTGACTTCTAGTGGGAAAGTCTTTTGGTTTCTGGAGCGCTGCTTTTGGGTTTCGTCACTTTCACTTGGTGTGTCGAGCCCCTTGTGTTCGGCGTTAAGTCTGCCGGACTGCTTGAAGACCCAACAATCTCTGTGGGTATGGTTTGCAGGCTTCCCGGAGGTACCATGTATTTTGCACAGTCTGTCCAAAACCTTGTTTAGGTTGGATAGCTCGTCACTGTTATCCTTTAAGGGCAGTGTTTTGTTGTTCGGCCGAGAGCTTTTGAATCCGGCATTGACCGCCGTACTATTTGGGCCATTCTCCTTGTTCCGATGCTGATCTTTTTTGCGTCGTGATTTCCCATTTCCATCCCTGATTTCGGATGTACTCGGGTCGCTGGTGCTGCATCTAGCCAACCAGTTGTCTTCCCCCGTGCAAAAGCGGGTCATGAGACTTGTTAGTGCGGCCATTGTTCTTGGTTTTTCCTGGCCGAGGTGTCTGGCGAGCCATTCGTCTCGGACGTTGTGTTTGAAGGCTGCTAAGGCTTCAGCATCCGGACAGTCGACTATTTGGTTCTTTTTAGTGAGGAATCTGTTCCAGAATTTGCATGCTGATTCTCTTGGCTGTTGAGTTATGTGACTTAAATCATCTGCATCCGGAGGCCGGACATAAGTCCCCTGAAAATTTGCTCGAAACGCATCCTCAAGCTCTTCCCAACTCCCAATCATATTTTCTGGGAGGCTTTTAAGCCAATGCCGGGCTGGCCCTTTGAGCTTGAGGGGAAGATATTTTATGGCATGGAGATCGTCTCCTCTTGCCATGTGTATGTGTAGGATATAATCCTCAATCCAGACTCCGGGGTCTGTTGTTCCGTCGTATGCCTCTATGTTTATGGGTTTAAATCCCGCTGGAAATCCATGATCCAGTACCTCGTCGGTAAAACATAGTGGGTGTGCGGCGCCCCTGTATTTGGGTGTGCCGTTGTCTTCAAATGCTCGGCTGGTTGTGTTACTTCCTGGAGTCTTCTTTTTCGGCCCATAGATAGACCTGGCCGGGTTATCCTTTTTCTGAAGATCTTTATGCTGATCATGTGTCGGCTTGTGTGTGGCGCCCCATGTTGCTCTTGGCCTGTCATCAGGTCGTCTATCCGGCCAGGCGGCCCCTTTATTTTTTGACTGCGGGGGCTCGAAGGCCTCCTCGTCAAATTCGGGCAACAGCTTGCGCTTCGGGTAGCTCTTTGTCTAGTGACTAGTGCCATATTTATCTGCGGTATTGAGTACTTTGCTCCATCTCATTCTGAGTGTGTCTTTCGCTGTTTTGAGCTTCCGCTTTTGCTTCTTCAAACTTCTTGCATTGGCGACAAGCCTGTTATGGAGATTCCTATGCTCTGGTGATGTGAGATCATCTTCGCCGGGGATGGGTTGCTTGTCCGGTTCATGTCCGGCTGGCTGCTTGTTGACGTGTGTGTCGTCCACTGCTTCGCCCTGCTCTAGGGCCGGGTCCATATGGGTACCGTTTTTGTTGATGCCGGTCTTCAGGCGGCACTTGCATCGCCGCTTTGTTTGTTTGTTGGGGGAGTTGTCCTTCGCCACGTCCCGTTTTTCCTCATTGACGCTTCCTTTTGGTGTGTCCACCATGTATACGTTGTGAGCTGGGGTGGCTTTTTCGTGCCCGTTAGGCGCTGGTTCTTGGTCGTCTCCGGCATCGTCGTCCATACCGTCGATGTCTTCGGAGTCGTAGTCTAGCATGTCGGTTAGATCGTCGACAGCGGCTAGCAAGTGGGTGGTGGGTGGGATTTGAATTTCTTCGTCGTCCGCATCCCAACCTTCCTGACCGCAGTCCGGCCAGGGCTCTCCTGATAATGAGAGGTACTTTAGCGAACTCAAGATGTCGCCGAAAGGTGTGTGTTGAAAGATGTCCGCTGCGGTGAATTCCATGATCGGCGCCCAATCGGATTCGATCGGGGAGGGCGCGGGGGGTTCGGAGTCCGGCGAGGAGTCCGGCACCTCGTAGTCACGAGCTTTATGAGGGACAAAGTCAGTGTTCGGCTCCATCGCCATAGAGGTTGCAGCCCCCGAGGCGGTGTCTAGCCATCCGTCCTCGATCTGCGCAGCCGGCTCCGAATTGAAGATCGGAGCGGGTTCGAGTGCGGCCTCCAGGGTATTGTCCGGCTGTAGAGCTAAATCATGCTCGCCGTGACAGTGCGGCACACTCGGATGTGGCTCGAATCCATTGAGGATCAAGTCCCCGCGGATGTCAGCCGTGAAGTTCAAACTTCCAAATCTGACCTGACGGCCAAGGGAGTAGCTTTCGATCTGCTCCAGATGGCCAAGCGAATTGGCCCGCAGTGCGAAGCCGCCGAATACAAAGATCTATCCGGGGAGGAAGGTCTCACCCTGGACGGCGTCGTTGATGATGATCGAAGAAGCCATCGAGCCTATCGGTGACGACACAGAGGAACTCTCAATGAAAGCACCAGTGTCGGTGTTAAAACCGGCGGATCTCGGGTAGGGGGTCCCAAACTGTGCGTCTAGGCGGATGGTAACAGGAGACGAGGGACACGATGTTTTTACCCAGGTTCGGGCCCTCTTGATGGAGGTAAAACCCTACGTCCTGCTTGATTAATATTGATGATGTGGGTTACAAGAGTAGATCTACCACGAGATCAAGGAGGCTAAACCCTAGAAGCTAGCCTATGGTATGATTGTTGTTCGTCCTATGGACTAAAGCCATCCGGTTTATATAGACACCGGAGAGGGCTAGGGTTACACAGAGTCGGTTACAATGGTAGGAGATCTACATATCCGTATCGCCAAGCTTGCCTTCCACGCCAAGGAAAGTCCCATCCAGACACGGGACGAAGTCTTCAATCTTGTATCTTCATAGTCTTGGAGTCCGGCCGATGATGGTAGTTCGGCTATCCGGACACCCCCTAGTCCAGGACTCCCTCAGTGACCCTGTGTTTGAATTAAAACCTTTGCCAGACACTTTGAAATATGCTTATCTTGATGAAAAGAAGATATATCCTGTTATTATCAGTGCTAACCTTTTAGAACATGAAGAAGAAAGATTATTGAAAGTTTTAAGGAAGCACCGACCTTCTATTAGATATACTCTTGATGATTTAAAGGGCATTAGTCCCACTCTATGCCAGCACAAAATTAATATGGAACCTGATGCTAAACTAGTTGTTGATCATCAATGTCGATTAAATCCGAAGATGAAAGAAGTGGTAAGAACGGAAATATTAAAACTTTTGGAAGCAGGTATAATCTATCCTATAGCTGATAGTAAATGGGTAAGTTCTATTCATTTTGTCCCTACGAAGGGAGGTATTATTGTTGTTCCTAATGATAAGAATGAGCTTATTCCACAAAGAATTGTCTTGGGCTATAGAATGGTAATTGATTATATAAAATTAAATAAAGCTACTAGAAAAGATCATTACCCTCTACCTTTTATTGATCAAATGTTAGAAAGACTATCTAAGCACACACATTTTTGCTTCCTTGATGGATACTCTGGCTTTTCACAAATACCTGTTTTACAATTTGATCAAGAAAAGAACACTTTTACTTGTCCTTTTGGAACTTTTGCTTATAGACGTATGCCTTTCGGTTTATATAATGCACCTGCTACCTTTCAAAGATGTATGACTGCTATATTCTCTGACTTTTGTGAAAAGATTGTCGAGGTTTTCATGGATGACTTTTCTGTTTATGGGAAGTCCTTTGATGATTGTTTAAGCAATCTCGAGCGAGTTTTGCAGAGATGTGAACAAAGAATTCTTGTCTTGAATGGGAGAAGTGCCACTTTATGGTTAATGAGGGCATTGTCTTGGGTCATAAAATTTTTGAAAGAGGTATTGAAGTGGACCAAGCTAAGGTTGACGCAATTGAGAAAATGCCATGTCCTAAGGACATCAAAGGTATTCGTAGTTTACTAGGTCATGCTAGTTTCTATAGGAGATTTATTAAAGACTTCTCTAAAATTTCTAGGCCTCTCACTAGTCTTTTTCAAAAGGATGTTCCTTTTGTTTTTGATGATGATTGTTTAGAAGCCTTTGAAACACTCAAGAAAGCCTTAATTTATGAACCTATTGTTCAACCACCTGATTGGAACTTGCCTTTTGAAATTATATGTGATGCTAGTGACAATGTTGTTGGTGTTGTTCTATGTCAAAGAGTTGATAAGAAATTAAATGTTATTCATTATGCTAGTAAAACTTTAGACAGTGCTCAAAGAAATTATGCTACTACTGAAAAAGAATTTTTAGCAGTGGTGTTTGCTTGTGATAAATTTAGACCTTATATTGTTGATTCTAAAGTAACTGTTCACACAGACCATGCTACTATTAAATATCTTATGGAAAAGAAAGATGCTAAACCTAGACTTATTCGTTGGGTTCTCTTGTTACAAGAATTTCATTTACATATTATTGATAGAAAAGGAGCTGAGAACCTCGTAGTAGATAACTTGTCTAGACTTGAAAATGTGCTTGATGACCCACTACCTATTGATGATAGTTTTCCTGATGAGCAGTTAGCTGCAATAAATGTTCCTAATAGTACTCCTTGGTATGTTGATTATGCTAATTACATTGTTGCTAAATATTTACCTCCTAGATTTACATACCAAGAAAAGAAAAGAAATTCTTCTATGATTTAAGACATTACTTTTGGTATGACCCGCATCTTTATAAAGGAGTAGATGGTATTATTAGATGGTATTATTAATATTACTCCTTGTTGTTTCTTAAAGTTTGGGGTTGCGACACTTATGTTAAAAGGCTTCAGCATGATAAGCTGAAACCCAAATCGGAGAAGTGCGTCTTCATAGGATACCCTAAGGAAACAATTGGGTACACCTTCTACCACAGATCCGAAGGCAAGATCTTTGTTGCCAAAAAAGGAACCTTTCTAGAGAAGGAGTTTCTCTCGAAAGAAGTGAGTGGGAGGAAAGTAGAACTTGATGAGGTAATTGTACCTTCTCTCAATTTGGAAAGTAGCTCATCAGAGAAATATGTTCCTGTGATGCCTACACCAACTAGAGAGGAAGCTAATGATGATGATCATGAAACTTCAGATCAAGTTACTACCGAACCTCGTAGGTCAACCAGAACACGATCTACACCAGAGTGCTATGGTATTCCTGTTTTGGAGTCATGTTACTAGACCATGACGAACCTACGAACTATGAATAAGCTATGATGAGCCCAGATTATGTTAATGGCTTGAGGCCATGAAATCTGAGATATGATCCATGTATGAGAACAAAGTGTGGACTTTGGTGGATTTGCCCGATGATCAACGACCCATAGAGAATAAAAGGATCCTCAAGAAGAAGACTGACGCTGATGGTAATATTATTGTCTATAAAGCTTGACTTGTCGCAAAAGGTTTTCGACAAGTTCAAGGAGTTGACTACGTTGAGACTTTCTCACCCGTAGCGATGCTTCAAGTCCGTCCAAATCTTGTTAGCAATTCCCACATTTTATGAAATCTGGCAAATGGATGTCAAAACTGCATTCCTTAAATGGATATCTCTAAGAAGAGTTGTATATGATGCAACCATAATGTTTTGTCAATCCTAAAGGTGCTAACAAGATGTGCAAACTCGAGTGATCCATCTATGGACTGGTGCAAGCATCTCAAAGTTGGAATATACGCTTTGATGAGGTGATAAAAGCATATGGTTTTATACAGACTTACCATGAAGCCTGTATTTACAAGAAAGTGAGTGGGAGCTCTGTAGCATTTCTAATATTATATGTGGATGACATATTATTGATTGGAAATGGTATAGAGTTTCTGGATAGCATAAAAGGATACTTGAATAAGAATTTTTCAATGAAAGACGTCAGTGAAGCTGCTTACATATTGGGCATCAAGATCTGTAGAGATAGATCAAGACGCTTGATAAGTGTCGGGGGTTGGGTGCGACATATGCCAAAGGATGGCTTATCATGGTGGGAGCGAGTAGAATGTCGCCGGTGCCAGGAAACGGGATTAGGCGAAGGCATGCACGCCGGTGAATCTTACCCAGCTTCGGGGCTCTCCGGGGAGATAACACCCCTACTGCTGCTCTGCGGGGTCTGCGCATGATCACTAAGGCGTAGTGACTACAAGGTTGCTCCTAGAGCTGTATTCAGGAGGTAGAAGGAGGCAAGGCTAGCTCTCTTCCTCCTATATGATCTGGTCTAAGGCTAATGGATGCGAACCCTTTGCACGTGTGCCCCGGGGGGTTTATATAGGCCTACCCCCCGGGGGTACAACGGTAATCCGACTGGGCGCGGGTCCCAGCCGTCTGTTTCACAGGCCGCCGTCTTCTCCGCCGACTGCTGGGGCCCGCCGTCTTGCGGGCCCCGCCGGTGAGTCCGGCACTGTAGCCGTGATTCTGATGATGCAGGCTTGGTCACTGGGTCGTGGCAACAGTGCCGCCGTCTATCAGGCGATCACTGTCGTTACTTCCCGTCTTGTCTGGTTGATGGCGCGTGGGACCCGTGGGAGAGGCCGGCCGACTCTGGGGAGCCGACTCCCACGGGGCCGCCTTCGGGGCGTGTCCGCCGTCTTCTATGCTCTCACTGACTGGCGGGTCCACCGTCTCTGAGCCGTACAGGTAGGCCATCGTGTCCACACTGCGCCGCACACTGTGGCCGAGGTCAGGGCTGGCATGGCAACATTGCCGGGCCACGCCGGAGATCTCCAGCGGTACGGCACACTGTAGCCATGCTGGCCCCTCGCAAGTAGGAGGTGACGGCCACGCCGTGGTCGTACCCGCCTCGCCTATCGCGACGAGGGTAGAGTCGTGGGCCGACTCTCCATAGCCGGCTCCTCTGGAAGTCGCCGGCCATGAGTCGGCTCTTCTGGGAGTCGCCACCTGAGACTCGGCTCATCTGGGAGTCGCCATCTGAGACTCAGCTCATCTGGGAATCGCTATCTGAGACTCGGCTTGTCTGGGAGTCGTCATCTGAGACTCGGCTTTGAGGGGTGCGGCCTGCCCCGATGCCTTGAAAGGTTATGGGGCTCGGGTTAGCCTACCCGTGGCCCATTACTCCGACAGTAGTCCCCGAAGCTGGTGAGGCTCCGAGAGTGACTCGCTGGGGGGCCTCAACAGTTTCATTCTTCCGGTGGTGGAATCTGGGCTTCGCTTGCCGTCTTCCTCTGGGCCGACTATTCGAAGTCGGATTCATAGAGGGTCGTCCTACTCTGTGGAGAGCTCGGAAGTCATGGCGGGAGACCAGGCGGCGTGCCTGATACGCTTCCCTGCTGCCGCCCACCGTGGCCCTATCGCGTGACGCCATGCGGCGGGGAGAGTCTGTTGGCCCACGCGCGCGACGGGACGGGCCGTCAGGCGGGGCCCGCCACTACCACGCCTCGGCACGCGAACGGATCCACTGCGGCCGTGCGAACGGTTGGGCTACCCACGTTGTTACTGCGCGCAGTAACTTCATTGGGTAAATCGTGGGGCGGCATGGGGCTCTGAGCGCAGCTAATCCCACGCTCGCCCCCTCGGCTTCTCACCCTTCGAGGCTATAAGTAGGGGGGGAGTGGAGCGGCACAGCACGCGCACCCATCTCCCCTGATTCCCACTTCCTCTTGCCTCCTCTCTCCTTCTTCTTGCCATCGGCGAGCAGAACCACACCGCACCAGCCAGCGATGAGCTCTTCCTCCACCGCCGCGGCTCCGACCGTGCGTTCCGGCGCGTGGGACGGCTCGGTGGTCGATGACGACCTCATTGAATTCCTCCGCAAGACGCGTCGCCTCCTTGGCGCACACCTCGTGCAAGCCCGCAACGCGCCGGCGAGTTAGATATCACCGGCGCCGGAGGAGGGCGAGCGGGTCATCTTCCACTCGCACCTCATGCGCGGCTTGGGGCTGCCGGCGAGCGGCTTCTTCCGCTCCTTCTTGGAGTTTCACGGCCTCCAGCCGCACCACCTCACCCCGAATACGGTGGTGCTGCTGTCCGCCTTCGCCACTCTGTGCGAAGGTTTCCTCGGCGTTCTCCCCACCATCAAGCTGTGGGGAGAATTCTTCTCATTTAAGCTTGGCACGCACGTCGCCGACGTGCCGGCTCAGTGCGGTGCCTTCATCGTGATGCGGCGCTCGACGACCGACAACCCCTTCCCTTCCATCTCGCTGATCAAGTCGGTGAAGATGTGGCAGCGCTCGTACTTCTACGTGAAGAACCTCGCCTCCGACGATGACTGGGTTAATCTTCCGCCTTATGAAGCCGGCCCCCCAGCTGGGAGGCTCCCCAGCTGGTCTCATCGAGTCAAGACGCTGACTCCCGCCGGAGCCGCCGCTGTAGCACGACTCCGAGTCTTGACGCAGTCGGAGGGCCTCGTCGGGGCCGACTTGCTGGCCGCCTTCGTGGCGCGCCGAGTCCTCCCGCTCCAATGCCGGCCTCACCTGATCTGTCAGATGAGCGGCCACCGAGACCCGAGTCAGATGAGCACCAAGGAGATGCCCCGCGCGGAGGTGGCAAACATGGTGAACCATATCGCGAACTGCGAGTTCGGGGAGGACTGGTAGTTCGGCAAGGAGCCGTACTCGCGCGCCAACCCCCCTCCAGTGGTAAGTCGTATCTCCTTGTTGCTTTGTCTTCTTTATGGCCGAATCCGGTTTCTGATTTTCATTGGTTTCTTCTGATCTAGAAGCCCCTCATGCAGCCTGCAGCCAGTGTCGTGAGACTGCCCCGCGAGTTCGTCCCCGACCGTGCGGAGAGCGATGTCGACGACCCCGACTTGGGGGCGGCGGCGATGGAAGCCGACGCTGAAGGCGGAGGAGGAGGAGCGGGAAGCGGCCTCAGGCTCTCGGCCACCTTCGCTGACTGGCCCGAGGATGACGCCGAAGGGGAAGTCGCCCCGCGCCATCAGCTAAGGGTCGGCCCCTTGGGCGCAGGTTCCTCCGCCAGCCTGGTTGGCCAAGGCGGCGCAAAGAGGCGTCTCGCCGGGCCGAGTGCGCCCGGCAGCAAGTTGAAGAAGTTCAAGGGGGCAGCCGTGAAGGCCAACCGCTTCCGTAGGGAAGTGAGAAGGCTGCCGCTAGTCTCTGCGTAAGTTTTTACGCTTTTATCTTTATTTTTCTCTGGTGAATCTTGTCCGAGTCTTCTTTTATACTCCTCCCGTTCTTCTTCAGGGCCCCCCTTTCCCTTGAGAGAGTCGCCGTCCCCTCTGTCATGGGGTCGGCAGAGACGTCCGCCAATACTCGGCGGGTCGACCCCGCCGCCGACCTCCAGGAGGCGAAGGAGCGAAACGCGCGGGAGAAGCGCGACGAGGAGGAGGCCGACCGCCTGGATAACGCGGCTGCCTCCGCCCAGAAGAAGCTGGAGGACGCTGAAGCCGCCCTTGCAGCGAGACAGCGAGCTGAGGAAGCCGTACGTCGCCAATCGGCGTTGCTCGTCGCCCCACTGTCCTCCGCACCGCCGCCTCCGGAATTCACGGGGCAGACCGGAGAAGCCGGCGCCAAGAACCCCGTCATGGAGAAGGAGAGTGGCGAGGCCTCCATGTCGGACACACTAGTGCTGCCGCCTCCGCCTCCACCACCGTCTGGGAGAGCCCACGGCAAACAGCCGGCAGGCCCGCCGGTGCCGCTGACTGAGGATGAGGCAAGGTTGCTGCTTAAGGTTGCCTCGCCAGTGCGTCGCTGCCTCGAGAAGGCGACTTCGACGCCGCGACCCCTGGAGGTCGGAGACGCCAGCTCGGCCATCCCAGACGCCGAGGCGACGAGTGTCGCGCCCGTTGGGTGGGTGCGCGGAGGCGGCACGGTCCCGCTGAACCAGGCGCTTCTGGATGTCCAAGCGAAGCTTCGAGCCAAAGGCGACGCCCTCCAGATCTGCACCAAGGCGCATCTAGCGTCGCGAGCGGCCGTCCGGGTATGTTTTCCTCTTTGATTCTTGTTTTTCTTGCTCTTCTCTGTGGGAGCGCGCCAGCGCAACCACTGGGTGTAGTCCCCGAGTTTCGGGCCGGCTGCTGAGCAGGCGGCTCGGAACTCCCTCTGGCGAGTTCCAAGTACTTATTTTGTCTGAAATCTTTGTTTGCAGGAGTATCACAACCTCCATGCCATCGCCTTTAACCGCAATGTTAAGGAGTTGAGCAAGCAGACTGCCGACTTGACGGAAAGCCAGAGTAAGTTCTTTTCCTCTTCTTCGCGGGGGCGCGCTGGCGCACCCGCGGGCTGTTGTCCCCGAGATTCGGGCCGACTGCTGAGCAGTCGGGCCAGATCTTCCCGGCGATCTTCCTTCTTGATGACTTCAATGTCTCCTTTCTTGTTCTTCTTTCTTCGCGGGGGCGCGCTGGCGCACCTGCGGGCTGTAGTCCCCGAGATTCGGGCCGACTGCTGAGCACTCGGGCCGGATCTTCCCGGCGATCTTCTTTGCTAACGACTTATTTGTTTCTTTCTTTCGTCTTTCAGGGGCCAACGCTACTCTTCAGGAGCAGCTGGGTGAAGTTAACACCGCCTTGCGCGTCAAGGGGGAGGAGTGCAGCAAGCTCGCTGCGGAGCGCGATCTGCGTACTGCGCAGCTGGCCAAGCAGAAGGAGCTGCTCAAGAAGACGCAGGACGAGGCCGAGAAGAAGGACGCTGCTCTTCTGGCCGATTTCGAGAGCGAGCGCTCCTCCTAGACCGACAAGGAGGCGATGCTGACCTCCGGCTTCCACGAGATCGAGGATATCATCGATGGTGAGCTTTCTTTCTTTGAGTTTCCGACTATGTGTCAGGCTGACTTCTGATTTTTTGACTTGCTTCTTTTTTGTCTTGGCAGACTTCTTCCCTGGCCACTCGCAGGCAGTCCCTCTGGCCATCGAGGCTGATCGTGAGGCGCGGAGGGCAAGCGGCGAGGCGATTGCCGCCAACGCTCCCCTGACTGTCTGCTGATTGTGAGGCGCGGAGGGCAAGCGGCGAGGCGATTGCCGCCAACGCTCCCCTGACTGTCTATGAGCAGCTTCTGAGCATCGAGGCCCATCTTCGTCCGGCCCACCGGCTGATGCGCCGGCTTCAGCGTGTCGGCGCCCAGGCAGTTGCTGCCCTGTGGCCAGACATGCTGGCTCTGTGCACCGCCAGCCGGACTGCCGACTGGCTGGAGGTCGCAGCCTGCCGTCTTGAGGCCTGGAAGGGTTCCTCGGCCCGGGCCGGAGCGCGTCGGGCCTTGGAATTCGTCAAGGCGTGGTATCCGGGGCTGGACCTGGACCGTCTGGCCACGTTCCGGTCAGAGGCCCAGGCTGAGCTGGAGGCTGTGGAGGGCGCCCTTGTCGAGCGTGCGGCGGCCATCACCAACTACACGGACACCAGTGTCTTCGTCCCCGAGCGGGCTGAAGGCGGCGAGGAGGTGCCGCCAGAGTGGTTCGGGATGAACCTGGAATATGGTGAGGACTCGGCGGAGGTGATTGACTCTAGCACCGAGGAAGAAGGCGAGGCGGAGGACGAAGGCGAGACGGAGGTGCCAGAAGGCGGAGCGGGCGACCAGCCTCAGCTCGACCGCGCCTCTAGCAACGAGTCGCGTCCGACCGGGCCAACTGCCGCTGGCGGCGATCAAGCCGAGACTGCCCAGCCGACTCCCCCGGCGCCTGACACCGCCGTCTCCTTCGACCCTCCGAACCCGTCTGCTGCTCCCTAGGCTGCCTTCTGGCTTTGTTTATCTGTTCTAGAAAGTCTTTGATGAACTTGTTAATTTGCACAATTCCACCCTCGGGGTGTATTTTGAACTTCTGTCTGAAGATTCGGCCAATGGGCCTATGCTTATGTAAATATTAATAGAGTTCTATCTTTCCTTGCTCATTGCTCCTTTGGCTTTTTCCTTTGCCGCCTTCCCCTAGTTGCCGCTTTGCCAGCCGGCTAACCACTCTGCGGACTGCCGCTGGGCCAAATACCTGGCTACTTTGGGGAAAGCAAGTACTTGCCTTTCTTTGGAGTTTATTTAACAAGTTGGATAGAAAGCAGCAAGCCGAATATTTGCGAGTCGGCTTGTAAAAGGGGGCTGGAAGCCGGCTTAGGCTATGTTGATGTTTTTAGGTCCTTAGCCATTTTTCGTGTGGACGCCCATTCATCCTTACTCCTGCCTACCAATCAGTCGCTCTGCGAGCTGCCTCTTCTGGCAGGAGATGGCTTAGGCGCCGCACACTACTTGTCCGACTTCAGGAAACATCTCATAGCACCAGACGGCGAGTCCCCGGGCCGACTAGTCGAGCCCGGCGCCAAGCGGCGTAGCAAGAAGTAGCATACTTGAAGGCATAATTCTTATCGTACAGATAATCAAAAGGGGCAGTCCCCGAGCTCGTCTCGGGGGGCCCGAAGTCTCGGTACTTTAATACAAAGGGGTAGCGTGATACATACTGAATCAACTATAAAATCTTCGAAGGAGGTTTGCATTCCATGGTCGTTCCGAATCTTTGCCGGAGTCGTCTCTCTTGCGTGCTCGGGGCTTCTGAGCGTCGATCAGGTAGTAGGAGTCGTTGCCCAACACCTTGCTGACAATAAAGGGGCCTTCCCAAGGTGCCGACAGCTTGTGCTGGCCGGCTGTCCGCTGGATCAGTCGGAGCACAAGGTCGCCCTCTTGGAAAGATCTTGGCTTGACCTTCCTGTTGTAGTATCGGCGCAGGCTCTGCTGGTAGATGCCGGACCGACTGAGTGCCAACAGCCGGCCCTCTTCCAGCAGATCGACGCCGTCTTGACGTGCTTCTTCTGCTTCCTCCTCGGTGTACATGGTGACTCGCGGGGAGTCGAATTCTATGTCCGTCGGGATGACGGCTTCAGCACCGTAGACGATGAAGAAAGGCGTGAAGCCGGTTGACTTGTTTGGAGTCGTGCGCAGACTCCAGAGGACGGCTGGCAGCTCCTCAAGCCAACAACCGACCGAACGCTCCAGTGGTTCAACCAGGCGGGGCTTGATGCCGGATAGGATGAGGCCGTTTGCTTGCTCTACCTGGCCGTTTGACTGCGGATGGGCGACGGACGCTAAGTCCAGTCGGATGCCCTGCGTTGCGCAGAAACGGGCCAAGGCTCCTTTGGCAAAATTTGTGCCATTGTCGGTGATGATGCTATGTGGTATGCCGTACCGAGTTGTAATGTCGGCGATGAAGGTTACTGCAGTCGTACCATTCAACTTCTTGATGGGTTTTGCTTCTATCCACTTGGTGAACTTGTCCACCGCGACAAGTAGGTGAGTTACGCCGCCTCGTGCCGTCTTGAGTGGTCCCATCATGTCCAGTCCCCAAACCGCAAAGGGCCAGGCGATGGGAATGGTCTTGAGCGCCGAAGCCGGCTGGAGCGGCTTGGAACGGAACATCTGGCACCCTTTGCAGTTTTGGACTAATTCCTTGGCCTCTTCCAGGGCAGTCAGCCAGAAGAAGCCGTGTCGGAAGGCTTTGGCGACGAGTGCCCTTGAAGCCGCATGATGGCCACACTTGCCTTCATGAATGTCTCTCAGGATTGCTTGGCCTTGTTCTGCCTCGACACAGCGTTGGTAGACACCAGTGACACTGCGCCTGACCAGCTCTCTGTTGACTATGGTATAGGCTGCCGCTCGGTGTTGCACTTGCCGAGCCAGGATTTCATCAGCTGGCAGCTCTCTGTTTACTAGGAACTTGAGGATGGGCTGGGCCCATGAAGGTGCTGCTATTTCTTCGATTGCCACTATTGCGACTTGGACAAGGGTGGCTGGGCTGGGAGGTGGCGGGCTGGGATCCGCGGCCTCTTGCTGGGTCGGTGAAGTCCCCGGGCCGACTGGAGTAGTCCCCGGGCCGAGTTCTGAAGTCTTCGGGCTGACTGTGACCGCGGTACTTTTGGAGCCGTCTATAAGGATTTTTGTGCCATCTGTTGGTGCTCTTGAGTCGGATCCGACTTCTTCGGGGGGAGCTGGCACAAAAATGGAGTCTGATTCTGGCGAAGGCTTGATAGACGGCTTGAGGAGGCGTTGAAGGGCGACGCCGGATGGTATTGCTTGACGGGTGGAGCCGACTCGTGCCAGGGCGTCCGCTTGGTCGTTGTCATTTCTTGGAATGTGAAGGAATTCACACCCCTCAAAATATCCGCTGAGTTGCTGCACCAGTAAGCGGTAGCTCGCCATGTTTGCATCTTTGGCCCCAGTCGTCAGATGACTGCTGGACCACCAAATCAGAATAGCCGTAGCACAGGATTCGGCGGATGCCGAGTTCTTTGGCAAGCCGGAGCCCGTGAACGAGTGCCTCGTATTCGACAATGTTGTTGGAGGCGGCGAAGTGGATCTGCAGTGAGCTTGTCGCCTTTGGGGGAGGTGAGGACGACGCCGGCTCCTAGGCCGGTGCGCATCTTGGAGCCATCGAAATGCATTCGCCAATGGGTGGAGTCGGGTGCTGGCGGCATGTACTGGGTCTCGGCCCAGTCGACAAGGAAGTCGGCCAGTGCTTGTGACTTGATGGCGGTGCGGGGCTGGTAGTAGATGGTGTAGGGAGCCAGATCTATGGCCCACTTGGCTACTCGGCCTGAAGCATCACGGCTTCCGATGATCTCGGCTAGTGGAGCGGTGCAAACCACAGTGATTGGATGCTCTTGAAAGTAAGGCTTCAACTTCTTGGCGGCGAAATGCACGCTGTAGCACATCTTCTGGTAGTGGGGGTAGTTCTGCTTGGAGGTCGACAGTACCTCGCTCAGGTAATATACCGGTCTCTGGACAGGGAGCGTCTTGCCTTCCTCCTTGCGTTCAACCACGATAACTGTGCTGACTACCCGGCTGGTGGCGGCAATGTATAGGAGCATAGACTCTTTGGGAGTCGGAGCCGCCAGCACAGGGGGAGTAGTCAACATCTTCTTTAACTGGAGAAATGCTTCATCCGCCTTGTGGTTCCACTCAAAAAAGGTGGTCTTCTTCATCAGTTGGTACAAAGGGAGAGCCTTCTCGCCCAGCCGACTGATGAATCGGCTGATGGACGCCAAGCAGCCGGTGAACTTCTGCACATCTAACAGTCGGCGGGGGACTTCCATCCTCTCGATGGCTTTGATCTTTACAGGGTTGCACTCTATGCCGCGTTCAGAGACCAGGAAGCCAAGGAGCTGGCCGGCTGGTACTCCGAAGACGCACTTCTCTGGATTGAGCTTGATCTGGAATCGGCGCAGATTCTCAAAGGTTTCTTGGAGATCTTCCAACAATGTTCCACGCTTTTCCGTCTTCACCACCACATCATCCATGTAGACGTGGGCATTTCTGCCGAGTTGCTTGAGGAGACACTTCTGCATGCAACGCTGAAAGGTGGCGTCGGCATTCCTCAAGCCGAACATCATAGTCAGGTAGCAGAAGGCTCCAAACGGCGTGATGAAGGCAGTCTTCAGTCTGTCTGCCGGGTTCAGCTTGATCTGGTGATAACCTGAATATGCATCTAAGAAGCTCAACAGCTCGCATCCGGCTGTGGAGTCTATCACCTGGTCAATTCTTGGCAGAGCAAATGGATCTTTGGGGCAAGCTTTGTTGAGGCTGGTATAGTCGATACACATCCGCCACTGCTTGTTCTTCTTCAACACTAGGACCGGGTTCGCCAGCCATTCTGGAAAGAACACCTCCATAATGAAGCCGGTCGCTAGGAGTCGGGCTATCTCTTCTCCAACAACTCTTCTTTTCTCTTCTGACAGGCGGCGCAAGGGCTGCCTGACGGGCTTCACATCAGATCGGACATGTAACTTGTGCTCGGCGAATTCCGTCGGTACACCTGGCATGTCCTTAGGGGACCATGTGAAGATGTCTTGATTCTCACGGAGGAAATCGACGAGCTCGTCTTCCTATTTGCTGTCTAGGTTTGCACCTATGACAGCGTGCCTCTCTGGGTGCTCCGGGTCCAAAGGTATCCTCTTTGTTTCTTTAGCCGGCTTGAACGAACCCTCAGCTTCCGACTCCTTGGGGTCGGGCGACATCTCTGGCTGCTTGCCGGCCATCGCCACAACCCGATCAAGGAGCTGCCTCTCAGCTGCGATCACCAGGGACTCGGCCAGCCGACTACTCTCGGCCGCGCAGGCGGACGACTTCCTGTAGTCACCGGCCACGGTCAGAATACCCTTTGAACTTGGCATCTTCATCTTGAGGTAAGCATAGTGGGGGACCGCCATGAACTTGGCCAAAGCAGGTCAGCCAAGAAATGCTTGGTATGGGCTTTCAAGGTCCACCACTTCAAACCAAACTGGCTCTCGGCGAAAATGATCTTTGTCTCCGAAGAGGACATCTATCTGGATCTTGCCGATTGGGGAGCAAGAGAGGCCTGGTACAATGCCGTGGAAAACAGTTCGGCTGCTTTGAAGCTGCTTCTGCTTGATTCCTAATTTCTCCATGGTATCCTTGTACAGGATGTTGATGCTGCTGCCTCCGTCTATCAACACTCGCGAGAAGCGAGCGGCCCGCCTATCAGTGGCCAAGGTAGCACTCAGAACAAAGGCGTAGGAGCCCGGATTCGGCATCACCTCTGGGTGATCAGCTCTGCTCCAACTGATAGGCTTCTCGGACCAATGCATAAACTCCGGAGTATCTGATGCTACTGCATTCACTTCCTGCTACTGCAACCGTCTGCTGCGCCGATCATCAGCCATACTGGTGAACACCACATAAGCTCCGTGTTCTTTGGGGTATTCATCTTGTACGGCGCCGACTGTCCTGGCCGCCGGCTACTGAGGCGGCTGTGGAGGCGGCGGCCCAGTAGGCGGAGGAGGAAGGAGGCCATCTCCCTTGGCGATTCTGGTGAGCCAGTGGTATTTCCGGGTGGTATGATTTGACGGCTTCGCGCCGCTATGGAACTTGCAGGGACCATCCAAAGTCTGCTCGTAAGAGAAGGCCGGCAACCAGTTGGACTTCCCGCCTTTCTGTCGCTTCGCTGGAGGCTGCCCCTCAGGCTGTTGGTCTTCGACTGTCGCAACCTGCCGACTGCTGGAAGTCGGTTGTGGGGCCTTGCGATTGTGATCATTCTGCTGCTGTCGCCGACTGGTGTCTCCAGCCGGAGTTCTGGGAGCTTGAGGGGCCACTTGGCCAGTCGCACTAACTTGAATCTCTGTCTTCATGGAGGAGTCGGCCGTAGCATACTTGTCTGCTATGACCAGCAACTCGTCAAGGGTGTCTGGCTCGTCGCAGAGGAGCCTGTGCTTGAGGAGGGTGCCCTCTCTGCACCCGGCAGTGAAGTACTCGATAGCCTGCACCTCGTGCACGCCCTCACAGGAGTTCCGAAGCTCGCCTCATCGCGTGAGGTAGTCGCGAGTCGACTCGTCTTGGCCTTGCATGCACAAGGAGAGCTGGCGCGGCTTGGGGGGGCACTTGTACGTGCTTGTGAAGTTGCGGATGAAAGCCTCGGTGAAGTCGACCCAACTGTTGATGCTGCGGGGCTTCAAACTGTTCAACCATGTCCGGGCCGTGCCCTGGAGCATGAGCGGAACGTACTTCACGGCAACACGCTTGTTGCCGTTCGCTATATTGACGGCTGTGGAGTAGTCAACTAGCCAATCTTCCGGCTTCATGGAGCCGGTGTACTTGGGCGTGTCTCGGGGGAGCGTGAACCCTTTGGGAAAGGGCTCATCTCGAATGCGGGGCCCGAAGCAGGGCGGGCCCAGCTCATCTTCTTCTTCCAGCGCCAGGGATCGGTGGAGTCGGTCGATCCGGAGGCGGGCGTCGTTCTCTCCGACTCCCTCTCGACGGCCGAGGCGGTCGCCGAGAGTCGGATGCTCAACGGGCGGTGGGGAGACTCGTTTTTCTCTTCGTGGTGGGGGAGGCAGGTAGTCGCCCTGCCGTTCCACTGCTCTTGGGCGGCCGTCTTGGTCGCGCTCGATGGTGATGCGAGTCCGACTGTGGCTGACAGTCGGATCCTTCTCTCTTCTTCCGTGGGCTCCGCCAGTCGGCGTCCGAGATATCGCGCCTTGATCTCGGCGGGGAGGTAGGTCGTCATTTTGTCGTTACGGCGCCTCCGTGCGGCAGCCAGCTTCGTTCTGTGCGGCAGCCGCTTTGAGGAGTCGCTGGACTCGCTCGGTCATCAAGCGGCGCTCTTCGCCTTCGAAGTTGTCTAGTTCGTCTGCTGCCGCCTGGGCGGCGCGGATGTTCTCCGCAGGCGTGGCATATACGGGGCGATCGGCCCCGAACAGGTTGGCGATGGCCGCGCCTAGGCGGCTAGGCCCAGTCGGGGCTGGCGAGGCGCCCACGGCGCGATCCATCTCACGTTGATAGGCCTCCGACAAGCGTCTCATGCTTGCCAGCTTCTTTGCGCCTTCGACGAGCTGAAGGCGGCGTGCCTCCAGCTTCTCGGCGTCAGCATCCTCCAGAATGGGCGCCGTCACGTCTCGCAGAGCCGCGTCGAGCAGGTCATGAGCTCCTTCACCGGAGTGCTCGCCATGACGAATGGCGAGCACTTCCGTGATGGCGCTTCCGCCGCTCTCCTCGCGAGGGAGCGGCTCGTCGTAGATCACCACATTGGAGGGGAACGTGTCGAGCGACACGCTGTCGGAGTCGACTAGCATCGGGTCGGTGGAGCCTACGGACTCCAAGTCCACGGCAGGCTCGCCGGCGACGTGGAGATGGTCGAGGAGGCCCGTGAGGAGGCTTTCGGGGCCGCCCGTGCCCGCGTCGGATGCAGGCTCGTCGGAGATGCTAACCTCGCCGAGAAGGTCAGTGAGGCAGCTCGCCGCGCAGGCGTCGTCGGCGCATTGCAGCGCGTCAGGGCAAGCGCCATCGGGCGTGCCAGGCTGGCTACGCTCGCGGGGGAGGAAAAGGGTTCCCGTCCAAAGCATGTCTCCGGACGACGGTGCACCTCGCCCCACGGTGGGCGCCAAATGTCGGGGGTTGGGTGTGACATATGCCAAAGGATGGCTTATCATGGTGGGAGCGAGTAGAACGTCACTGGTGCCAGGAAACGGGATTAGGCGAAGGCATGCACACCGGCGAATCTTACCCAGCTTCGGGGCTCTCCGGGGAGATAACACCCCTACTGCTGCTCTGCGGGGTCTCCGCATGATCACTAAGGCGTAGTGACTACAAGGTTGCTCCTAGAGCTGTATTCAGGAGGTAGAAGGAGGCAAGGCTAGCTCTCTTCCTCCTAGATGATCTGGTCTAAGGCTAATGGATGCGAACCCTTTGCATGGGTGCCCCGGGGGGTTTATATAGGCCTACCCCCCGGGGGTACAACGGTAATCCGGCTGGGCGCGGGTCCCAGCCGTCTGTTTCACAGGCCGTCGTCTTCTCCGCCGACTGCTGGGGCCCGCCGTCTTGCGGGCCCCTCCGGTGAGTCCGGCACTGTAACCGTGATTTGATGACGCAGGCTTGGTCACTGGGTCGTGGCAACAGTGCCGCCGTCTATCGGGCGGTCACTGTCGTTACTTCCCGTCTTGTCTAGTTGATGGCGCGTGGGACCCGTGGGAGAGGCCGACCGACTCTGGGGAGCCGACTCCCATGGGGCCGCCTTCGGGGCGTATCCGCCGTCTTCTATGCTCTCACTGACTGGCGGGTCCGCCATCTCTGAGCCGTACAGGTAGGCCATCGTGGCCACAGTGCGCCGCACACTGTGACCGAGGTCAAGGCTAGCATGGCAACAGTGCCGGGCCACGCCGGAGATCTCCAGCGGTACAGCACACTGTAGCCATGCTGGCCCCTCGCAAGCAGGAGGTGACAGCTACGCCGTGGTCGTACCCGCCTCGCCTATCGCGACGAGGGTAGAGTCGTGGGCCGACTCTCCATAGCTGGCTCCTCTAGAAGTCGCCGTCCATGAGTCAGCTCATCTGGGAGTCGCCACCTGAGACTCGGCTCATCTGGGAGTCGCCATCTGAGACTCAGCTCATCTGGGAATCGCTATCTAAGACTCGGCTTGTCTGGGAGTCGCCATCTGAGACTCGGCTTTGAGGGGCGCGGCCTGCCCTGATGTCTTGAAAGGTTCTGGGGCTCGGGTTAGCCTACCCGTGGCCCATTACTCCGATAATAAGACTTTCAATGAGTATATACCTTGACAAGATTTTGAAGGAGTTCAAAATGGATCACTCAAAGAAGGAGTTCTTGCCTGTATTGTAAGGTGTGAAGTTGAGTAAAAGACTCAAAACTAGACCACGGCGAATATAAAAAGAGAATGGAAGTCATTCCCTATGCCTCAACCATATGTTCTATAAAGTATGTCATGTTGTCTACCAAACTTGTTGTGTGCCATGCCATGAGTTTGGCAAGGGGGTACAATAGTGTTCCAGGAGTAGACCACTGGACATCGGTCAAAATTATCCATAGTTTCCTTAAAAAGGACTAAGGAAATGTTTCTCGGTTATGGAGGTGATAAAGAGTTTGTTGTAAAGAGTTATGTCGATGCAAGCTTTGGCACTGATCTAGATGACTCTAAGTCTCAATCTAGATATGTATTGAACGTGGGAGCAGTTAGCTAGAGTAGCTCCATGCAGAGCATTGTAGACATAGAAATTTGCAAAATACATATGGATCTGAATGTGGCAGACCCATTGACTAAACTAGGTATGAAGATACCGACAATCGAATCTCGGGCAAGTAACATACCGATGGAAGGAGAATAACGTATGTTGTCATAACGGTTCGGCCGATAAAGATCTTTGTAGAATGACTCCAACCGGGGCAACAGTATTACGAAAGATCCATGCATTCCTCTCATTCCACAACTCCCAAGAGATAAGAAGCATCAAGGAAGCAAGTGGTCTTCGCGATTGTGTCTTCTTGGTAGCATTGTGGCTCCACCACTTTTTAACGGAAGTCGCGGCACTCCAATCACTAAAATGCACATCATGGAGACCGAGCCAATCTTTGATCATGCGCCAAACTCTCATAGTGTATCTGCATTGGAATAGAAGATCGGCTGCTGACTCTTGAACCTGCTTACATAGGGGACAAAGGTTACAGTTTGGCCACCCACGACGTTGAAGCCTATCCGCTGTCCAAATCCTATTGTTGATTGCCAACCAAGCGAAGAACTTGCATTTAGGAGGCGCCCAAATCTTCCAAACGGTCGATACCATCTCAGTGTCAGTATGGCCAAAGAACTGCGCCTTGTAGGCCGACGTCACCGAGTAGTGTCCATCAATGGTGAACTTCCAAGTGATAGTGTCGGGCGTGTACATGTTGAGGTGAATATGGGAGACCTTCTCCCAAAGGGTGACAAACTTAGAGAGGTGCTCGACAGTGAAACCGCGAAGGATGTCCACCTGGGAAGTCCAGAAGTTGTCGTGCAGAGCCATTCGAACTGAGCAATTCTTCTTCTTCGACAACTCATATATCTTAGGGGCCATGTCTTTGGGCCTAATCCCATCTAGCCAAGGAGACTCCCAAAACTTGGCATGCAAGCCATTGCCAACTTCGACCTTGGTAGCTGCAGCAAAAATATTTTGGTCGTTGTCATCACAAGGGGTTCCCAAGCCAACCCATGGCTTGTCCGGGTGGAGCCACTCGGCCCATAGCCACCGAAGACGAAGGGCGATGGCAAACTTGTCAAGATTTAGGATTCCCAGGCCTCCATGTAGTTTGGACTTGCACACTTGTTCCCAATTTATCTTGCATTTTCCACCTGTGACTTTATCACAACCTGCCCGAAGGAAAGCACGTTTGAGGGCATCGATCTTCTTCTTTACCTCCACCGGTAAATCTAGCACCGTCATGTAGTAGACAACAATCACCGTGAGGACCGACTTGACCAAGACCGCCCAACCTGCCGAGGCAATGTGCCTTCCCACCCAAGGGGTGAGCTGACCCGCAATCTTATCCTCGAGGGGTTGGTAGTGAATTCTCTTCAACCTCTTGACAGATAAAGGCAACCCAAGGTATTTCATCGAAAAGGATGAAAGCTTGGCCGGGAAGGATTGGAGGATGTTTGGAAGATCAACATTTTCGCAACGGATTGGGGCGACAAGACTTTTGGAGCAATTTGTGACAAGGCCAGTGCATCCCCAAAGTGCTTGAGAGTGTCAGTGAAAAGCTGGACGTCCTCCTTAATAGGCGCAAGAAAAACCGCGGCGTCATCTGCGTAAAGCGAAGCTCGGATAGGCATAGCATTTCCACCAAGGGGGTGTAGATTTCCTTGAGCCGTGCTCTTTGCCAGTATGTGGTGCAGCGGGTCGATGGCAAGCACAAATAACAGGGGGGGATAGAGGGTCCCCCTGCCTCAAACCCCGACCTAATTTGATGGGATCGCCAGGCACGCCATTGAGCAGAACACGAGAGGAAGCCGAGGATACCAGGGCTGAAACACAACCTCTGAAGCGAGGTGGGAAACCAAGGTGTCGAAGTAGGTCGAGGAGGAAGTCCCAACGCACCGAGTCAAAGGCTTTTTTGATGTCAAGTTTGAAGAGCAACGCCGGGGTTTTCCTACGATGAAAGCGTCTCACGAGATTGCGCACATACATGAAGTTGTCATGGATGCATCTTCTTTTAATAAATGCACTATGAGCGTGTGAGACAAGCTCATTCATGTGCGGGGCAAGCCGGTTGGACATCATCTTAGCAATTAGCTTAGCAACAACATGGATAAGACTCATGGGACAAAAATCACCAATGTCCTCGGCACCATGCTTCTTCGGAATGAGAGAAATGTCGGCAGAGTTCAACCAATGATAGTGTGCAGCATGGAGATCAGAGAAATGGTTGATGGCAAGCATGATGTCCGGCTTGATAGTATCCCAACATGCCTTGAGAAAGGCACCCGTGAATCCATCAGGGCCCGGTGCCTTGTCGCTAGGCATGGAAAACACAACTCTCTTTGCTTCCTCCTCGGTGAAGGCCTCTCCCAATTCATGAAGGTCACAATTGGGCATGGGAATGATCCCCCAATTGATGTCAATGTCACGTGAAGGGCCTTTTTTTGTGATGTTCTGGAAGTGGCGGTGGACAATGTTTTTCTTGTGCTCGTGCTCGGTGAACCAACCGTTGTTGTGCTTGAGGCGGTGAATGAAATTTTTTCTCCTTCTATGGTTGACACGTAGGTGGAAGTAGCGAGTGTTGGCATCTCCTTCCTTCAGGTTAGTTATTCTGGAGTTTTGATGCTTCCTAGCCTTCTCCAACACGGCAAGGCTAATAATCTTTTTCTTAAGCCTTTTGCGGATGTCACTTTCTTCTGGACTGAGAACTCTTTCCTCTTGTGCTAAATCAAGGTGGAGGATGATTTTGAGGGCCATGTGGATTTGGACCTTCGAGTTGGCAAAGAGGGTCTTGCTCCAAACACGCAATTTTTGGCTTGTCTTCTTGAGCTTGTGGAAGAGCCTTTGGTAGGGCTCAACATGCCTTGATTCCTCGCTCCAAGCATCACTGACCACCTGTTGGAAGCCCGGCATTTTGATCCAGAAGTTTTCGAAGCGGAAGGACTTGGGTCGCTTGGGCCCATCATCGTTAGCAAGCAAAAGGGGACAGTGGTCGGATAACGATGATGAGAGGGCATGAAGGATGTGAGTAGAGAAATCAACGTCCCAATCCTCATTGTAGAAGAAACTGTCAAGCTTGCTCAAATTTGGGTCATTTTGCTCATTACTCCAAGTGAATCTTCTATTTTGAAGGTGAATCTCCTTGAGCTCGCAATCGTTTAAGGTGTTTCGGAAGCGCATGAGATGACTTCGGTCCACATTCGCACGATTCTTGTCTCTAGCTCGGTAGATTTGATTGAAGTCTCCGTTGACAAGCCATTTGGTTCCGAGGTTGGCTTTTGCGAGGTGAGCTCCTGGTAGAAAGCTTCCTTCTGGTTGCTACGTGTGGGACCATATACTGTAGTAAGCTTGAAGGTTTTGTCAGCTGTGGAGTTGTTGAGATTCACGGTTGCAGAGAGGAAATACGCTCCAATTTCTACATTGGTTATGGTAACAACATCATTATCCCATAGAAGCAGGATGCCCCCTTTAGTGCCATCGGCCGGTCTTTGGGCAAAACTCTTGAGGCGCTGACCACCCAGATAAGAGGCGACAATGGGATCAACGGTCTGCAACTTCGATTCTTGTATGCAAACTAGATGGCAAGAGGAGGCAGCAATGGTCTCATGAACAGCAGCACGCCGGTCTGGACAATTAAGCCCACGTATGTTCCAACATAGAATGGACAAATTGTTGTCTACTCCCTCCGTCTCGGTGAATAAGTCATTTGCGTAGTTCTAGGTCGACGATTTAACTATCTAAATATGTATTATATGTAACAAAAATATATACTTAGAAACTACATCCGTATAGAAATCTAGTGATATACTTTTCATGACATATAACACATATTTAATTCCTCAAATCGATGACCTAGAACTACGCGAATGACTTATTCACCTAGATGGAGGAAGTATCATAATTGAACCAATGATACATCAAGCAGAGAGAACACACAGATCATGTGTCGCTCGTGGTCGCCTCTCTCACGTCCAGTCCTCCCTGTCCTCCATGTTGGACCAAGGCTTGTTCAACAGCAGCAGTAAGATCACAGTCGAGCCTGAATAAAGCTCGAAGAGCAGCAACTGCAATGTCAGGAAGGCGCCCTTGGAACAGCGAGGCAAATTTCGCTATTGCCGCTTCAGTGATCTGTTCTCCCTCGGCCACGATGCCCATCCGATGACACAATAGCTTCTCCGCCAGCTTGGCGATCGCCATGCTCCTATTCTTCGCCTGAAGCCATGGGCTATGGCGAATGAGCTGAAGGCCAGTGACCCCTGCGAGGGTTTTTCTTCTTGCCTTTGGCGCCCTTGGCGGCGTGGATAACACAATGGGGGAAGGCAGCAGTGATGGCATGCGCCAGATGAAGATGGGCGTCTCCACCTGGCCCTCCGTCTACGCGTCGAAGGAGGGGATGTGGACTGGGGTTGTCGCTCATGGTTAGAGAGATCACCAGCAGCTTCCGCCACAGACCCTGTGGGCAACAACGATGTTGTGGCGAGGAAGAGTTCAGGAGTAGCATCAATCGACAGGTTCCGCCACGCCTCTAAGCTCATCTCGCAATAAGCCAGTGAGAAGGACGGCTCGGACCTGACGTCTGGAGGGGCGGTGGTTCCGCAGAGCCAGTCCATGGCAGAGCTGGAAGTCTTGATCTCGATGATGTCCTGAGCGGTCGTGCGCGGCGATGGCGGAGGCGAGACCATGGCAGAGCTGGTAGTCTCGATCTTGATGATGTCTCGAGAAGTGGTGCGCGGCGATGGCGTAGGTGAGCATCCACGAGAATCCAGGGTGACAGCGGCAACAGAGTCCCGGCACGGCGCGTCAGGCGAGCGGTCGTGTGCTCTGTTCCTTGCCCTTCGGCCTGAAGAAGGAATAACCGCACCGCACTTCAACCTCTGAACACGAGTTGGGTCCAACTTCCTTGCATCTGGATTGGCAGGCTCCGCACCACGGCAGCGATCATCACGGCCACCACTGCCGCTTTTGCTATCATGGCTCGAGACATGGCGGCTCACGGCAGGCCGTCGCTCCGGGGCACACAAGCGGCCCGGAGATCGCCTGTAGTCGTCATGGTCACGAGGCTCTTCGTCGATGTCGGCGTCGTGGCGACACAGCACCGACACCTGCCTGTCGCGAGGGCGGAGCTTGACGCCGCCCAGGCTCCCGGCGGAGTAAATAGCATAAAACTACCACTTTTCGTGTTAGGGTTCCAAAAAACTACCAGAAATTTGTTTGTGACTAATAAGTACCAAAATCGGCGTCGGCTGTCTCAAAAACCCCAAATTGCCCGTTGCTAAGAAAATAAACCGGTTTATGACAGCTCCGGTCCGCATCTAACCGAACCGTTTGTTTGACCGTTTGTTTGACTGTTAACTGGCATGTGGGGCCCACATGTCAGTTATCTCTTCCTTCCTCTTCTCTTTCTTCTCCTCCTCTCCTCCCGCTTCTCTCCCCGCACGAGCCATGGCAGCTCGAACACACCAGATATGCACCGGCCTACTCCTCCCCCGTCCCATCTTCCCTCCCCCCCGGTCGTCCCTCCTACTGCCCCCCTACCAGAGCCGCCATCCACCATGGCGCTTGGCCTAATTCCGCGCGGACCTCGGCCTCCAGGCGCGGACCCCCGCATGGCGCGCGGCGGCGCCCTCTGCCCGAAGCACGGCCTCCCGAACGGCGGCAGTGCACCCCTCCATGGCGCGCGGCGGTTCCCCTCTGGCCGGAGCACGGCCTCACGGACGCTGGTGGAGGGCCGGAGCGGGTGAGAAGGGAGCAGCGCGCGACAGTGCCGCTCTGCCCGGAGCACGGCCTCCCGAACGGCGGCGGTGCGCCCCTTCATGGCGTGCGGCGGTGCCTCTCTGGCCAGAGCACGACCTCCCGCACGGTGGTGGAGGGCCGGAGCGGGTGAGGAGGGAGCAGCGCGCGGCGGCGCTGCCTGTGCCGGATCTCGCCGGCCCCATGGGAGAGGAAGAGGTTGGCGGCGACCCATGGCTCGCTGCAGCGTTTCCAGGCAGCGCCATGGCGTGCGGCGGTGACCTGGTATGGAGATGGCCGGCGGAATCGAGGCGGGGATGGCCGGCGAGATTGACTTGCCAGATATAGGGACTCGATTGCTTTTTTTCAAAAGATTACAGGGACCCGATTGCGTTTTTGAAACATTTACAGGGACTCGATTGCTTTTAAATGAGGAAGAGACACTGTCATGTGGGCCCACATGTCAGCTAACGGTAAAACAAATGGTCAAACTGACGGTTCGTTTAGGTGCGGGCCCGACCTGTCATAAACCGGTTTAGTTTCTCAGCAACGGGCGTTTTGGGTTTTTTAAAACAGTCGACACCAAAAGTAGTAGTTATCAGTCACAAAAAAAAAATTCGGTAGTTTTTTGAAAACATAACGCGAAAAGTGGCAGTTTTATGCTATTTACTCCTCCCGGCGACTAGCTGCGAGCGCGGGATTGGTCCAGCAGGTCGCAGGGACGGGCCACCGGTGCACACGCGTGCTGAAGAAGAACTAGGCGGCCGTTGCACGGTGGTCGCAGGCGACGCTGTCGGCGGAGGAGGCGGTGGTGACGTCGTCGGAGGATTGGTGGAGTTCCTTGCGCGATGACCAACCTGCCGGCATCTGAAGCAGGTGAATGGATTTCGGCATTCAATCTTCATGTGTCCTTTGAGAAGGCAACGATGGCATTCTCTGTCTCTGAACCTGACGAAAGCCCTCCGGCCAGGGGGAGAAAATGAACCTGACGAAGACGCGACTCGGCGGCTTGGGCGCTGGAGGTCGGGGCGCCGCTGACGCCACCAATACGCCGGCCGAACAAGATGCCAATCCTCGGACCGGCCAATGTCAGCATCGGGGCTCGAGGATGAGCTCCGCCTTGAATCCGCACAAGAAGGTGCATGGCTTGATGGTGAGCTCCGCCTTGGACCTGCAACGGGAGACGCCGGGCTCGTGGAGGCGTCTCGAGCCGTACGCCGACCCGCCGACACAGAGGCAGTCGGCGTCACTTTCAGACATGGCCGGAGAGCGCCATGGACGGGGAGGTTGGGGGTGGGATCCAGCAGGGCAGCCTGAGCGGCGAACCGCACCTTGCGGGGACGCCTCGTCGCACCTGAGACGGCCGCGCAGCACACAGGCAGCGGAGCGCCGTCCTGGATACGCAGATCTGGGGAGCCGATTTGAAGCTGCGGGAAGAGGGCTGCCAGCAGATCTGACCGCAAGAACCGAGGCGAAGGGAATCCCGGAGGGAACCGCGGCGAGACCCGTGGGTTGCCTTGTTGGGATGTAGGGAGCTGGGCGGCGGCAATGGTAGCTGCGGGCACCGGAGTGGTGCGTCGCAGAAGCGTGGGTGCTAGCATGGCCAAGCAAGCTGTGCCGCTTGAGAATTCTGAAAAACAGTGCCCCAGCCAAGCTCCTCGTTTAGTGTGAAATGGTAGGGAGGTCCTGGCCTGGCTTTCAATCTCAAACATTGAATATGCAAAAAAAAAAAAAAGTCGTGCGGTCTGAAATACTACAGGATACGACCAAGGCAGGGAGCAAGCAGACAGCATGATGGAGATAGTGCATATACCCCCAACCAAATAAACGCCGGGTACACCCAACCCAATTATACGTCTCCCTTGTCCAGAGTTCATGAATCAGACAAGATTGCAGGTCTCCTCTTCTGGAGTCTATCACTGAGCCATGTACAACAATTAAGCTCCGCCATGAGTAGATCGGCACACAGGCATACAAGCACGCGACACTCAGTAGAAAAGTAAGAAATATAAGGAAGCAGAAGAATGAAACGCATCATGGCAATTGTTCGCCTACGGTACGAATCAAATTCAGACCGCCTCGTATCAGCATGAGCTTGCTATTAGTGATACACACTTCCTCACGATGGAAAGATAAGGCGTTCTCGTCCGAGACGAGAACAGAAGCGAACACTAGTGGCCTGTCAAATGTCATCAGTGTAGCGTCCTGTGTAACAACTAGCACGAGCCTAACAGGACGTTGATCGGTCTCGTCCTGATCCGAACGCCGGATTGAACACGCCTTCCACCTTTTTGCCAGTGTACACTCATGTGCATCGTACTGAGTGTAGGGATGAGGATGAGGATGAGGACATGCAGGCTGCAGCTAGCTGGGATCGAGTCTGGGACCCGAGTACCTGACGGATTATTACGAGCCCCTATCCTTTCCTTTGTCGCGCTAGTGATCTTCTAGGCAGTGGCCGTGCCCTGTGACTTCTTTGTCACGTTGCATGCACGTACAGCAGCGTAGTTCCATCGACCGAGTGATTGATTGGCAGGGCAAAGGTAGGTATATCAGTGAACAACAACTGCTGGCTTGGCTTGTCAAGCCTCAAGATAAGTTCAGCACACAGTAAACGTACCGCGATCGAACAATCTACCCAAGCCGTTGCAAAGTGGAGCGGAGAGCGGCAAACACATGAAGAAGAACAAGACGAAGGGAAGCATATATTACAGTACACACGAGCTGAACTTGAGCGTAACAAAGAGCAAGCAGAAGAATGTACTATCTACCACCGGCCAGCTACGTACATTTCACAATTCCCAATCACCAGCCCTTGCTTATTTAGAGATTTTATACAAACTCCCCCATCTTCCCCATCTCCGGCCGCCTTCTTCCTCCGACCTCCGACAACCACGTATGCACGGTGCAATGCTAGTTTGCTCGGTGGAGATGGACTACATGGAGCACTCGGCGGGGACGCCCTTGGCGACGCGCTTGGGGTCCGTGCAGTAGTTGTAGATCATGTAGTTGCTCTGCACCCACCGCATGCGCTGCTGCCGCGTCAGGTCCAGCTCCTGGTTGTACCACTCGCCGACCGCGCCGGTGCCGGGGGCGACCTCCGTGCCGATGCTGGCGCTGCAGCGCGGCCGGCCGCCGGCGGTCACCACGCACGCGTCGGCCTTGAAGCCGCGGTACGAGGCGGAGAATGGGGCATGGGACCAGTCCGTCTTGACGCGGCCGCCCTGCGTGGCCCAGTCATCTGCGTTCCAGAGGCTGGAATAGAGGCGCATCGGCTGGTTCTTGGGGAAGGCGATCCCTTTTCCCTCCAGGTTCCTGAAGTCCCTGATCGGCATGTCGTCCACCATGAAGCTGTATTTAAGTACACCATGATCGGTCAGTCCATGTGCTCCTGCACTAGCCACAGATGGCCGGCGTTCTTGAAAGAAAGAAACGGAGCAACAGCTTACATGATGTGCTTGGGGTTCCAGAGGATGGAGTAGGTGTGGAAGTCGTTGGTGGGATCGAACCAGAGGCGGAACTGCTGCTCCCGCTGGCCCTGCCCCTGCGTGAACACGTTGGTGTGCAGCGTGTAGGGCTCGCCGGTGACGTTGCCCAGGAACTCGAAGTCGATCTCGTCGTGCGTCGGCCCCTGCGACGACAGCTGCACATTCGCACACACCAAACCGAGCCAAGTTAGGCAACCATGTCAACCGATCAAGACCGAAAAGCAGAGGAATGTTGGGTTAATTACGTAGTAGGCGGTGACGGTGCCGGCGGAGTTGCCGGGGACGAGCTTGAGCTGCATGTCAATCTTGCCGTAGAGGTACTCGTGCTTGGACTGGAACCCGGAGCCGGAGACCTTGTCCAGCCCCAACGTCAGGAGCTGGCCGTTGTTGAGGATCTTGCCGCGCCCGTCACCCCACGTGACGTCGAACTCCTTGTCGAAGGTCGCCGCCGCCAGGGCGCAAGAGGCGAGCAGGATCGCCAGCACCGAAACCGCCATGCCAGCCATGCGTTTCGTGCTCACTCAACTAACTAGCTAGCTAGAAGAAGGTTGACGAGGAGGAGAAAGCTGGAAGGAAGCTTGTGTTTGTGTGAGTGGAATGAGCGGTGCGTGAGGGGGTTTATATAGGGGTTTGGAGATGAGATGAGCGGGGCGTGCCCGATGGATGGATGGATGGTTCTGCGAACTGGCCAGAGAGGAGTGTAATGCGTGTGAGTTGGCGCCAGAGGAGAGGAGAGGAGACAGAGCAGGCAGGCCGGCTCTGTAGCTGCCAAATTTCTGATGGAAAATGAGACGCCTTCCCCCCGACATGGCGACGCCATGGGCTCTCACGTACAGCAAGAAGCCATTAAGAATTGATCGAGACGTATAGCAAATTTCTAGCGGCAATGCAACATCTCTTGATTTTTTTTTAAAAAAAATTTGGTCGCTTGGATGTGCATCTTCAGCCTTTGAGATGGTTTGTGTTTTGTACACAAATGGCAGTAGAAAGGAAAAAGGAACTGCATAATGTATGAACAAAGGAATAAGCAGGGATGGATTGACGATCAATTCTTGTCGACCTTTTGCTTCTTTTCGAAGAGTGTGAAGATTCCTCGTATGTTACATTTGTTTGTCTTTTGGAAGTGTATAAGAGTATAAGCAGGCCCTTGCAGATGGTGTGCCCCTTTTCCATCAAGTGGCGGCTGTTGGAAACGAGAGTTTTGGCAATGCTTCACGATGTATTGATCGGTGCATAGCGCACGTATATATGAAGTACAAGGTGGACCACAACCTCAACTATACAAAGACTAGGAGGTGGGCCAGGCTATACAATATACATGCACAAACCATAGATTCAACACCCCCCGCAGTCGAAGCGTCGCGGAGACACAAAGACTGGACCTAGACTCCTCGAAGACAGAAGTAGGCAGTCCCTTCGTCATGACGTCGGCGAACTACTGCGCCGTCGGGACGTGGAGGACCTGGATGCGCCCAAGAGGCACCTGCTCACGAACGAAGTGTATATCGAGCTCAATATGCTTCGTTTGACGATGATGGACCGGCTTGGCGGAGAGGTAGACGGCGGACTCGTTGTCGCAGTAGACGAGCGTGGCCTTGTGAACGTCACAAAGCAACTCCTGAAGCAGCTGACGGAGCCAAGACCATTCAGCAACGGCATTAGCCACTGCTCGATACTCAGCCTCGGCACTCGAGCGGGACACGGTGGGATGTCGCTTGGAGGACCAAGAGATCAGGGACGGCCCAATGTAGACACAGTACCCCGAGGTGGAGCGCCGTGTGTCCAGGCAGCCGACCCAGTCCGCATAAGAGTAGGCGACGAGGTCGATGGAGGCGGAGGCCGTCAGCGTAAGTCCCAAGGACTGGGTGCCGCGTATGTATCGGAGGATACGCTTCACCAGAGTCCAGTGAGAATCGCGCGGAGCATGCATGTGAAGGCAGACCTGCTGAACAGCATACTGCAAGTCAGGGCGCGTCAGGGTGAGGTACTGCAAGGCACCCACAATGGAGCGGTAGAAGGCCGCATCAGATGCAGGCGAACCCTCCAAAGCGGAAACCTTGGCCTTGGTGTCTGAGGGAGTCCTGGATAAGGGGGTATCCGGACAGCCGGACTATATACTTTGGCCGGACTGTTGGACTATGAAGATACAAGACTCAACACTTCGTCCCGTATCCGGATGGGACTCTCCTTGGCGTGGAAGGCAAGCTTGGCGATTCAGATGTAGATCTCCTCCTCTGTAAACCGACTCTGTGTAACCCTATCCCTCTCCGGTGTCTATATAAACCAGAGGGTTTAGTCCATAGGACACAACAACAACAATCATACCATAGGCTAGCTTCTAGGGTTTAGCCTCTCTCATCTCGTGGTAGATCAACTCTTGTAATACTCATATCATCAAGATCATTCAAGCAGGAAGTAGGGGTTTACCTCCATCGAGAGGGCCCGAACCTGGGTAAACATCGTGTCCCCTGCCTCTTGTTACCATTAGTCTTAGACACACAGTTCAGGACCCCCTACCCGAGATCCGCCGGTTTTGACACCGACATTGGTGCTTTCATTGAGAGTTCCTCTGTGTCGTCGCTGCAAGGCTACATGGCTTCTCCAACCTTCAACCACGCTGCCCTGGGTGAGACTTTTCTCCCCAGACAGATCTTCGTGTTCGGCGGCTTCGCACTGCGGGCCAACTCGCTTGGCCATCTGGAGCAGATCGATAGCTACGCATCTGGCCATCAGGTCAGGTTTGGAAACCTAAACTACACCGCAACATCTGCGGAGACTTGATCTTCGACGGATTCGGGCCTGTGTCAAGAGCGCCAAACAATCACGACATGCATGACCTAGATCAGCAGTCGGACAGTATTCGGAACATCGCACCTGCTACAGCTCCGGACTTCGTTCCAGAGTAGGTCGTGCCTTCTAAGGACGGGTGGATGGACCCCGCCCCGGAGGCCGCATTCTCATCGGCGTTGGAGCCGAACACAGACTCCTCTCCTCAGGAAATCTGTACCACCGGACCCTCGGACTCATCTTCGGTAGTGTGTTCCAGACCGCGCGCATCCGTGCCCATCGAATCTAAGTGGGCTCCAGTCATGGAGTTCGCCGCCGCGGATATCTTTCAGCACTCACCCTTTGGAGACATGCTGAATCATTGAGGTCTCTCTCTTTGTCAGGAGACTCCTGGCCGAACTATGTCCGGCTCGAGTGGGAAGCTGGCGACGAAGAAATTCGTTACCCACCCACCACCCACTTAATAGCCACGATCGATGATTTGACCGACGTGCTTAACTTTGACTTCGAAGACATCGACGGTATAGACGATGATGCGGGAGAAAAATAGGAACCACCGCTCACAGGGCGCTGGACTGCCACCTCTTCATATGATATATATATGCTGGATACTCCAAAAAAAAACAATGGCGAAGAGGCAACGGGAGATAACCCCTCGGGGAAGAAAGCAAAACATGGGCATCATCAGCGCCGCTCCAAGCCTCGCCACAACAATACCGGCACTGGAGAAGAAAATCCAGATGGCTCCGAAGAGGAATACGATCCTGATCAACCCACCTTCGAACAAGCCGAACAGGAACACGGGCAGGCTAGCCCAGACGAACAGGCGACGGGCGGATACTTGGAGGACGATAACTATATGCCTCGATCCGAAGACGAGGTGAGCCTCGGTGACGACGAATTCTGCGTACCAGAGGATCCCATAGAGCAGGAGCGCTTCAAGAGCATGCTTATAGCCACTGCAAGAAGCCTGAAAAAGAAGCAGCAGCAGCTCCAAGCGGACCAAGATCTGCTCGCAGATAGATGGACCGAAGTCCTGGCGGCCGAAGAATACAGACTCGAACCCCCAAGCAGGGGATACCCAAAACATAAACCGCTAGAAGAAGAGGCCGAAGAGCCTGAACTTCCAGCACAAGATGAGGCTGACCGACCACCACGTGGCCGGGATAAAATAGCATGTCAGGCCGGACACCAGCCCGCACCCCCACGCCGGTTCACGACGGCCCGGGGCAATACGTAGGACCTGCGAGATATACTGGAAAACAATGCAGGACAACCAAGATCGATCTACGGATGACGAGGGTGCGCCACAGCTCAGGACACCGATCGTCACGCCGGATACAATACCGATCAATCCAGTCGGGCCGGACATTACCGACCAGACCTAATCGGACTATTCCGCGACATAGCCCAGCACAGAGGCGCCGCACACCCCCTCTACTTCACTGACGAAGTAATGGAACATGAATTCCCAGAAGGGTTTAAACCCGTCAACATCAAGTCATACGATGGCACAACAGACCCCGCGGTGTGGATCGAGGATTTTCTTCTCCATATTCATATGGCCCGCAGTGATGACCTGCATGCCATCAAGTACCTCCCACTCAAGCTTAAAGGGCCAGCCAGACACTGGCTGAATAGCCTTCCAGCAAACTCTATTGGCAGTTGGGAAAACCTTGAGGACGCATTCCTCGATAACTTCCAAGGCACCTATGTGCGACCACCGGATGCTGATGACTTAAGTCACATTACCCAACAGCCCGGAGAGTCGGCCAGGAAATTCTGGACTCGGTTCCTAACTAAAAAGAACCAAATTCTCGATTGTCCAGACGCCGAGGCCCTAGCGGCCTTTAAGCATAATATCCGTGATGAGTGGCTTGCCCGACACCTCGGCCAAGAAAAACCGAAGACTATGGCGGCACTCACGACACTAACGACCCGCTTTTGCGCGGGTGAGGACAGTTGGCTGGCTTGCAGCAACACCGTGCCAGGGAACCCTGGCACCTCAGAAACCCGTGACAGTAATGGAAAGCCACGGTGCAACAGACACAAGCGTCGAAACAACGGCGATAATCCGGAGGATACGGTAGTCAATGCCTGATTCAACAACTCCAAATCCAGTCAGCGGAAGAAGCCGTTCAAAATAAACAACCCGGGATCGTCCAGTCTGGACCGCATACTCGACCACTCGTGCCAGATTCATGGCACCCCTGATAAACCAGCCAATCACACTAATAGAGATTGTTGGGTGTTCAAACTGTCCGGCAAGATAAATGCTGAGAACAAGGACAAGGGGCTGCACGACGATGATGACGAGGAACCCCGGCGTCCGAACACTGGAGGACAGAAGAAATTTCCCCCCAGATCAAAACGGTGAATATGATCTATGCCACTCACATCCCCAAACGGGAGCGAAAGCGTGCACTTAGGGACGTCTATGCGATGGAGCCCGTCTCCCCAAAGTTCAACCCATGGTCATCCTGCCCGATCACCTTTGATCGTAGGGACCATCCGACCAGCATCCGTCATGGCGGCTCAGCCGCATTGGTCCTTGACCCAATCATCGACAGATTCCACCTCAAGCGAGTCCTCATGGACGGTGGCAGCAGCCTGAACCTGCTTTATCAGGACACAATGCGCAAAATGGGCATCGATCCGTCACGGGTCAAACCCATCAAAACCACCTTCAAAGGTGTAATTCTAGGGGTAGAGGCCCGCTGCACGGGCTCAATAACACTGGAAGTGGTCTTCGGATCTCCGGATAACTTCCGAAGCGAGGAGTTAATGTTCGATATCGTCCCTTTCCGTAGTGGCTATCATGAACTACTCGGACGAACTGTGTTCGCTCGTTTCAATGGGGTACCGCACTACTCTGTACAGTTCGCGGGGTCATAACAGTCAATGGAAACACAGACCGCTCCCTCTATACGGAAGAGCATACTGCGGCCCTTGCGGCAGAAGTACAAAGAAGCCTCCTCCGACAAACAGCCAATTCGGCAATGACACCCCAAACACTGTCAAGCGAGTTCGGAGTACCCCGCAACAGGACCGCCAGGCACGGCAGAAGCTCGATTAGCAACCCAGCCTCCACCCCAGCCCCATTCAAGCAGCGTTAGTGCCACGCGTACATAACTATGCGCTCAAGATACCATGGGCATAGGTGGAGGCAGGACGACAATGCGACCAGAGTACGGTTCAGCCGCCATAAGGCCCACATACCTTTTTCTTTTTTTCAGGACCCCACTTTCGGGCAGCCCCTTCAGGAAGATCGGATAACCGGACTCATCACAGAAGGTACACCAAGGAAGCACAGAGGCATCGCACGCAAGGGAGTACTCAGGTGGTCTTCTCCAATGATCGTTATACATGTACTTACATACACGCATGTAGCCTGCCCTTGGATAGGATATGTTAAATAGTCCTATTTTTTCTTCTTAATGCATCAATTGTACAACTACGTTTTGCCGTATTGTCCAAATAAATTGAAGTAATACATAGCGTCAGCTTCTTATTACTATCCTCATATTTTCCTTTGAATATTTATTCAACATTTGCATCCGTACACTTTGGTACGGTCAGTTTGCCAGGGGGTTCTTATCAAGCCCCATAAAATGGCAAGAAAAGTCCGAACACTTTCAATAGTGTGGCACCCCGAACTTACAACATTATATGCATCAGCTCCAAATCATATCTTGGGTCAATAGTTGGGTTAGCCCGGCTCCCTTGTTTTGGTACCTTATGTTCCGTTATATCGGCTAAGGTAGCGCAGGGAGAACTACTGCGATTGTGTCCCGGTTCTTCCGGACAAGCACCTCGGTAGAGAAAGCCGAAAACTGACCGTCATGATGCGGCGAGAGTTGGTCGCTGTTCGCGAGGTAGTAAAACCCTTAAAGATTTTTTCCGCTTAAGGCGAGGAATCGGCCTTGCCCGATTTAGGCATGTATAACGCCCCAATTCGGCTTTCCGAATACTAGGGGCTTTGCCGAAATTTAAAATTATAGACTTCTATGGCCAAGTGAGAGTTGTAAAGACGAATAGTTCAATTGCCTGGTTCGCTGCGCTAAACACCTCCTTAAAGGACCAAGAATTTGGATAAAGAGTGTTTAGGTTTTTCACGAACACCCCAGTACTAGTTACAAGGAGGCGGAAGCCGACGACTGGCCTACTTTCAGGTTTTGATAAACGGCCGCAGAGAAGGTAATATTTTAAATCAAACAAAGCGTTATATAGCGCAATCAAACTCGTCCTCATATTACACAGACGACACGAGTACATTTACTCGAAAATAATGTTCTTAGGACATTACTTCGCCACAAGACGAGTGCCTTTCATAACGCCACTATAATACATCTCGGGGTAGCGATGCTCCTTGCCCTTCGGGGGTCCATCCTTCACGAGCTGCTCAGCATCCAGTTTGCCCCAATGCACCTTCGCGCGGGCAAAGGCCCGTCGGGCACCTTCAATACATACGGACTGCTTGATAACTTCTAGACGTGGACAGGCATGCACCATCCGCTTCACCAGGCCAAAGTAGCTACCCGGCAGGGGCTCGCCAGGCCACATCCGGACTATGAGGTCCCTCATGGCCTGTCCGGTCGAATTGTGGAGTTCGACCAACTGCTTCAGTTGGTCACTCAGAGGCACAGGGTGTCCGGCCCAGTATATTGGGACCAGAACAGCTTCTCCGTAGAGCTCCCCACTTCCGCGTGATAGAACTCCGCGACATCCGAGATGCTGTGTGGCAGATCTACGAATGCTCCTGGAGAGCTCCAGATTCGTGTAAGTAAAGGAAATGACTCCTCCACATGCTTGATTTGCATAAAAATTGCCTTACCCTCCGCTATCTTCTTGGCCGCCTGGATTTCTTGGAGGGCCTTTTGGGCTTCGGCCTTGGCGTCGGTCGTGCTCTGGAGGGCCTTTGCAAGCTCAGATGCTTGCGTCTTGTAGTCATGCTCCAGGGAGCCAAACTTCTTGCCGAGCTCCTAGAGCTCCTGCTGTACCTCTCCCACCCGAGAATCTTGTTTCTCTCTCTCGGTGCGCTCCGTATCCGCCTTGGCTTCAGCCGCGGACAGCGCTTCCTTCAGGGCCGCCACTTCGGTCGCGGTCCCTACCAAAAGCCAAGATGCTTTTTATTAGCATCACCAACTTTTTATCCTCTATACGACATATGGACGGGCCTTTTCTTACCTTTGTTCGCCTCGAGCTGCTTCTTCACTAGGACGAGCTCTTCTTCGGCATGCCCTAGTTCGCACTTGATTCCGGCAACCTCAGCCGTGCGCGCAGCGACAGTCAGCAGCAGTGCCTGTTTGATTCATTCAGACAAATACCATTAGCTTCCTGCGATTTTCTAGTTGACCCTCCGTTTGGCTATTCTTCCCGAACACCAACCAGAGTATCAGGGGCTACTATCTATCAGGTGATATTTTCTCACACTTTCCTTACCGCAAATCCTGTTAGCGGGCTGGTGCAGGCTTCGGTCAAACCGCCCTTGGCGGGCTGAACCTTCTCAATCACCGTACCCATAAGTGTACAGTGTTCATCCTCGATGGAAGCGCCTCGAATCACTTCCAACAAACTGTCCGATGCCTCCGGCTGGGCGAAGGTCATCGGCACGGCCGGCTCGCCCTCCTTCGCGAGGGACTGCTTACTAGAATCTGGAACCTTTGTAGGCTCCGACGTAGTAACCGGCTGGGAGCCAGACTTGTTGTGGCTCCCGTCAGCATAATCCATGGGGTTCCCATCCCCCATGTGTCCGGCGCCCGAGATTTTTCTTGGGGCATCTCCGGAGCCATCGCCCCCTGCCCTGGCATCCTCCGGGACAACATCTCGGTGTCATCCGCGGGTCATGGGGAGGTTGCCGTCGGGAGCGAATTCATCTCCGACTCGTTTAGAGACTCCTCCGAAGAGGACTCCTCGAGATCGGACCCGGCCGGACTGCATAAACATGTCCGGCGTCATTATAAACCATGAGGTCAAAGTCGCACAGAAAGTACTATGAATGTGGATACTTACGACCTCGCCCGGGGCTTGCCCCTGGGCAGCCACTCCTTGTCGCTGAAAGCGGCAGTAGTGGAGTGATCGGGAAGGGGCACTTTTCCCTTCTTTGGCGTCCCGGCCTCCCCTGACGGGGAGGCCTTCCTATTCTTCTCCTCCCTAGCACGGGGAGGAGGCATTTCTTCATGTTCTCCCCCGTCTTCGGGGGGAGAATCTTCCTTGTCATCTTCCGATGATGACTCTATCATGGCCTCGCGCCGGGGACCTTTCCTAGTCCTCGTGGCCACTGTCTTGGACCCTCCGTCCCCCTTAGTTGGGGCGACCTTCTTCTTCTTCCTATCCTCCCTGGGAGGAGTGCTCCTTGTCCTCTTCCGACGAGGCGTCTGGTGCGGCTTCACGCCGGAGACCCTTATGGGTCCCTGCGGCCTTCTTTTCGGATAGTTAATCCGCTCCGCCGGAATCAGCATCTCCGCTAGGAGTGCGCTCACTGGGTCCTCAGGAAATGGAGCCGGATAGTTAATCCGCTCCGCCATCTCCACCCAATCCTGTTCGGTCAGTATAGTGACATGAGAATCCTCCCACGAACATACCAGGAAGGAAATATCTTACAAATAACCCGAGGACTTACCAGATTGGTGAGGCGGCTTGCGCTGAGCCCCCGGTCCTCGGAAAGGGGAGGAGGAACTTCACCGGTCTTGAACAACACCTTCCAGATTTCTTTGTGCGTCGTGCCAAAGAACTCTAGCAGCATCTGGTGTTCGTCCGGGTCGAACTCCCACATATCAAATGTCCGTCTTTGTCATAGGAGAATCCGGTGAATGAGCATAACCCGGACCACGTTGACAAGCTTGATCTTCTTGTCCCTCATGCTTTGGATGCAGGTCTCGAGTCCGGCTAGCTCTGTGGGTTCGCCCAGGCCAGGCCCTTCTTCTCCCAAGAAGTGAGCCGCGTGGGGATTCCGGATCTGAATTTGGGGGCCGCCACCCAGTCGGCGTTGCGCGGCTCGGTGATGTAGAACCACCCCGATTGCCACCCCTTTACGGTCTCCACGAAGGAGCCGTCAAGCCATGTGACGTTGAGCATTTTGCCCACCCTCCGCCTGTTGGCCGCTCACGATCTTCGGCTTCACGCAGAAGATCTTCAACCACAGGACGAAGTGGGGCTTGATGCGGAGGAATGCCTCGCACACGATGACGAACGCCGAGATGTTGAGGACAAAATTTGGGGCCAGATCGTGAAAATCTAGCCCATAGTAGTACATAAGCCCGCGGACAAACGGGTGGAGTGGAAACCCTAGTCCGCAAACGAAATGAGGGAGAAATACTACTCTCTCCTGAGACTTCGGAGTGGGGGTAATCTGTCCCTCTATTGAAAGCCTGTGCGCGATGTTCCCGGCCAGGTATCTGGCTTCCTGAAGCTTGGTGATGTTCTCCTCTGTGACAGAGGAGGCCATCCACTTGCCTCCCGCTCCGGACATGATGTGATCCTACGGAGAAGGTGAGAACTTGGGCGTTGGAGCTCAAGGGTGCGAGAACGGATGAGCAAAGGAGGAAGAAGGCGTGGGTGAAAACAGGAGATCTCTATCCCTTTATAAAGGCGACGTAGAATGTGCGCCTCCCCACTTGCCTCTCGAATTTTTTATCATTCGAGGCGCCTCGATTGATGGCGCTGGTTGGGTTATCCATACCCGTATTAATGGAGATCACGTGATAAGGGGACACGATCTCTGCTTTGACAGGACGTGCCAAAGAAACCGCCTCGCGATGTGTGCGGGAGTAGGTTGTAAAAACGGTTCGAATAAGTCACCGAGCCATGGTGTGATGTCGCACAATGAGGAATTGTCAGCAGATCAGATTCGTGGATTATTATTCTCTCTACGGTGATATATGGAATTTATCTTACAGAGCCGGACACGGTCTTTGTGTTCGGAATTAATTTTGGATTATTCGAAGGTGGAACCCGCCTTGCAATGCCGAAGACAATCTACGCGCCGGACTCATCGTCATTGAAGCCTGGTTCAGGGGCTACTGAGGGAGTCCTGAATAAGGGGGTATCCAGATAGCCGGACTATATACTTTGGCCGGACTGTTGGACTATGAAGATACAAGACTCAAGACTTCGTCCCGTGTCCGGATGGGACTCTCCTTGGCGTGGAAGGCAAGCTTGGCAATTCGGATGTAGATCTCCTCCTCTGTAAACCGACTCTGTGTAACCCTAGCCCTCTCCGGTGTCTATATAAACTGGAGGGTTACTCCGTAGGACACAACAACAACAATCATACCAGAGGCTAGCTTCTAGGGTTTAGCCTCTCTGATCTTGTGGTAGATCAACTCTTGTAATACTCATATCATCAAGATCAATCAAGCAGGAAGTAGGGTTTTACCTCCATTGAGAGGGCCCGAACCTGGGTAGACATCGTGTCCCCTGCCTCCTATTACCATTAGTCTTAGACGCACAGTTCGGGACCCCCTACCCGAGATCCGCCGGTTTTGACACCGACAGTGTCGACGGGCGTAGAAGCGGGCTTGCAGTTAAGCATGCCAGCTCGATCGAGAAGCTCATGGGCGTAGCGCTGCTGGTGCAGGAAGAACCCATCTGGCCGTCGAACCACCTCAATGCCAAGGAAGTAATGCAGGGGACCCAAGTCCTTTAGGGCAAACTCATCGCGAAGAAGAGCAGTGAGCCGCTGGAGGAGCACCACAGTGGATGCCGTCAGAATGATGTCATCGACGTACAACAGTAAGTAGGCCGTGTCAACTCCGTGATGATACACGAAGAGGGACGCATCAGATCGAGTCGATGTAAATCCGAGCGTCTGCAGGAAAGCGGCGATATGCTGGTACCAGGCCTGAGGCGCCTGCTTCAAACCGTAAAGAGAATGAGAGAGCAAGCATACATGATCTGGATGCGTGGCGTCGACGAGGCCGGTGGGCTGCTCACAGAACACCTGCTCAGCTAGGTGACCGTGCAAGAAGGCATTGGACACGTCCAACTGATGCACAGGCCAAGCTCGGGACACGGCTAGCTGGAGCACGGCGCGAATCGTGCCCGGTTTAACACCCGAGGCAAATGTGTCGGTGAAGTCCACGTCCGCGCGTTGCCGAAAGCCCCAAACCACCCAGTGAGCTTTATAGCGCTCGAGAGTGCCATCCGTACGATTCTTGTGCCGAAAGACCCACTTGCTCGTGATGATGTTTGCACGGGGCGGCTGAGGGACGAGCTGACAGGTACGGTTCCGCTGGAGCGCATCGAACTCTTCCTGCATCGTAGCGAGCCAATGAGGATCCCGAAGGGCGGCTCGAGCTGACGATGGGAAAGGGGATGGCTCAGAGACGAAAGCAGCGAGAAGGTACTCATCCTGGGGTACCGTGTGCTCGGGCGGAGGGTGCCAGCCCGAGAGCGAGTCATCGGGTGGGGCAGCGGGTCCGGAGCGGAGACCGGCGACAACGAGGAAGAGCCCGCCTCCTCCGAGGCTGCGGGCGAGGCCGCCGGGGAGGCCGACGGCGTGGTCGGTGAGGGAGTCCTGGATTAGGGGGTATCCGGACAGCCGGACTATATACATCGTCCGGACTATCGAAGCGTGAAGATACAATACTCAAGACTTCGGCCCGTGTCCGGATGGGACTCTCCTTTGCGTGGAAGACAAGCTTGGCGATCCGGATATTATGTTTCCTTCCTTGTAACCGACTCCATGTAAACCCTAGCCCTCTCCAGTGTCTATATAAACCGGAGAGGATGGTCCTTAAAAGGCTGATCACAATTACAATCATACCATCATAGGCTAGCTCTTAGGGTTTAGCCTTTACGATCTCGCGGTAGATCTACTCTTGTACTACTCATATGTTCAATATTAATCGAGCAGGAAGTAGGGTTTTACCTCCATCGAGAGGGCCCGAACCTGGGTAAACATTGTGTCCCTTGCTTCCTGTTACCATCAGCCTAAGACGCACAGATCGGGACCCCTACCCGAGATCCGCCGGTTTTGACACCGACATTGGTGCTTTCATTGAGGGTTCCTCTGTGTCATCGCTTCAAGGCTTGATGGCGTCTTCAATCGTCAAGAACACGGTCCAGGGTGAGACTTTTCTCCCCGGACAGATCTTTGTGTTCGGTGGCTTCACACTGCGGGCCAATTCGCTTGGCCATCTGGAGCAGATCGACAGCTACGCCCCTAGCTGCCAGATCGGGTTTGGAAACTTGAACTACATGGCTGATATTCGCGAAGACTTGATCTTTGACGGGTTTGACCCTGTGCCGGGAGCGCCGGACAGTCACGACGGGCACGGCCTAGACCTGCTGTCGAACAATGCTTGGAACGTCATCCCTGCAATAGCCCTGGATCTAAATCCGGAACGGGTTGCGTTGCCCAAGGACAGAGGGCTAGACCCCGCCCCGCAGGCCACATACTCATCGGCGTTGGAGCCGAACATAGGTCTCACCTATGTGGCGACCTGTAACCCCGGACCCCCGGACTCGTATCCGGTCGTTGGTTCCGGTCTGCACACCCTCGAGCCAGCCAAGCCAGGTTGGGCTCCGGTAATGGAGTTTACCACTGTGGACATCTATCAACACTCGCCCTTTCGCGACATGTTGAACTCATTAAAGTCTCTCTCTGTCAGGAGACTCTAGGCCGAACTATGTTTGGCTTGAGTGGGAAGCAAGCGACAAAGGAATTCGCTGCCCACCCACCACCCACTTGATTGCCACGATCGATGATTTAACCCACAATCTTGACTTCAACTCCGAAGACATCGACAGTATGGACGAGATGCAGGAGAAGCTCCAGAATCTCTGGGACGTGGGATTTACTACCTTGTCACATGATATATACATGGTGGATACGCGCAAGAAGGACGACAGCGATAAACCCTACGATAAAACACCCGGACAAAAGCCAAAACGGTGGCGCAGACGCCGCTCAAACTCCAGCAATAGTAAAAACTGCGACAAGAGCGCAAGAAGGGCTGAGATACCAGAAGGCAGTAATGACCACACGGACCCAGCGATGGAGCAGGACGAGCCAGGTCATGCCAAACCAAGTTCGGAGCAAATATCCGATCACAATGATCCGGAGGGACGAGCTCATGAAACCGCCCCAGAACAGGAACACAGTCCGGACGACATCATCCCAGTCGAACGAGTGGAACAAGATAACCTCCACCAAAAGCTTTTGTCCACAGCAAGAAGTCCAAAGAAGCAGAAACAACGGCTTAAGGCCGCACAGGTAAAGCTCAGTTGCAGATGGAATAAAGTGCTCGACACTGAAGAAAGATATGGCGACGATCGCCATACCAAAAGCTATCCAAAGTGCAAGCTGCTGCCAGAATTCGACGACGAGGCTGCTCCACCAAAGAACAATACAACCAGGAGAACAGACGCACCGCGTCACAACTACAGCAGAGCGGCTACTGACACCGAGGCTGATCCACGTGAGAAGCTGGACAAGAAGGCTGGGGCATCCAGGTCCATCTACGGATCCAAAGGACACAACCCGGCGAGGGACTATGGTCACCCAAACGCTAATACAAGCCAAATACCAGTTCGGAATAAACTCCGGACACAACAACAACTGACTACATGCCACGTCACGCCCAGATACAGAGGGGCTGCAGACCCCCTGTGTTTCACCGAAGAAGTACTTGACCATGAATTCCCACAAGGTTTCAAACCTGTGAACATAGAGGCATATGACGGAACGACAGACCCAGGGGTCTGGATCGAGGATTTTATCCTACATATTCACATGGCTCGTGGGGATGATCTCCACGCCATCAAATACCATCACCTCAAGCTAAAGGGACCAGCTAGACACTAGTTGAAAAGCCTACCTGAGGGAGTCCTGGATTAGGGGGTGTCCGGATGGCCGGACTATGACCTTTGGCCGGACTCCCGTACTATGAAGATACAAGATTGAAGACTTCGTCCCGTGTCCGGATGGGACTTTCCTTGGCGTGGAAGGCAAGCTTGGCGATATGATATGAAGATCTCCTCCCATTGTAACCGACTCTGTGTAACCCTAGCCCTCTCTGGTGTCTATATAAACCGGAGAGTTTTAGTCCATAGGACGAAGAACAATCATACCATAGGCTAGCTTCTAGGGTTTAGCCTCTCTGATCTCGTGGTAGATCAACTCTCGTACTACCCATATCATCAATATTAATCAAGTAGGAGTAGGGTTTTACCTCCACCGAGAGGGCCCGAACCTGGGTAAAAACATCGTGTCCCTTGTCTACTGTTACCATCCGCCTAGACGCACAGTTCGGGACCCCCTACCCGAGATCCGTCGGTTTTGACACCGACATTGGTGCTTTCATTGAGAGTTCCTCTGTGTCGTCACCTTTAGGCACGATGGCTTCTTCGATCGTCAACCACGATGCGGTCCAGGGTGAGACTTTTCTCCCCGGACAGATCTTCGTATCCGGCGGCTTCGCACTGCAGGGCCAATTCGCTTGGCCATTTGGAGCAGATCGAAAGCTACGCCCCTGGCCATCAGGTTAGGTTTGGAAGCTTAAACTACACGGCCAACATCTGTGGGGACTTGATCTTCGACGGATTCGAGCCACGACCGAGCACGCCGCACTGTCACGATGTGCATGATCTAGCACTGCTGCCAGACAGCGCCCAGAGCACCGCTTAGGTGTCCGCTCCGACCATTAGTTCGGAGCCGACTGCGCCAGTCGGAGACGGCCGGTTGGACGCTGTCCCAGGCGCCGCAATCTCTACGGTGATAGAGCCGAACACCGGTTTAGCCCTCTGCGAGGCCAGTGACTCCGAGGTGCCGGACTCCTATCCGGACTCTGAACCTTCCGCACCCCTTCCGATCGAACCCAATTGGGCTCCAATCATGGAGTTCACGGCCGCAGACGTCTTTCAGCACTCGCCCTTTGGCGATATCCTGAATTCACTAAAGTCTCTCTCTTTGTCAGGAGAGCCCTAGCTGGACTATGGTCAGCAGGGTTGGGATGCGGACGACAAAGAAATTCGAAACCCACCCACCACCCACTTTGTAGCCACTGTCGATGATCTAACCAACATGCTAGACTTCGACTCCGAAGACATCGACGGTATGGACGCCGATGAAGGAAACGATCAAGAACCAGCACCTATTGGGCACTGGAAGGCCACCTCGTCATATGACATATACATGGTGGACACCCCCAAAGCATGGGATGGCGATGGAAACACGGAGGACGACCCCTCCAAGAAGCAACCCAAGCGTCAACCTCAGCGGCGCCGCTCTAAATCCCGCCAAAGCAAAAACGGCGAGTCCGGCACCGGAGACATCAACACCCCGGACAGTGCCGAAAACAACTCCCTCCAGCAGGATTCAGCGCAGGAGGACGAAGGAGCCAGCCCTCACGAGGCAGATAGGGAGGTCGAGGACGACAATTATATGCCTCCCTCCGAAGACGAGGCAAGCCTCGACGACGACGAATTCGTCGTGCCAGAGGATCCCGTCGAACAAGAGCGTTTCAAACGCAGGCTTATGGCCATGGAGAGCAGCCTCAAGAAAAAATAGCAGCATCTTAGAGCTGACCAAGATTTGCTAGCCGACAGATGGACTGAAGTCCTGGCGGCCGAAGAGTATAAACTCGAACGCCCCTCCAAGAGTTACCAAAAGCGCAGGCTGCTACCCCTGCTAGAGGAGGAAGCAACTAAACCTACATCACCAGCGTATGATGCGCCCGATCGGCCACCCCGTGGCCGCGACAGAGAGGCCTTTCGGCCCTCAACCCAAGCCGCACCCCAGCGCTGCTCCAAGAATACCAGAGCACGGGGAAATGCAACAGACCTGCGAGACATATTGGAGGATAAGGCAAGGCAAACAAGATCGATCTACGGATCGTTTGGGCGCCCTACGTCACGTGATGATAACCGCCACGCCGGATATGATAAATACGGCCAGGCCGAACACAACAGAGAAAGCTCATCCGAGCTACGTCGCGATATAGCCCAGTACAGGGGCGCCGCACACCCACTATGCTTCACAGACGAAGTAATGGATCATCAAATCCCAGAGGGTTTTAAACCCATAAACATCGAATCATACGATGGCACAACAGATCCCGCGGTATGGATCGAGGATTATCTCCTTCATATCCACATGGCCCGTGGTGATGATCTACGCACCATCAAATACCTCCCGCTCAAGCTTAAAGGACCAGCTCGGCATTGGCTTAACAGCCTGCCAGCAGAGTCAATTAGTTGCTGGGAGGACCTGGAATCCGCATTCCTTGACAACTTCCAGGGCACTTATGTGCGGCCACCAGATGCCGATGACCTAAGCCACATAATCCAGCAGCCAGAGGAATCGGCCAGACAATTCTGGACACGGTTCCTAACCAAGAAAAATCAAATAGTCGACTGTCTGGACGCCGAGGCCCTTGCAGCCTTCAGGCACAACATCCGAGACGAATGGCTTGCCCGACACCTAGGATAGGAAAAGCCGAAATCTATGGCAACCCTCACGACACTCATGACCCGCTTTTGCGCGGGAGAAGACAGCTGGCTAGCTCGTAGCAATAACATAACCAAGAGCCCTGGCAATTCGGATACCAAGGACACCAATGGCAGGTCACGTCACAACAAGCACAACCGCCGCATTAACGGCGACAATACTGAGGATACGACAGTTAATGCCGGATTCAGAGGCTCTAAACCCGGTCAGTGGAAAAAGCCATTCAAAAGGAACCCTCCGGGCCCATCCAGTTTAGACCGGATACTCGATCGCTCGTGCCAGATACACGGCACCCCCGAACAACCAGCCAACCACACCAACAGAGATTGTTGGGTGTTCAAGCAGGCAGGCAAGTTAAGTGCCAAAAACAGAGACAAGGGGCTGCGTAGCGATGACGAGGAGGAGCCCCGGCCGCCGAACAACAGAGGACAGAAGGGATTCCCCCCGCAAGTGCGGACGGTGAACATGATATACGCAACCCACATCCCCAAAAGGGAGCGGAAGCATGCTCTCAAGGACGTCTATGCGTTGGAGCCAGTCGCCCCAAAGTTCAACCCATGGTCCTCCTGCCCGATCACTTTTGATCGAAGGGACCACCCCACTAGCATCCGTCACGGCGGATTCGCTACACTGGTCCTAGACCCAATCATTGATGGATTTCACCTCACTAGAGTCCTCATGGACGGTGGCAGCAGCTTGAACCTGCTTTATCAGGATACAGTGCGAAAAATGGGTATAGAGCCGTCAATGATTAAACCCACAAAGACAACCTTTAAAGGCGTCATACCAGGTGTAGAAGCCAGCTGTACAGGCTCGGTTACACTCGAAGTGGTCTTCGGATCCCCGGATAATTTCCGAAGCAAAGAATTAATCTTCTACATAGTCCCATTCCGCAGTGGCTATCACGCCCTGCTCGGACGAACCGCATTCGCCAAATTCAATGCGGTGCCGCACTATGCATATCTCAAGCTCAAGATGCCAGGTCCTCGCGGAGTCATTACGGTAAATGGAAACACCGAACGCTCCCTCCGAACGGAGGAGCACATAGTGGCCCTGGCGGCGGAACTACAGAGCAGCCTCTCAAGGCAACTCTCCAATCTGGGTGTTAAACGTTCGGACAACGTCAAGCGCGCCCGAAGCAACCTCCAACAAAGCCGGCTGGCACGTTCCGAGCAAGCATAGCAGTGCGGCCCCGACCCCAGCCCTCGCCAGATGGTGATATCGGTACCACGCATACATAATTACGCTTTGAAAATACCTTGGGCATAAGGGGAGGGGCACAACTACGGCACGCCCAGAATGCGGCTCAACCGCACTTAGGGGCTCCCTTTTCTGCCGTTTCCTTTTCTTTTTATATACTTTCAGGACCCAACTATTCGGAAGGCCTGTCCGGCAATACACTCGCCGAACACACGATGCAACAGCCAGGGAGAGAACAAGCCGCATCGAATGTCCAGGTGGTCTCTATAACGAGCTAAATACCCGTCTTACTTAAATTCATGCAGCTTTCCACTAGAGGGGGACATGTCAAATAATCCCATCCCTTGCTTATAGCACCATTTGTATCGTTTTGCTTTCATAGCAGCTCTTTTTTAATAAACAATACATAGCTCTTATCTATTATTGTATTCATATATTTTTACACAAATATGTTCAGTTATGACATTATGCAACCGTACACTTTGGTACGACCAATACACCAGGGGCTTAAGCACCCCATAACATGGTGTGAGAAGACCGAACACTCTCATGAGTGCGGCACCCCGAACTTATAGCACTATATGCATCGGCTCCGAATCATGTCTTGGGTCAATAGTTGGGTTTGCCCGGCTCCCATGTTTTGGTACCTTACGTTCTGCAATGTTGGCTAAGGTAGCGCTGGGAGAACTACTGCGATTGTGCCCCAGTTAAGCTGGGTTAACACCTCAGTAGAGAAAGCTAAAACTGACTGTCATGATAGTGCGAGAGACCGATCGCTATTCGCGAGGTTTTTCGAGTCCCTAAAGACTTATGCCGCTTAGAGCGAGGAGCCGGATTTATCTGGCCTAGGCGTGGATAGCGCCCCGAACTCGGTCTTCCGAATACTAGGGGCTTCGCCGAAATTTGAAATTATAGAATTCTATGGCTAAGTGAGAGTGATAAAGCATTATAAGTCCGATGGCCTTGTTCGTTGTGCTGAGCGCCTCCCTAGATGGACCCAAAAATGGGAACAAGAGCGCTCAGGTTTATCCCGAACACCCCAGCACTCGTGGCATGGGGGTAGAAGCCGACGACTTGCATCTCTCAGATTTAATAAACGGCCGCACGGAAGGTAATATTTTAAATTAACAAGCGTTGCTTAGCGCATATGAACACAGTTTTTAGCGCACAGGATAACAAATGCGAGTCTACTCAAAAATTACATCTTTGGAGCATTCACCCGCTATAAGGCGGGCACCCTTCAGGACGCCCTTATGATACATCTCGGGCGTACGATACTCCTTGACCGGCGGTGGCGCGTCCGTCAATAGCTTCTCAGCGTCCAACTTGCCCGAGTGCACCTTAGCACGGGCGAGGGCCCGACGGGCACCTTCAATACAGACGGAGCGCTTGATGACTTCAATCCATGGACAAGCGTCCACCAGCCGCCGCACCAGACCGAAGTAACTCCCAGGCATGGCTTCTCCAGGGCACAGCCGAACTATGAGGCCCTTCATGGCCTGTTCGGCCGCCTTGTGGAGCTCGACCAGCTGCTTTAGCTGGTCGCTCAGGGGCACCGGATGTCCGGCCTCAGCATATTGAGACCAGAACACCTTTTCCGTCGAGCTCCCCTCCTCGGCTCGGTAGAATGCGGCAGCATCAGACACACTACGGGGCATATCGGCGAATGCTCCTAGAGTGCTCCGGACTCGGGTAAGTAACAGATAATTCACTTTTACATGCTTGCTTTGCATAAAGAATGCCTTACCCGCCGCTATTTTCTTTATCGCCTCGATCTCCTGGAGGGCCTTCTGGGCTTCGGCCTTAGCGGTTTTGGCACTCTCAAGAGCCAAGGCGAGCTCGGACTCTCGGGTCTTCGAGTCACGCTCCAAACTCTCGTGTTTTTCCACGAGAGCCCGGAGCTCTTGCCGCACCTCCACCACCCGCGCCTCCTGCTTCTCTCGCTCGGTGCGCTCCAAGGCCGCACTGACTTCGGCCTTGGACACCGCCTCCTTCAGGGTCGCCACCTTGGTCGTGGCCCCTGCAACATTAACGTTGGTCCTGTTATTATTTGCAACCAGGTATTTCTATATACATTTACATACGGTATTACATACCGTCCTTGTCCTCGAGCTGCTTCTTGGCACGGCCGAGCTTGTTCTCGGACCGCTCGAGGCTCTCCTTCAATGCATTGACCTTCGCAGTCAGTGCGGCAGAGGTCAGCAGCGCAGCCTGCATTCCCATATTGACATATTTATGTTAGACTCCTGCGTATATCTTTTTAGATCCTTAGCTCGTCTTTTCTTTCCGAACGCCAAACTGAGCATCTGGGGCTACTGTCTATGCGGTAACATTTTTACATGTTTTGAATACATACCTCAAAGCCTGTTAACAGGCTTGTACAGGCTTCTGTCAGCCCGCTCTTGGTGGACTGAACCTTTTGAATCACCGCACTCATAACAGTGCGGTGTTCCTCGTCGATGGAGGCGCCATTAAGCACCTCCAGCAAATTGTCCGGCGCCTCCGGTTGGACGGAGGCCGTCGGCGTCGTAGGCTTGCCCTTCTTACGAAGGCGCTGCCTGTCGGACTCTGGAACCGTTGATGGTTCCGGAGCAGTGTTCGGCCCAGGGCCGGACTTAGATCCCTCCGGGGCTTTACCCCCTTTGGGCCTGGAGTCCGGGAGGTCGCCTTACGGTGCCTCCAGGACCACCTCCTCCTGGTTAGGTCCCTTTTGGGACTCCACCTCGGCATCGTCCGCAGGGAGCGGGGAGGAAGCCGTCGGAAGTGAAGCACTATTCACGTCCAACGAATCCAGGGAGCCGCTCGACGAATCGCCGAGCTGAGCCTTGGGCGGACTGCATAATTGAATTCGGCGTCAGAAAATACCGAACAATAAAGGAGCGCCATAAGTTATTCGGGTATCCGGACACTTACGATTTTGCCAGGGGCTTGACCCTGGATGGCCATTCCTCCCCGCCGTCTTCGGCGTCGAAGGCGTAGTCCGGCAGAAGGGTCTTTCCCTTCTTGGACCCTCCGGCCTCCCCAGTTGGGGCGACCTTCCTTTTCTTCCCTCCCCCCGTTGGAGGGGGAGAGGCTTCTTCTTCTTCCTCCTCCTCATCTTCAGAGGCGGAGGGTGCGTCGGGGCTGTCAGGCGATGAATCCGACACCACCAGGCGCCGGGAGCTCCTTCGAGTCCCCGTGGCCTTCTTCTTGGCCTTCTTCTCCGGCACCACGTGAGGTGCCGGAACCAGCAGCCCCGTCAATCGGGCATCCGCTGGGTCTTCTGGTAAGGGAGCCGGACAGTTAACCTGCCCGGACTGCTTCAGCCAGTCCTGTCAAAGGTAAAGGAGTTTAGATCCTTCATAGAATCAGACTATGAAAGACAAGAGTCCCGTAAAGGGTAGAATAGCTTACCTCGTTAGCCTGACGCCGCGAGCTGAATCCGTGATCTTCGGTAGCGGACGCGGGGGCCTCGGCGCCCTTAAACTGCACCTTCCAGGCATCTTCGTACGTAGTGTCGAAGAGCCTGCTCAAGGTTTGGTGCTGTGCCGGATCAAATTCCCACAATTTGAAGGCCCGTTGTTGGTATGGGAGGATCCGGTGGATAAGCATGACCTGGACTACGTTGACGAGCTTGAGATTCTTGTTCACCAGCTTTTGGAGACAGGCTTGAAGTCCGGTCAGCTCTTTCGAATCTCCCCACGCTAGGCCCGTCTCTTTCTAGGAAGTGAGCCGTGTGGGGAAGCCGGATCTGAATTCAGGGGCCGCCGCCCATTTGGGGTCGCGCGGCTCGGTGATATAGAACCACCCCGATTGCCACCCTTTTATTGTCTCCACAAAGGAGCCCTCGAGCCATAGGACGTTGGCCATCCAGCCCACCATGGCACCTCTGCACTCCGCTTGGCGGCCGCCCACTACCTTCGGCTTGACGTTAAAGGTCTTCAGCCATAAGCCGAAGTGGGGCCGGATGCAGAGGAAGGCCTCGCACACGACGATGAACACCGAGATGTTGAGGACGAAGTTCGGGGCCAGATCATGGAAGTCCATGCCATAGTAGAACATGAGCCCCCGGATGAAGGGGTGAAGAGGGAAGCCCAGTCCGCGGAGGAAATGGGGGAGAAATACAACCCTCTCATGGGGCCTAGGGGTGGGGATGAGTTGCCCCTCATCTGGAAGCCGGTGCGCGATGTCGTCAGACAAGTATCCGGCCTTCCTCAACTTTTTGATCCGCCCCTCCGTGACGGAGGAGGCCATCCATCTACCTCCCGCTCCGGACATGATTGGAGAAGGTTGAGGTGGGAAGTGCAGACTTGGGCGTTGGAGCTCGAGTGCGCAGGGAGGGATAAGCAAAGGAGGAAGAAGGCGTAAATGGAAAGGGTAGATACTTATCCCCTTATATGGGCGGCCAAAGCTACAAGCCCCCACCAGCCTAATAAAAATCGCTTATCTCCCAAGCGCCGCGGTTAATGACGCGGTTGGGTTACCCACGCCCGTATTAATGAGAATCCTGGAATAAGGGGACACGATCTCTGCTTTGACAAGACGTGCCAAGGAAACTGCCTCGCTAAATGCGCTGAGGTGGAACAGTAAAATGATTCAAGTAAAGACTTGGTCGTGGCGTGATGTCACGCTGCGGAATGCGTCAGCAGATTAGATTGGTGCAGATATTATTCTCTCTACGGTGTTATGTGGAACTTATTTTGCAGAGCCGGACACTATCATTGTGTTCAACATCTTCTACGAAGTATTCGGAGGAGGAACCCGCCTTGCAATGCCGAAGACAATTTGCGCGCCGGACTCGTTGTCATTGAAGCCTGGTTCAGGGGCTACTGAGGGAGTCCTAGATTAGGGGGTGTCCGGATGGCCGCACTATGACCTTTGGCCGGACTCCCGGACTATGAAGATACAAGATTGAAGACTTCGTTTCATGTCCGGATGGGACTTTCCTTGGCGTGGAAGGCAAGCTTGGCGATACGATATGAAGATCTCCTCCCATTGTAACCGACTCTGTGTAACCCTAGCCCTCTCCAGTGTCTATATAAACCGAAGAGTTTTAGTCCGTAGGACGAAGAACAATCACACCATAGGCTAGCTTCTAGGGTTTAGCCTCTCTGATCTCGTGGTAGATCAACTCTTGTACTACCCATATCATCAATATTAATCAAGCAGGAGTAGGGTTTTACCTCCACTGAGAGGGCCCGAACCTGGGTAAAAACATCGTGTCCCTTGTCTCCTGTTACCATCCGCCTAGACGCACAGTTCGGGACCCCCTACCCGAGATCCGCCGGTTTTGACACCGACACTACCTGAAAACTCAATTGGGAGTTGGGAGGAACTAGAAGACGCTTTCAGGGCCAATTTTCAAGGGACTTATGTCCGGCCTCCGGATGCAGACAGTCTAAGTCACATAATCCAGCAGCCCGGAGAGTTCGCCTGCAAGCTTTGGAACAGATTCCTCACTAGGAAGAATCAAAGTGTCGACTATCCGGACGCCGAAGCCTTAGCGGCATTCAAACACAGCATCCGTGACTAATGGCTCACCATACACCTCGGCCAAGAAAAGCCAAGGACAATGGCAGCCTTAACAAGCCTTATGACCCGCTTTTGCGCGGGTGAAGATAGCTGACTAGCCCGTAAAGGCACCAGCGACCCTAGAACATCCGAAATAAGGGACGTCAATGGGAAGCCACGGCGTAATAAACACAAACGCCCAAGCAAGGAAGGGAGCCCGGATAACATAACGGTAAATGCCGGATTCAGGGGTTGTCAGCAAACGAAGCCATTTAAAGGCAGTAAAGAGGACCGTCCGGTCTGACAGAGTCCTGGACAGCATATGCCAAATTTAGGGCACCCCGGAAAACCTGCAAACCACACCCATAGAGAGTGCTGGGTCTTCAAGCAGGCCGGCAAACTAAATGCCGAACACAAAGGGAGGGAAACACCAAGTGAAGACGAGGACGAACCTCGCCAGCCGAACACTGGGGGACAGAAAATATTCCCACCGGAGGTTAGAACAGTAAATATGATCAATGCGACTCACACATTCACGAGAAGGCAAGAACGTGCGCTCGGAGACGCACACGATGTAGAACCCATCGTACCCACATCTGACTACTGGATGTCTCCTCCGATCACTTTCGATCACAGGGACGACCGAACTAGTATTCGGTGCGAAGGATCACAGGCCTTGGTGCTTGACCCAATAATCGATGGATACCGTCTCACCCGCGTCCTCATGGACGGCGGTAGTAGTCTCAATTTAATATACGAGGACACTATCCGCAGGATGGGGATAAACCTATCCAGAATTAGCCAAAGCAACACCACCTTTGAAGGGGTGATATCAGGCATTGAAGCCTACGGTAGGGGCTCCGTCGTACTGAGGGTAACATTTGGCCCCCCAGGCAACTCCAGAAGTGAAGAACTACTCTTCATCGTTGCACCCTTCCAAAGCGGCTATCATGCACTGCTTGGAAGACCGGCCTTCGCCCGCTTCAATGCATTGCCACATTACGGCTACCTTACACTCAAGATGCCCAGTCCACGTGGCGTCATCACTGTTAGCGGAATAACAAAGCGCTCTTCACGCGCAGAGGAACACGCAACGGCCCTGGCGGTCGGACTATAAGCGGCCTCTAATATCATAAAACATGATTGGTCATTAAGACCACAGACACGGTTAGACGTGTCTGGTAGTCCGGATAAAATTCAACCAGACACTGTATATGTAATCCCATAGCGGAAACCAGGGGCTATAAATATTTAATGCAGCCCCAAAACTTGGCTCAACCTTATTGGCAGACCATCATCTTACACTTTCACTATCTATCGCATACTTACGTTGTAATCTCCTATGAGTTTTACTTTTTTCCCACAGACAACGTTCGCGTGATACCCTTCCAGGATACAGCACAATGGAGACAAAGGCGCAGACGTGCAGCAGGGCCCCGTTCAACAGGTTTCTTTTTAGATTAAGCCCCTGTGTAAACCTTTTCTATTGCCTCTTGTTGTTTAAACCATCCCATGGGTTCCATACCCACAGAGGATACTGTCGTTATTGGCATTTTGCCACGACAGGTTACCGCACGTACCTGGAAACACAGGGTTCATATTGAATGGGCATTCTTGAGCCCATCTTCTGTTATAAAGTCCGAACACCTTCGGGAATGTTCGGCGTCACGAGTTTGGCCTTATATGCATCAGCTTCGAATCATGTCTTGGGTCAAATGTTGGGTTTGCCCGGCTCCTGGGTTTGCCGCCTTACGTTCCGTTATTATTGGCTAAGGCAGGCCAAAGGAGAACTACTGCGATTGTGCCCTGGTAATTCCGGATGAGCGCCTCAGTAGAGAAAGCCGAAAACTGACCGTCATGATACAGCGAGAGACTGTTCAACCACTCGAAGATTCACCGGCATCTCTAGGATTTCTCCGCATTAACGAAGGATTGTTTTCCGGCCATGTACACACGCGCCCGTATTTGGATGCCCGTGAAGGTACCAGGGGCTACATAGTAGCCCCACCATTATATTCCCATGGCTAAGCGTAAGTGTTACAGCTATATAGTCCGGTTGCCTAGTTCGACGTGAGATCACCTCCTTAATGGACCAAGACGTTGGATCAAGTGTGATTAAGAATATTCTTCGCGAACACCCCCGCATTGTACATGAGGGGGCTGAAGCCAATGACTACTATCTTTCAGACTACTTATACATATAAGAATGGCCATACAGGGGACACAATCATATTTCCAGGCAAAAAATATAAATATAGCCTCATATTCAAAATAAAACATTGTTTTTACAATGATTCGAGTTATCACTCGACACAAAATATTCTTCGAGCACTGCGCCTCTATTAGCGAGCACCCTCTGTGACCTGCGCCAAGTAGTGCTCGGCCGGATATTGGCTCCCCGCCGGATCCTAGGTCGCTATAATAGTGGCCTCCATATCCGTCCAATAGGATTTTACGTGGGCAAGAGCCATCCGCGCACCCTCTATGCACGCCGACCTCCTCATGGTGTCGATCCGAGTCACGGCCCCAAGGAATTGTTGCACCAAACCAAAATAACTGTCCGGCTTGGGCCCCTTCGGCCAAATATGGTCTATTACAGACCGCATTGCAAGCCCGGACAGCCTATGAAGCTCCGCCAAAGTAGCCACATTCTCATTCAATGGCAGCGAGCGGTTGGGAGCATTGAACTGCGACCAGAAAAGCTTCTCTACTTCCTTATCACCTTGATCCTCGAAGAACTTGGCTGCGTCAGCTGTACTATTCGTCAAGTTCGCATATGCGTCTACAGGACTCCAACGCCCAGCTAGGGGAGCATACTTTGGATCCAAAAACTTCGTCCGCAGTAGGTAGGAGCCCCTAGCCATGATTTTGTCGGCCTGTTGGAGCTCCTCCCGCATGCCCCGGATCTCGGTCCGCGTCTCCTTGGCGGCATTAAGCGCCTTGTCCAGCTCGGCCGAACTAGCCTTACTCTCCTTTTCAAGGAGCACATACCGGTCGGCGGCATTTTTCCACTCTTCAGCCATTTCGGCTATCTTCTCCTTGCTTCGGCGAGGAGCAGCCTGTTCGGCTCTAACTCTTCGGCCACCTTTAGGGCAGCCACATTGCTAGTCCGGGCTTGTTCCCTGGCTTGAGCGAGCTTGGCCCTTAGGGCCTTCACGGCAGCAGCACCATCTGCAGTGCATACACAGGGCATTAACATTATGCCATTCTTGCATTTTCCTATACAATATAATAAGGGAAGCAGAGTACATACCCTGGGATTCTTCAAGCTGTTTGTTCACCAGCGTGATATCGGCATCAATAGATCTAATCTTCCTTCTCAGTTTGGCAACTTCAACAGACTGGTCAGCTGCCGGATCATTGCATACCTGCACATATGTACAGCGCAACCATTAGTATATGATCCCCCGTTTGCCGCCTATGGCGGGCAACCAGAGTCTCAGGGGCTACTATCCATAGGGAGCACACCTAGCGCGTGCTTCATAAAAAAGGTGCATTTTTCACTGCATACCTCAAAGCCTTTGAGGAGGCTTGTAAATGCCTCATTCAAACCGCTGGTAGCGGATGAAATCTTCGTGAACACCATGCTCATTAAAGAGTGGTGCTCCTCCGAGATCGCGACTCGCTCCAGAAAGCCTGTCAGTACGTCCGGCCGGACATCGAACTGTGTCGGACCCTTCCCATCGCCCCCCGTGGGAGCCAAATGCTTCGGGCTCAGGGTAACTGACGTGTTCGTTTCCGGCTTCGGTAGATCCGGACTCCTCCGGGATGACACCTCCGTGTCGCCCGCCTCATGAGGCGAAGAGGTGGGTGGAGTCTCACTCTCCATCATCTCCGGAGGAAGGTCCCCCGAAGACGAACTCTGTTGAGAAGAGCTACTCGCCGGACTACAAAAGACAAAGTCTCGGTTACGGATCTTGGAGTAACGCCATAGCTTCAAATTACTGAATAACTTACGGCTCGGTGGAGGGCTGGCCCGTCGTTGGGCACAACGCAGTAAGGGTGCCCGTCGCAGCAGAGCCCCCTGGTGGTACCTTCTTCCCTTGCTTGGGCGTCTCCGCCTCCAAGTCTTCGGGGGCCGCCCTCTTCTTCTCGTGTGGGGAGGAAGCTTTAACCTCCCCTTCCCGGCTATCCTCCATATAGAGGTAGCGATTCCTCTGGTCTGGATGTGTAGTGCGGCTTCGCTGCCCTTTCCTTCGCCTTTCCCTGAGGGGATTTTGCTGAGCGCCCGGTCAAGCATCTTTAGACCAGGCGAGCCTTCAGGAAGTGGCACCGAACACCTGATTCTCTCCGCCTTGTTGAGCCATTCCTGGCCACAGAGGGATTTTCAGAATTACAATTATGATAAATATAAATGAAGTGTCCGGCTTTAAGGTTACTTACTTGGGCATCTAGGCGATTGCAGCTTAGGCCTGCATCCTCAGTGGTGTCCGGACACTTTACTTGTGGTCCGAAGAATAAGTTGCACATTCCTTCGAGCTTCAGGCCAAAGAAGTGCTTAATAGTCTGCGGACCCTCCGGAGTGAACTCCCACATCCGGAGAGGCCGACGCTTGCACGGCAGCGTCCGCCGGATTCGCATCACTTGCATTATGCTGACAAGATTTATGTCTCTCTCTATGAGCCCCCGGATACGATTCTGTAGTTCTGGTTGTTGGAAATATGCCCTAGAGGCAATAATAAAAGGATTATTATTATATTTCCTTGTTCATGATAATTGTCTTTTATTCATGCTATAATTGTATTATCCGGAAATCGTAATAAACGTGTGAATACATAGACCACAACATGTCCCTAGTGAGCCTCTAGTTGACTAGCTCGTTGATCAACAGATAGTCATGGTTTCCTGACTATGGACATTGGATGTCATTGATAACGAGATCACATCATTAGGAGAATGATGTGATGGACAAGACCCAATCCTAAGCATAGCACAAGATCGTGTAGTTCGTTTGCTAGAGCTTTTCCAATGTCAAGTATCTTTTCCTTAGACCATGAGATCGTGTAACTCCCGAATACCGTAGGAGTGCTTTGGGTGTACCAAATGTCACAACGTAACTGGGTGACTATAAAGGTATACTACGGGTATCTCCGAAAGTGTCTATTGGGTTAACACGGATCGAGACTGGGATTTGTCACTCCGTATGACGAAGAGGTATCTCTGGGCCCACTCGGTAATGCATCATCGTAATGAGCTCAAAGTGACCAACTGTCTGGTCACGAGATCATGCATTACGGTACGAGTAAAGTGACTTACCGGTAACGAGATTGAACAAGGTATTGGGATACCGACGATCGAATCTCGGGCAAGTAACATACCGATTGACAAAGGGAATTGTATACGGGGTTGCTTGAATCCTCGACATCATGGTTCATCCGATGAGATTATCGAGGAGCATGTGGGAGCCAACATGGGTATCCAGATCCCGCTGCTGGTTATTGGCCGGAGAGCCGTCTCGGTCATGTCTACGTGTCTCCCGAACCCGTAGGGTCTACACACTTAAGGTTCAGTGACGCTAGGGTTGTAGAGATATTAGTATGCAGCAAACCGAAAGTTTTTCGGAGTCCCGGATGAGATCCCGGACGTCACGAGGAGTTCCAGAATGGTCCGGAGGTAAATAATTATATATGGGAAGTCGAGTTTCGGCCATCGGGAAAGTTTCGGGGGTCACCGGTGTTGTACCGGGACCACCAAAAGGGTCCCGGGGGTCCACCGGGTGGGGCCACCTATCCCGGAGGGCCCCATGGGCTGAAGTGGGAGGGGAACCAGCCCCTGGTGGGCTGGTGCGCCCCCCCCCTTTGGGCCCCCCCTGCGCCTAGGGTTGGGAACCCTAGGGGAGGGGGCGCCTCCACTTGCCTTGGGGGGCAACGCACCCCCTTGGCCGCCGCCCCCCCTTGGAGATTCAATCTCCTAGGGCCGGCACCCCCTTGGGGACCCTATATAAAGAGGGGGGAGGGAGGTCAGCCGCACCCTTGCACGTGGCGCCTCCCTTCCCCCTTGCTACACCTCTCCCTCCCGCAGACGCTTGGCGAAGCCCTGCCGGGATCCCTGCTGCATCCACCACCACGCCGTCGTGCTGCTGGATCTTCATCAACCTCTCCTCCCCCCTTGCTAGATCAAGAAGGAGGAGACGTCACACTGACCGTACGTGTGTTGAACGCGGAGGTGCTGTCCGTTCGGCACTAGGATCTCCGGTGATTTGGATCACGACGAGTACGACTCCTTCAACCCCGTTCTCTTGAACGCTTCCGCTCGATCTACAAGGGTATGTAAATGCACTCCTCTCTCTCGTTGCTAGATGAACTCATAGATTGATCTTGCTGAAACCGTAGGAATTTTTTTTTCTGCAACGTTCCCCAACAGTGGCATCATGAGCTAGGTCTATGCGTAGTTCTCTTTGCACGAGTAGAACACAAATCTGTTGTGGGAGTAGATGTTGTCAACTTTCTTGCCACTACTAGTCTTATTTTGCTTCAGCGGCATTGTGGGATGAAGCGGCCCGGACCGACCTTACACGTACGCTTACGTGAGACAGGTTCCACCGACTAACATGCACTAGTTGCATAAGGTGGCTAGCGGGTGTCTGTCTATCCCACTTTAGTTGGAGCGGATTCGATGAAAAGGGTCCTTATGAAGGGTAAATAGAAGTTGACAAATCACGTTGTGGCTTTTTCGTAGGTAAGAAAACATTCTTGCTAGAACCCTATTGCAGCCACGTAAAAGATGCAACAACAATTAGAGGATGTCTAACTTGTTTTGCAGCAATTGCTTTGTGATGTGATATGGCCAAAAGTTGTGATGAATGATGAATGATATATTGTGATGTATGAGATCATGTTCTTGTAATAGGAATCACGACTTGCATGTCGATGAGTATGACAACCGGCAGGAGCCATAGGAGTTGTCTTAATTATTGTATGACCTACTTGTCAATGATTTAACGCCATGTAATTACTTTACTTTATTGCTAAACCGTTAGCTATAGTAGTAGAAGTAATACTTGGCGAGCAACTTCATGGAGACACGATGATGGAGATCATGATGATGGAGATCATGGTGTCATGCCGGTGACGAAGATGATCATGGAGCCCCGAAGATGGAGATCAAAGGAGCTATATGATATTGGCCATATCATGTCACTACTATTTGATTTCATGTGATGTTTATCATGTTTTTGCATCTTGTTTACTTAGAACGACGATAGTAAATAAGATGATCCCTCATAATAATTTCAAGAAAGTGTTCCCCCTAACTGTGCGCCGTTGCGACAGTTCGTTGTTTCGAAGCACCACATGATGATCTGGTGTGATAGATTCTAACGTTTACATACAACGGGTGTAAGACAGATTTACACATGCAAAACACTTAGGTTAACTTGACAAGCCTAGCATGTACAGACATGGCCTCGGAACACAGAGACCGAAAGGTCGAACATGAGTCGTATGGAAGATACGATCAACATGGAGATGTTCACCGATGATGACTAGTCCGTCTCACGTGATGATTGGACACGGCCTAGTCGACTCGGATCATGTATCATTTAGATGACTAGAGGGATGTCTAATCTGAGTGGGAGTTCATTAAATAATTTGATTAGATGAACTTAATTATCATGAACTTAGTCTAAAATCTTTGCAAAAATGTCTTGTAGATCAAATGGCCAACGCTCATGTCAACATGAACTTCAACGCGTTCCTAGAGAAAACCAATCTGAAAGATGATGGCAGCAACTATACGGACTGGGTCCGGAACCTGAGGATCATCCTCATACCTACCAAGAAAGCATATGTCCTAGAAGGACCGCTAGCTGAGGCACCCATCCCAGAGATCCAAGACGTTATGAACGCTTGGCAGTCACGTGCTAATGATTACTCCCTCGTTCAGTGCGGCATGCTTTACAGCTTAGAACCGGGGCTCCAAAAGCGTTTTGAGCAACACGGAGCATATGAGATGTTCGAGGAGCTGAAAATGGTTTTCCAAGCTCATGCCCGGGTCGAGAGATATGAAGTCTCCGACAAGTTCTATAGTTTTAAGATGGAGGAAAATAGTTCTGTCAGTGAGCACATACTCAAAATGCCTGGGTTGCACAACCGCTTGTCCCAGCTGGACATTAATCTCCCAGACGAGGCGGTCATTGATAGAATCATTCAGTCGCTCCCACCGAGCTACAAAAGCTTTGTGATGAACTACAATATGCAGGGGATGGTGAAAACTATTCCTGAAGTATTTTCAATGCTGAAGTCAGCAGAGGTAGAAATCAAAAAGGAACATCAAGTGTTGATGGTCAATAAAACCACCAAGTTCAAGAAAGGCAAGGGTAAGAAGAACTTCAAGAAGGACGGCAAGGATGTTGCCGCGCCCGGTAAGCCAGTTGCCGGGAAGAAGTCAAAGAATGGACCCAAGCCTGAGACTGAGTGCTTTTATTGCAAAGGGAAGGGTCACTGGAAGCGGAACTGCCCCAAATACTTAGCGGACAAGAAGGCCGGCAACACTAAAGGTATATGTGCTATACATGTAATTGATGTGTACCTTACCAATGCTCGTAGTAGCTCCTGGGTATTTGATACCGGTGTCGTTGCTCATATTTGTAACTCAAAGCAGGAGCTGCGGAATAAGCGGAGACTGGCGAAGGACGAGGTGACGATGCGCGTCGGGAATGGTTCCAAGGTCGATGTGATCGCCGTCGGCACGCTACCTCTACATTTACCTACGAGATTAGTTTTAAAACTCAATAATTGTTATTTAGTGCCAAGTTTAATACGAGATGGCTACTCATTTAAATTCGAGAATAATGGTTGTTCTATTTATATGAGAGATATGTTTTATGGTCATGCCCCGATGGTCAATGGTTTATTCTTAATGAATCCCGAACATAATGTTACACATATTCATAGTGTGAATACCACAAGATGTAAAGTTGATAAAGATAGTCCCACATACTTGTGGCACTGCCGCCTTGGTCACATTGGTGTCAAGCGCATGAAGAAGCTCCATGCTGATGGAATTTTAGAGTCTCTCGATTATGAATCATTTGACACATGCGAACCATGCCTCATGGGCAAAATGACCAAGACTCCATTCTCCGGAACAATGGAGCGAGCAACCAACTTATTGGAAATCATACATACCGATGTGTGCGGTCCAATGAGCGTTGAGGCTCGCGGAGGATATCGTTATGTTCTCACTCTCACTGATGACTTGAGTAGATATGGGTATGTCTACTTGATGAAACACAAGTCTGAGACCTTTGAAAAGTTCAAGGAATTTCAGAATGAGGTAGAGAATCAACGTGACCGAAAGATAAAGTTCTTACGATCAGATCATGGAGGAGAATATTTAAGTCACGAATTTGGTACTCACTTAAGGAAATGTGGAATCGTTTCACAACTCACGCCGCCTGGAACCCCTCAGCGTAACGGTGTGTCTGAATGTCATAATCGCACTCTATTGGATATGATGCAATCTATGATGTCTCTTACCGATTTACCGCTATCATTTTGGGGATACGCTCTAGAGACAGCTACATTCACTTTAAATAGGGATCCGTCTAAATCCGTTAAGACGACACCGTATAAATTATGGTTTGGGAAGAAACCTAAGCTATCGTTTCTAAAAGTTTGGGGATGCGTTGCTTATGTCAAGAAACTTCAACCTGAAAAGCTCGAACCCAAGTCGGAAAAATGCGTCTTCATAGGATACCCTAAGGAAACCATTGGGTATACCTTCTACTTAAGATCCGAGGGAAAGATCTTTGTTGCCAAGAACGGATCCTTTCTGGAAAAAGAGTTTCTCTCAAAAGGAGTAAGTGGGAGGAAAGTAGAACTCGATGAAGTACTACCTCTTGAACCGGAAAGTAGTGCAGCTCAGGAAAATGTTCCTGTGGTGCCTACACCGACTGGAGAGGAAATTAATGATGATGATCAAGGTACTTCGGATCAAGTTTCTATTGAACTTCGTAGGTCCACAAGGGCATGTTCCACACCAAAGTGGTATGGCAACCCTGTCCTGGAAATCATGTTGTTAGACAACGGTGACCCTTCGAACTATGAAGAAGCGATGGCAAGCCCAGATTCCAACAAATAGCTTGAAGCCATGCTATCCGAGATAGAATCCATGTATGAAAACAAAGTATGGACTTTGACAGACTTTCCCGATGATCGGCAAGCGATAGAAAATAAATGGATCTTTAAGAAGAAGACGGACGCAGATGGTAATGTTACCATCTATAAAGCTCGACTTGTTGCTAAGGGTTATCGACAAGTTCAAGGGGTTGTCTACGATGAGACTTTCTCTCCCAGCAAAGCTGAAGTCCGTCCGAATCATGTTAGCAATTGTCGCATACTATGATTTTGAGATATGGCAGATGGACGTCAAAACGGCATTCCTTAACGGCTATCTTAAGGAAGAACTATATATGATGCAGCCGGAAGGTTTTGTCGATCCTAAGAATGCTAACAAGGTGTGCAAGCTCCAGCGATCCATTTATGGGCTGGTGCAAGCATCTCGGAGTTGGAACATTCGCTTTGATGAGATGATCAAAGCGTTTGGGTTTATGCAGACTTATGGAGAAGCCTGCGTTTACAAGAAAGTGAGTGGGAGCTCTGTAGCATTTCTCATATTATATGTAGATGACATACTTTTGATGGGAAATGATATAGAACTTTTGGACAACATTAAGGCCTACTTGAATAAGTGTTTTTCAATGAAGGACCTTGGAGAAGCTGCTTACATATTAGGCATCAAGATCTATAGGGATAGATCAAGACGCCTTATAGGTCTTTCACAAAGCACATACCTTGATAAGATATTGAAGAAGTTCAATATGGATCATTCCAAGAAAGGGTTCTTGCCTGTATTGCAAGGTGTGAGATTGAGCTCGGCTCAATACCCGACCACGGCAGAAGATATAGAAGAGATGAGTGTCATCCCCTATGCCTCAGCCATAGGATCTATTATGTATGCCATGCTGTGTACCAAACCTGATGTAAACCTTGCCGTAAGTTTGGTAGGAAGGTACCAAAGTAATCCCGGCAAGGAACACTGGACAGCGGTCAAGAATATCCCGAAGTACCTGAAAAGGAAAAAGGACATGTTTCTCGTTTATGGAGGTGACGAAGAGCTTGTCGTAAAGGGCTACGTCGATGCTAGCTTCGACATAGATCTGGATGTCTCTAAGTCACAAACCGGATACGTGTATATGTTGAATCGTGGAGCAGTAAGCTGGTGCAGTTGCAAGCAGAGCGTCGTGGCGGGATCTACATGTGAAGCGAAGTACATGGCAGCCTCGGAGGCAGCGCATGAAGTAATATGGATGAAGGAGTTAATCACTGACCTAGGAGTCATACCCAATGCGTCGGGGCCGATCACTCTCTTCTGTGACAGCACTGGAGCTATTGCCCTTGCCAAGGAGCCCAGGTTTCACAAGAAGACCAGGCACATCAAGCGTCGTTTCAACTCCATCCGTGAAAATGTTCAAGATGGAGACATAGATATTTGCAAAGTACATACGGATCTGAATGTGGCAGATCCGTTGACTAAACCTCTTCCGCGAGCAAAACATGATCAACACCAGAACTCTATGGGTGTTCGATTCATCACAATGTAACTAGATTATTGACTCTAGTGCAAGTGGGAGACTGTTGGAAATATGCCCTAGAGGCAATAATAAAAGGATTATTATTATATTTACTTGTTCATGATAATTGTCTTTTATTCATGCTATAATTGTATTATCCGGAAATCGTAATACACGTGTGAATACATAGACCACAACATGTCCCTAGTGAGCCTCTAGTTGACTAGCTTGTTAATCAACAGATAGTCATGTTTTCCTGACTATAGACATTGGATGTCATTGATAACGAGATCACATCATTAGGAGAATGATGTGATGGACAAGACCCAATCCAAAGCATAGCACAAGATCATGTAGTTCGTTTGCTAGAGCTTTTCCAATGTCAAGTATCTTTTCCTCAGACCATGAGATCGTGTAACTAGCGGATACCGTAGGAGTGCTTTGGGTGTACCAAACGTCACAATGTAACTGGGTGACTATAAAGGTATACTACGGGTATCTCTGAAAGTGTCTGTTGGGTTGACACGGATCGAGACTGGGATTTGTCACTCCGTATGACGGAGAGGTATTTCTGGGCCCACTCGATAATGCATCATCATAATGAGCTCAAAGTGACCAAGTGTCTGGTCACGGGATCATGCATTACGGTACGAGTAAAGTGACTTACCGGTACGAGATTGAACGAGGTATTGGGATACCGACGATCGAATCTCGGGCAAGTAACATATCGATTGACAAAGGGAATTGTATACGGGGTTGCTTGAATCCTTGACATCGTGGTTCATCCGATGAGATCATCGAGGAGCATGTGGGAGCCAACATGGGTATCCAGATCCCGCTGTTGGTTATTGGCCGGAGAGCCGTCTCGGTCATGTCTACTTGTCTCCCGAACCCGTAGGGTCTACACACTTAAGGTTCGGTGACGCTAGGGTTGTAGAGATATTAGTATGCAGCAAACCGAGAGTTGTTCGGAGTCTCGGATGAGATCCCGGACGTCACGAGGAGTTTCATAATGGTCTGGAGGTAAAAAATTATATATGGGAAGTCAAGTCTTGGCCATCGGGAAAGTTTCGGGGGTCAACGGTATTGTACCGGGATCACCGGAAGGGTCCCGGGGGTCCACCGAGTGGGGCCACCTATCCTGGAGGGCCCCATGGGCTGAAGTGGGAGGGGAACCAGCCCCTGGTGGGCTGATGTGCCCCCCCCCTTTGGGCCCCCCTGCGCCTAGGGTTGGGAACCCTAGGGAAGGGGGCGCCTCCACTTGCCTTGGGGGGCAAGGCACCCCCTTGGCCGCCGCCGCCCCTTGGAGATTCAATATCCTAGGGCCGTCGCCCCCCTGGGGACCCTATATAAAGAGGGGGGAGGAGGGCAGCCGCACCCTTGCATTTGGCGCCTCCCTTCCCCCTTGCTACACCTCTCCCTCCTGCAGACGCTTGGCGAAGCCCTGCCGGGATCCGTGTTGCATCCACCACCACGCCGTCGTGCTGCTGGATGTTCATCAACCTCTCCTTCCCCCTTGCTGGATCAAGAAGGAGGAAACGTCACGCTGATCGTACGTGCGTTGAACGCGAAGGTGCCGTCCGTTCGGCGCTAGGATCTCCGGTGATTTGGATCACGACGAGTACGACTCCCTCAACCCCGTTCTCTTGAACGCTTCCGCTCGATCTACAAGGGTATGTAGATGCACTCCTCTCTCTCGTTGCTAGATGAACTCATAGATTGATCTTGGTGAAACCGTAGGAAAATTTTTATTTTCTGTAACGTTCCCCAACATGGTACATCGCCAGCAGGCCCGTAATTCTGTCCTACGTCGGTCCAAGATGCTAACTGTGACGGAGGGCTCGAGCGGAACTCGGGTGCGGCTACCCACTTTGTGCCTCTGGGAGCCGTGACATAAAACCGCCTCCGTTGCCACACATCGGATACTTCCGGAAAGGAGCCCTCTGGCCATGGGGCATCGACGTTCTTGCTTATTACGGCATCTTCGCACCCGGCATGTCGCCCCTCGATCATCTTCGGCGTCACATTGAAGGTCTTGAGCCATAAGTCGAAGTGTGGGTTGACGTGGAGAAAAGCCTCGCACACAATAATAAACGATGAGATGTGGAGGATGGCGTCTGGAGCTAGATCATGGAAATCCAATCCGTAGTAGAACATGAGCCCCCTCACAAAGGGGTCGAGGGTGAGGCCTAGGCCTCGGAGGAAGTGAGGAACAAATACGACGCTCTCATTGGGCTCCGGCGTGGGGATACCTTGCCCTGGAGCAGGAAGCCTGTGCTGGATATCGGCGGTCAGGTATCTGACCTCCCTAAGATTAGTAATATCCTCCTCCTGGATCGAGGAGGCCACCCACAAGCCTTTTGGGTCGGATCTGGACATATTGGAGGATTTGGGGTGTTGAGGCTTAGGTTTTGAGTGTTGGAGCTCGAGGTGCGAGAAGGGGCAGGAGAGGTGGAAAAGAGGTGTAGGCCTTGGTCCCTTTATAAAGAGGATGAATATCAAGAGTCCTCAGCGTGACCACTTGGGACTTATCTAAAATACACGGAGTCATACCAACGGCCGCCGTGGGGTCACACACGCCCATATTGATGAAAGACCCCATAATAAGAGGAACACGATCTCTGCTTTGGTAGGACGTGTGAATAAAACCGCCTCGCGATGCAGTCGAGGTGGAGCGGGAAACGCCGGTTCGTGTTGGACCAGGCCATGATGCAGGAGCACGACGTACAAAGATTTCCAGCAGAACGAATTTATGCTATGTTCCCTACAATGGTGTATGAAGGTTGTCTTACAGATCCGGACACGGTCTACGTGTTCAATAATAACCTTGGAGTATTCGGAGAAGGAACCCGCCTTGCAATGCCGAAGACAAGACTGCGTGCCGGACCCATCGTCATTGAAGCCTGGTTAAGGGGCTACTGAGGGAGTCCTGGATTAGGGGGTATCTGGACAACCGGACTATATACATCGTCCGGACTATCGAAGCGTGAAGATACAAGACTCAAGACTTCGGCCCGTGTCCGGATGGGACTATCCTTTGCGTGGAAGACAAGCTTGGCGATCCAGATATTATGTTTCCTTCATTGTAATCGACTCCATGTAAATCCTAGCCCTCTCCGGTGTCTATATTAACCGGAGAGGATGGTCCTTAGAAGGCCGATCACAATTACAATCATACCATCATAGGCTAGCTATTAGGGTTTAGCCTTTATGATCTCGTGGTAGATCTACTCTTGTACTACTCATATCTTCAATATTAATCAAATAGGAAGTAGGGTTTTACCTCCATCGAGAGGGCCCGAACCTGGGTAAACATTGTGTCCCTTGCTTCCTATTACCATCAGCCTAAGACGCACAGATCGGGACCCCTGATACGTCTCTGTCGTATCTACTTTTCCAAACACTTTTGCCCTTGTTTTGGACTCCAACTTGTACGATTTGAATGGAACTAACCCGGACTGACGCTGTTTTCAGCAGAATTGCCATGGTGTTGTTTTATGTGCAGAAAACAAAAGTTCTCGGAATGACCTGAAACTCCACGGAATATCTTAGAATAAATAATAAAAAATCCTCACCAAAGATGAAGACCAGGGGGACCACACCCTGTCCACGAGGGTGGGGGCGCTCCCCTCCCCCCTGGGCGCGCCCCCCTACCTCATGGGACCCCTGGTGGCCCTCCAACTCCATATATTGGCTTTTGGGGAGTAAAAATTCAGAGAGAAAGTTCCATCGCGTTTTACGATACGGAGCCGCCGCCAAGCTCTAATGTCTCTCGGGAGGGCTGATCTGGTGTCCGTTCGGGGCTCCAGAGAGGGGGATTCGTCGCCGTCGTCATCATCAACCATCCTCCATCACCAATTTCATGATGCTCACCGCCGTGCGTGAGTAATTGCATCGTAGGCTTGCTAGACGGTGATGGGTTGGATGAGATTTATCATGTAATCGAGTTAGTTTTGTTAGGGTTTGATCCCTAGTATCCACTATCTTCTGAGATTGATGTTGCTATGACTTTGCTATGCTTAATGCTTGTCACTAGGGCCCGAGTGCCATGATTTAAGATCTGAACCTATTATGTTTTCATGAATATATGTGTGTTCTTGATCCTATCTTGCAAGTCTATAGTCACCTACTATGTGTTATAATCCGGCAACCCCGAAGTGACAATAATCGGGACCACTCCCGGTGATGACCATAGTTTGAGGAGTTCATGTATTCACAATGTGCTAATGCTTTGTCCCGATTCTCTATTAAAAGGAGGCCTTAATATCCCTTAGTTTCCAATAGGACCCCGCTGCCATGGGAGGGTAGGACAAAAGATGTCATGCAAGTTCTTTTCCATAAGCACGTATGACTATATACGGAATACATGCCTACATTACATTGATGAACTGGAGCTAGTTCTGTGTCACCCTATGTTGTAACTGTTACATGACGAACCACATCCGACATAATTATCCATCACTGATCCGGTGCCTACGAGTTTTCCATATACTGGTTTACACTTATTTACTTTTCCGCTGCTACTGTTATCATCACTACAAAAATACCAAAAACATTACTTTTGCTGTCTTTACTTTGTTACCGTTACCACCACTATCATATTACTTTGCTACTAAACACTTTGCTGCAGATATTAAGTTTCTAGGTGTGGTTGAATTGACAACTCAGCTGCTAATACTTGAGAATATTCTTTGGCTCCCCTTGTGTCGAATCAACAAATTTGGGTTGAATACTCTACCCTCGAAAACTGTTGTGATCCCCTATACTTGTGGGTTATCAAGACCTTTTTCTGGCACCGTTGTCGGGGAGCATAGCTCTATTCTTTGAGTCACTTTTGATTTATATCTGCTGGACACTATGAAGAACTTAAAAGACGCTAAGACAAAAATTTATCCCTCAACTACGAGGGGGGGTAAGGAACTGCCATCTAGCTCTGCACTTGATTCACCTTCTGTTATGAGTAAGCTAGCGACACCTAAACCTACTACTGCTATGAATTCTGATATGTCGCATGTTATTGATGATGCCACTTCTGCTATGCATGATACTTATGATGAAACTACTTCTATGCTTGATATTACTGTGCCACTTGGTGAATTTCTTGATGAGCAAATTGCTAGGTCTAGAGAAAGAGAAATTATTGAACCTGAACACGATGATGTTAGTGATGATGAACCTATGCCTGCTATTCCTGAGGGTTATCTTTTTAATGCTGAATCTATTGAAGCTGTTCTTGCTTGCCAGGATAGTCTTGAACGTAAGAGGTTGCTAGTTAAGTGGAGTAAAGAATCTTTTAGAGATAGGATGAGACCCGACCCTGCTTTTGCTACTTCACCTATCTGTGTTCCCGATCAGGATTATTATGATTTTTCTATTGATCCAGATATAGTTACTTTGGTTGAATCTGATCCTTTTTATGGCTATGAATCTGAAACTGTTGTGGCACATCTTTGTAAGTTAGATGATATAGCTGCCCTGTTTAATAATAATGAGAGATCGCGCTACCTTTATTTACTCAAAATATTTCCGTTCTCATTAAAGGGTGATGCGAAGAAATGGTTTAATTCTCTTGATCCTGGTTGTGTGCAAAGTCCCCAGGATATGATTTATTACTTCTCTGCTAAATATTTCCCTGCTCATAAGAAACAAGCTGCTTTGAGGGAAATATACAACTTTGTGCAAATTGAAGAAGAGAGTCTCCCACAAGCTTGGGGGAGGTTTCTCAAGTTACTTAATGCTTTGCCTGATCATCCTCTTAAGAAACCTGAAATATTTGATATCTTCTATAATGGACTAACTGATGCTTCCAGAGATTACCTGGATAGTTGTGCTGGTTCTCTTTTCAGGGAAAGAACACCAGATGACGCTGAAATTCTATTGAATAATATGTTGGCAAATGAAAATAATTGGGCACCTCCCGAGCTACCTCCTGAGCCAGCTCCTGAGCCAATTACTGAGCCTATTCCTAAACCAACTCCGAAGAAGAGAGGTGTTCTATTTCTCAGTCCCGAAGATATGCAAGAGGCAAAGAAATCTATGAAAGAAAAAGGTATTAAAGCTGAAGATGTTAAGAAATTTACCTCCTATTGAAGAAATACATGGTCTTAATTTACCGCCTGTTGAAGAAGTATATGATCTCAATTACTTATTTACTGAAGAACCTCCCGATATCCCGACACAGGTAGTAAAGGTAAATTCTCTCTATAGACATGATAAAGCTGAAGTCCCTCCTACTAAAATTGCTAGTCAGTGCTTGGATGAGTTTGATGACTTTATGTTTAAGCAAGATGATTTTAATGCTTATTTTGGTAGACAATTAAAACAGAATACCTTTATGATTAAATGCTTGAGTGATTATATGGCTGATATTAGAGGTGAACTTAAACTTGTTAGCAAACATGCTTCTACGGTTACCACTCAAGTAGAACAAGTACTTAAAGCTCAGAAAGAAGTGCTTGATGAAATGAATAGTAAGAAAATTGATTATGCTGTCAGAGTGGCTACTAGAACTGAATGACTCAGGAACCTTTGTATCCTGAAGGCCACCCTAAGAGAATCGAGCAAGATTCTCAGAGAAATAATATTGATGTGCCTAGTTCTTCTAAAAGGAAGAAAAAGAAAAATGATAGAACTGTGCAAACTTCTAGTGAACCTATTGCTGAACCACCTGATAATCCAAATGATATCTCTATGTCTGATGCTGAAACACAATTTGGTAATGAACATGAACCTAGTGATAATGTTATTGATAATGTTCATGTTGCTGCTCAACCTAGTAATGATAATGAAGTAGAAGTTGAACCTGTTGTTGATCTTGATAACCCACAATCAAAGAATCAACGTTATGATAAAAGAGACTTCGTTGCTAGGAAACATGGTAAAGAAAGGGAACCATGGGTTCAGAAACCCATGCCTTTTCCTCCGAAACCATCCAAGAAAAAGGATGATGAGGATTTTGAGCGCTTTGCTGAAATGATTAGACCCATCTTTTTGCGTATGCGATTAACTGATGTGCTCAAAACAAATCCTTATGCTAAGTATATGAAGGATATCATCACAAATAAAAGAAAGATATCGAAAGCTGAAATTTCCACCATGCTTGCTAATTACACTTTTAAGGGTGGAATACCAAAGAAACTTGGAGATCCGGGTGTACCAACTATACCATGCTCTATTAAAAGAAATTATGTTAGAACTGCTTTATGTGATCTTGGAGCCGGTGTTAGTGTTATGTCTCTCTCTTTATATCGTAGACTTTAATATAATAAGTTGACACCTACTGAAATATCTTTGCAAATGGCTGATAAATCAACTGCTATACCTGTCGGTATTTGTGAGGATGTGCATGTTGTGGTTGCAAATGTCACTATTTTAAGGGACTTTGTTATTCTTGATATTCCCGAGGATGATAGTATGTCTATTATTCTTGTAAGACCTTTCCTTAATACTGCAGGCGCTGTTATTGATTGCAACAAAGGCAATGTCACTTTTCATGTTAATGGTAATGAGGATACGGTACACTTTCCGAGGAAACAACCTCAAGTTTATAGTATTAACTCTATTGGAAAAATTCCATCGATGATATTTGGAGGTTTTGAATTCCCTCTCCCTACTGTCAAGAAGAAATATGATATACTTATTATTGGGGATGTCCATATCCCCGTTGAGGTAACATAGTGTTATTAGAAATTTCTCTGGTTCCATGTTAATCGGAATGAGTTTGTTAACAAGACTTGATCAACCTTGTTAGTGGATTCTTTTTGATGAGCATGAGACGGATGAAACTAGAAGCACAACCTTCTGTACCCTCTTTATATTTTCTGTTACTTAGTAGAAATAAAGTAAAATAGCATTTTTCTGCCTGTTTCCTGATTTGTCCGTGCAATATAAAAATATCCCGAAAATAAAAGTCCTCAGAATGCCATGCCAATTTAATATGATTTTTTCGGGAATATTTGAGAATTTACTGTGCAAAAATTACCACGGGGGGAGCTGCCACCTAGCCACGAGGGTGGAGGGCGCGCCCTACCCCCTGGGCGCGCCCCCCTGCCACGTGGGCCCACGGTGGCCCTCCTCCACTTATTCCTGCACCCATCTTCTTCCTCTGCCTCACACAAACATGAAAAACCAACTCAAGCACGAGTTCCAGCCCCCGTTGCTGTGATTTTCGATCTCCTTGCTCAAAGCACCTCTCGCAAAACTGCTTGGGGAGATTGTTCCTTGGTATGTGACTCCTCCATTGGTCCAATTAGTTTTTGTTCTAGTGCTTTATTCATTGCAAATTTGTGTTGCATAGGTGACCATGTTCTTGAGCTTGCATGCCAAATTTATATGGTTCCAAGTAGTTCTAATGCTTGATATATGCTGTAGGCACTTGTATGAGTAGTTGCTATTAGTTTTATTGAAGTTGGTTCACTTTTGTTTGAAGTTACTAAAAATTTCAGATTATTTCAGAAACAATGAAGAGACTTTTGAGGGGCTCGTCGAGCCGAAGCTCGAAGGAAAAACAAAAGGAAGAAGAGCATAAGCCCAAATTTAATTTGCCTCGCACCGCGGAGGTCCGGCCGTGGGAATGGCCTTCCGATGACTTCTTGAGGAGTGCCGGGATTTATGAGGATTTCTATCTATTAATTGAGAACGCCGGCCTCACCAACTTCCTCCGCGACCAACGTCATCAGTATCTCTTACTCACAAATACTTTTGTGCAGAACTTCTACTTTTTCCCTAAGAAATCACCTCCAACAGTAGAGTTCCATTAATATGACGTTGTTAAGGAAATTCCATTAGCTGAATTTTGCGAGGTTTGCAAAATACCTTTTGAGGGTTCTTTAGATGAACCACACCGTAATGAAGTAGAAGCTTTTATTAACACTATGACGGTGGGAGAAACCAGGAAGGTTTCTGATGCAAGAATTACTAGCATACATTTTCCTGTTTTGCGCAACTTTGCCTTATTTGCTAGTCGTTGTTTGATTAGTCGCGGGAACTATGGAAACCTTAGCATTCCTGATATTATCATTTTGTTCCATGGTTTATACCGCAATAACTCTGTTAGTATGGGTGGAATTGTTGCTAGACGGTTAAGTATGAACCGTACTAAGGGCCCCATCTTTGGAGGCATTTATGCTTCGCGCCTAGCTGAATATTTTGAGATACCTATTAGGCATGAGGAGAAAGAAGAAATAGCGCTGCCCCGTGCTTATTTAGATTATAAGAGTATGATAGCGCATGTTTTTCTTGTTAAGAATCGCGAAGGGGTGCTTAAATATAAATTGTACTTTGATAAACATCACCCTGAGACTATTACTTTGCCTGCTCCCTCTTTGTTTAACTTGTCTGCAGGTACTTACATTGTTCCGTGGGCGGCTGTTCAAGCCTATCGGAATCCTGCACCGGCCCCGGAACCGGAGCCACAAGATGAGCCTCCACGAATGTCTGTTTATTCTTGGGATCCTGAGGCCGTTGCCAGCCAGTGGCAGTCAGAGTCCTCTTCATCACATTATGATCCCGACTATTCTTCATTGTAGTACGACCCCAGCTACACCTATGGGTATCAGCCAGGCTATCCCTGGCAATAGACCAACTTAGGCCAAAAGCCTAAGCTTGGGGGAGTACGTATTTCTCACCGATATTACATTCATGTTCACACACACTCATTGTTAGATGTCGGTGCTCATACTCTTTCACTGTAATATCCATGCTAGTTTATTTTCTTTTTCCTGCTTTCTTCTTGTGTGTTTAATAAACCTTAGAAAAACCAAAAAAATTAGTAGTAGTTTATTTTTCCTGCTGTAGTAGTAATAATTAAAAAGAAAACCCCAAAAATATTTCCCGTTCTTCTTTTGCTTGTTGGGAGCTTTCCCGTGTAAATAGTTTTTATTCCTTTTCCTTTCTTTGGGGGTCGAGAAAACTATATTGAAAATGCTTAGTGGCTCTCATATGCATTATTGTTTATCTAACTTAGAGCCCATATTACTTGTCTTCTCTCTTGAGTTGAATGCTTGCAGATTCCAGTTTAGTCCAATGCACGTGCACTCTAATTATTTTACACACCGTTCGGTCGTGCAAGTGAAAGGCCATAATGATGACATATGATGGACTTATTGGGATGAGAAAAGCTGGTATGAACTCGACCTCTCTTGTTTTTGTAAATATGATGATTCATCGTTCCTGATTTAGCTATTATGAAGTAAACATATTTGCAATGACATTTAGAGATTATAGTTGGTTGTGCCATGCTTGATTAGCTATGAGTTATAATGGTTTACCTTGCGTGCCAGCATGCTATTAGAATGATTATGATATGGTATGCTGGGATGGTATCCTCCTTTGAATGAATTGAGTGACTCGACTTGGCACATGTTCACGCATGTAGTTTAATCAAATCAACATAGCCTTCATGATATTTATGTTCATGGTGGATTATATCCTACTCATGCTTATATTCGGTGTAAATTAATTTTAATGCATGTTTACGACTATTGTCGCTCTCTCAGTTGGTCGCTTCCCAGTCTTTTGCTAGCCTTCACCTGTACTAAGCGAAAATATTGCTTATGCATCCAAACTCCTTAAACCCCAAAGTTGTTCCATATGAGTCCACTATACCTTCCTATATGCGGTATCTACCTGCCGTTCCAAGTAAATTTGTATGTGCCAAACTCCAAACCTTCAAATGAAATTCGGTTTTGTATGCTCGAGCAGCTCATGTGCAACTAGGGCTGCCTATATCTTCCATGCTAGGTGGGTTATTCTCAAGAGGAGTGGACTTCGCTCCTCATTCACTAGAAAGGGCTGGTAACCGGGATGCCTAGGCCCATGATCCAAAAAGATCAAAGCAAATCAAAATAATTAAACAAAACTCCCCCTGGGACCCGTTGAATGTTGGAGGCACTCGTTGTTTCGAGCAAGCCATGGATTGATGCTTGTGGAGGAGGGGGAGTATAAACCTTTACCATTCTGTTTGGGAACTGCCTATAATGCATGTAGTATGGAAGATACATCCATCTCGTAGTTGTTGCGTTGACAGTGAAAGTATGCCACTCAAAATATAATTTATCTCTATTTCAAAATCGAGCTCTGGCACCCTACAAATCCCTGCTTCCCTCTGCGAAGGGCCTATCTATTTACTTTTTTGTTGAGTCATCACCCTTCTTATTAAAAGCACCCGCTGGAGAGCACACTGTCATTTGCATTCATTATTATTGGTTTATATTGGGTATGACTTGACTGGATCTCTTTTACCATGAATTACAATGTTTAGTCAGTCCTTGATCTTTAAAGGTGCTCTGCATTTATGTTTTGCGGTCTCAGAAAGGGCTAGCGAGATACCATTTTGTTATATTATGTCATGATTATTTTGAGAAAGTGTTGTCATCCGAGTTTTATTATTATGGCTCGCTAGCTGATTATGCTATTGATATGAGTAATTGTGAGACCTACGTGTTATTGTGAGTATGGTTAGTTCATAATATTTGCTGAAACTTGAATACTGGCTTTTCATGTTTACAACAACAAGAGCAAACAGAGTTTGTAAAAGTTTTTCTTTTTTCTCTTTCAGTTCGTCAACTGAATTGCTTGAGGACAAGCAAGGGTTTAAGCTTGGGGGAGTTGATATGTCTCCGTCGTATCTACTTTTCCAAACACTTTTGCCCTTGTTTTGGACTCTAACTTGTACGATTTGAATGGAACTAACCCGGACTGACGTTGTTTTCAGCAGAATTGCCATGGTGTTGTTTTATGTGCATAAAACAAAAGTTCTCGGAATGACCTGAAACTCCACGGAATATCTTAGAATAAATAATAAAAAATCCTTGCCAAAGATGAAGACCAGGGGGCCCACACCCTGTCCACAAGGGTGGGGGGCGCGCCCCTCCCCCCTGGGCGTGCCCCCCTACCTCATGGGCCCCCTGGTGGCCCTCCGACGCCAACTCCAACTCCATATATTGGCTTTCGGGGAGAAAAAAATCAGAGAGAAAGTTTCATCGCGTTTTACGATATGGAGCCGCCGCCAAGCCCTAATCTCTCTCGGGAGGGCTGATCTGGAGTCCGTTCGGGGCTCCGGAGAGAGGGATTCGTCGCCGTCGTCATCATCAACCATCCTCCATCACCAATTTCATGATGCTCACCGCCGTGCGTGAGTAATTGCATCGTAGGCTTGCTGGACGGTGATGGGTTGGATGAGATTTATCATGTAATCGAGTTAGTTTTGTTAGGGTTTGATCCCTAGTATCCACTATGTTCTGAGATTGATGTTGCTATGACTTTGTTATGCTTAATGCTTGTCACTAGGGCCCGAGTGCCATGATTTCAGATCTGAACCTATTATGATTTCATGAATATATGTGTGTTCTTGATCCTATCTTGCAAGTCTATAGTCACCTACTATGTGTTATGATCCGGCAACCCCGAAGTGACAATAATCGGGACCACTCCCGGTGATGACCATAGTTTGAGGAGTTCATGTATTCACTATGTGCTAATGCTTTGTTCTGGTTCTCTATTAAAAGGAGGCCTTAATATCCCTTAGTTTCCAATAGGACCCCGCTGCCACGGGAGGGTAGGACAAAAGATGTCATGCAAGTTCTTTTCCATAAGCACGTATGACTATATACGGAATACATGCCTACATTACATTGATGAACTGGAGCTAGTTCTGTGTCACCCTATGTTGTAACTGTTACATGAGGAACCGCATCCGGCATAATTATCCATCACTGATCTGATGCCTACGAGTTTGCCATATACTGGTTTACACTTATTTACTTTTCCGCTGCTACTGTTATCATCACTACAAAAATACCAAAAACATTACTTTTGTTGTCTTTACTTTGTTACCGTTACCACCACTATCATATTACTTTGCTACTAAATACTTTGCTGCAGATATTAAGTTTCCAGGTGTGGTTGAATTGACAACTCAGCAGCTAATACTTGAGAATATTCTTTGCTCCCCTTGTGTCGAATCAACAAATTTGGGTTGAATACTCTACCCTCGAAAACTGTTGCGATCCCCTATACTTGTGGGTTATCACCCCCTACCCGAGATCCACTGGTTTTGACACCGACAGTCGGGGCCGGGGACGTCAAGGGCATCACGGGCGCCGGGGGAGGTGCATCCCCCAGGGCAGCCAACTGGGAAGAAACTCGACCCGTGGCGCGGGGGGCACCCTCAAAGCCGGTGGGTGGCCAAAGAGAAGCACGTGAGCGACCGTCACCGGGAGCGGGCAAAGCCAAAACATCCGAAGGTACCTGCTGAAGCGGAAAAACCATCTCATCAAAGTAAACGTGTCGTGAAGTGATCACCCGATTGGAGATAGGATCATAGTAGTGGTAGCCTTTGGTGTTGGGGGGATAGCCGAGAAAGATGCAGGCCACAGACCGAGGTGCGAGCTTGTGAGGAGTAGTGGAGGCAATGCTGGGGTAGCATAGGCAACCGAAAATGCGAAGGTCAACATAGGAAGGTGGTGTGCCAAACAAGAGGTGATGAGGTGCAAAATTCCCGCGAGTGCGACAAGGACGAATGTTGATGAGTAGTGATGCAGTGGCGAGTGCGTCGGGCCAAAAACGTGGTGGCACGTTGGCGTGAAAGAGGAGGGTGCAAACGCGGTCGTTAAGAGTGCAAAGCACACGCTCAGCATGGCCGTTTTGTTGCGAAGTGTACGGGCAAGTGAGATGAAAGATCGTGCCGTGTGTCGCGAGAAGGTTGCGGATCGCAAGGTTATCAAACTCCTTCCCGTTGTCTGTTTGCAACACATGAATGGGACGTCCAAACTGCGTGGAGACATAGGAGTAGAAAGCGGTGAGAGTGGCAACAGAGTCTGACTTTCGCCGCAATGGGAAGGTCCACACATAGTGCGAAAAATCATCAAGTATGACAAGATAATAAAGATAGCCCGTGTTACTTGCAACAGGAGAGGTCCAAACATCACTATGAATTAACTCAAACGGATATGATGCAACATGCGAGGAATTGCTAAAAGGAAGACGAACATGTTTGCCAAGACGACAAGCATGACAAGTGTGATCGTCGATCTTATTACACGTGAATGAAAAACTCCGAAGAATATGACGAAGGGTGACGGTGTTGGGATGACCGAGACGGGCGTGCCAAAGGTCCACTCCGGAGGAAAGCGCCATGGGCGCAACGACAGAGGAGATGGATGAGTGGACCGGGTAGAGCTCGTCTGGGCTGTCACATCAGTGGAGCACCATCCGGCTACGGGCATCCTTAACAGAAAAGCCAAACATGTCAAATTCAACGGTAACAGGATTTTCACGTGTAAGAGAATGAACGGAAACAAGATTTTTAATGATGTCAGGAGAGACAAGTACGTTAGAAAGATATAACGGCATGGAGTTAGAAGGAAAAGCAGCATGGTCGCATGAGTAATGGGCATGGAAGAACCGTCACCCACGGTAATGCGAGCAGCAATGTGAACGGGGTAAGCGGCAAGAAGGTTACCAGGGTTGGCGGCCTTGTGAGTCGTGGCTCCGGTGTCCATATACCAGCCGCCATCGCCAATGTACTGCTGCGGCATGGGGGCGGTGAATCCAGGACTCCCTCAGTAGCCCTTGGAGCATTCGGAGAAGGAACCCGCCTTGCAAGGTGATAACCCACATGTGTAGGGGATCACAACAGCTTTCGAGGGTGAAGTACAACCCAAATTTATTGATTCGACACAAGGGGAGCCAAAGAATATTCTTGAGTATTAGCAGTTGAGTTGTCAATTCAACCACACCTGGATAACTTAGTATCTGCAGCAAAGTATTTAGTAGCAAGAGTGGTATGATAGTAATGGTAACAGTAGCAACAGAAAAGGTAAATGTTTTTGGGTTTTGTAGTAGTTGTAACAGTAGCAACAGAAAAGTAAATAAGCGAAGAACAATATGTGAAAAGCTCGTAGCCAATGGATCAGTGATGGATAATTATGCCAGATGCGATTCATCATGCAATAGTTATAACATAGGGTGATATAGAACTAACTCCAATTCATCAATGTAATGTAGGCATGTATTCCGTAAATAGTCATACGTGCTTATGGAAAAGAACTTGCATGACATCTTTTGTCCTACCCTCCCGTGGCAGCGGGGTCCTAGTGGAAACTAAGGGATATTAAGGCCTCCTTTTAATAGAGAACCGGACCAAAGCATTAACACATAGTGAATACATGAAATCCTCAAACTACGGTCATCACCGAGAAGTATCCCGATTATTGCCACTTCGGGGTTGTCGGATCATAACACATAGTAGGTGACTATAGACTTGCAAGATAGGATCAAGAACACACATATATTCATGAAATCATAATAGGTTCAGATCTGAAATCATGGCACTCGGGCCCTAGTGACAAGCATTAAGCATAACAAAGTCATAGCAACATCAATCTCAGAACATAGTGGATACTAGGGATCAAACCCTAACAAAACTAACTCGATTACATGATAAATCTCATCCAACCCATCACCGTCCAGCAAGCCTACGATGCAATTACTCACGCACGGCGGTGAGCATCATGAAATTGGTGATGGAGGATGGTTGATGATGACGACGGCGATGAATCCCCCTCTCCGGAGCCCCGAACCGACTCCAGATCAGCCCTCCCGAGAGAGATTAGGGCTTGGCGGCGGCTCCGTGTCGTGAAACGCGATGAAACTTTCTCCTTGATTTTTTTCTCCCCGAGACGGTATACGTGGAGTTGGAGTTGAGGTCGGAGGAGGTTCGGGGGCCACGAGATAGGAGGGCGCGCCCCCCTGTCTCGTGGACAGCCCGTGGGCCCCCTGGCCTTCATTCTTTCGCCAAAAATTCTTATTAATTCTGAAAAGTGCCTCCGTGGATTTCCAGGACATTCCGAGAACTTTTCTTTTCTACACATAAAACAACATCATGGTAGTTCTGCTGAAAACAGCGTCAGTCCGGGTTAGTTTCATTCAAATCATGCAAGTTAGAGTCCAAAACAAGGGTAAAAGTGTTTGGAAAAGTAGATACGTTGGAGACGTATCAACTCCCCCAAGCTTAAACCTTTGCTTGTCCTCAAGCAATTCAGTTGACAAACTGAAAGTGATAAAGAAAAACTTTTACAAACTCTGTTTGCTCTTGTTGTTGTAAACATGAAAAGCCAGCATTCAAGTTTCAACAAATATTATGAACTAACCATACTCACAATAACACATAGGTCTCACAATTACTCATATCAATAGCATAATCAGCTAGCGAGTCATAATAATAAAACTCGGATGACAACACTTTCTCAAAATAATCATGACATAATATAACAAAATGGTATCTCGCTAGCCCTTTCTGAGACCGCAAAACATAAATGCAGAGCACCTTTAAAGATCAAGGACTGACTAAACATTGTAATTCATGGTAAAAGAGATCCAGTCAAGTCATACCCAATATAAACCAATAATAATGAATGCAAATGACAGTGTGCTCTCCAGCGGGTGCTTTTAATAAGAAGGGTGATGACTCAACAAAAATGTAAATAGACAGGCCCTTCGCAGAGGGAAGTAGGGATTTGTAGAGGTGCCAGAGCTCGATTTTAAAATAGAGATTGAATAGCATTTTGAGCGGCATACTTTCGTTGTCAACACAACAACTATGAGATGGTTGTATCTTCCATAATACATGCATTATAGGCAGTTCCCAAACAGAATGGTAAAGGTTTATACTCTCCCAACCACCAACAACCATCAATCCATGGCTTGCTCGAAACAACAAGTGCCTCCAACATACAACATCCCTGGGGGAGTTTTGTTTAATTATTTTGATTTGCTTTGATCTTTTGGATCATGGGACTGGGCATCCCAGTTACGGGCCCTTTCTCGTGAATGAGGAGCGGAGTCCACTCCTCTGAGAATAACCCACCTAGCATGGAAGATATAGGCAGCCCTAGTTGAAACATGAGCTACTCGAGCATACAAAATAGAATTTCATTTGAAGGTTTGGAGTTTGGCACATACAAATTTACTTGGAACGGCAAGAAGATACCGCATATAGGAAGCTATAGTGGACTCATATGGAACAACTTTGGGGTTTAAGGAGTTTGGATGCACAAGCAGTATTCCCGCTTAGTACAGGTGAAGGCTAGCAAAAGACTGAGAAGCGACCAACTGAGAGAGCGACAACAGTCGTAAGCATGCATTAAAATTAATTCATACGGGATACAAACATGAGTAGAATATAATCCACCAGGAACATAAATATCGTGAAGGCTAAGTTGATTTGATTCAACTACATGCGTGAACATGTGCCAAGTCGAGTCACTCAATTCATTCAAAGGAGGATACCATCCTATCATATCACATCATAATCATTCTAATAGCATATTGGCACGCAAGGTAAACCATTATAACTCATAGCTAATCAAGCATGGCACAAGCAACTATAATCTCTAAATGTCATTGCAAATATGTTTACTTCATAATAGTTGACTCAGGAACAATGAATCATCATATTTACAAAAACAAGAGAGGTCGAGTTCATACCAGATTTTCTCATCCCAATAAGTCCATCATATATCGTCATTATTGCCTTTCACTCGCATGACCGAACGAAGTGTATAAAATAAGAGTGCACATGCATTGGACTAAGTTGGAATCTGCAAGCATTCAACTCAAGAGGGAAGACAAGTAATATGAGCTCCAAATATAAATAATCAATCATGCATATGAGAGCCACTAAGCATTTTCAATACGGTCTTCTCGACCCTCACAAGAAAGAAAAGAAAATAAAATTATTTACACGGGGAAGCTCCCAACAAGTAAAAGAAGAACGAGAAATCTTTTGGGGTTTTCATTTTAATTCCTACTACAAGCAAGGAAATTAAACTAACTAATTTTTTGGTTTTTTTCTTAAGATTTATCAAACACACAAGGAGAAAACTAGAAAAAAGAAATTTAAACTAGCATGGATAATACAATGAAAGAGTATGAGCACCGACGACTAGTGTGTGAACATGAATGTAAAGTCGGTGAGAAATACGTACTCCCCCAAGCTTAGGCTTTTGGCCTAAGTTGGTTTAATACCAAGGACCGCCGCTACTCTCTCCGGTGTAAGGGGAGGTATAATCAGGATAATACTGGCTGGTCATCTCCGGATCCCACTGGACAGATGATGCGCGATAAGGGTCCAGTCCAGGTTCCGGTTCAGGTTCAGGTTCTGGAGTAAAAGCTTGACCTAGATGATTGTTCACCGCCTCCGGTGTAACGAGAAATTTTTGTACAAGCAAATCAAACAACAGAGGTGCAGGAAAATAATAATCTCAAAGTGCTTCTTATTGAATCTAAGTTTATACAAGAGCATCCTATCTTCGTTGTCGACAATAAACTTATGTGCTACCATACTCTTGTAATCTAGAATGTGAGGAGGCAATATTGTCTCCTTTTCCTCATGGTGCCTAATGGGTATCTGAAAATGTCTAGCAAGACTTGCAGCATAGATACCTCCAAATATGGGGCCTTTTGTACGATTCAGGGCTAGTCGTTTAGCAATGACGGCACCCATATTAAAACTATTGTCTCCAAGCAAAGCATGTTGAAGCATGATAATATCAGGGACACTCAAGTTTCCACTATTCCCACGACCAATTAAGCATCTACTAGAAAATATGGTAAAGTAGCGTAAAACAGGAAAGTGTATGCTAGAGACTTTTGCTTCGGAACCCTTCTTTGGCTCTTCTACAGTAATAATATCAACAAAGCCAGGCACATCTTCACGACGGGGTTCCTCTAATTCTCCCTCATAAGGTATCCTACATACCGCACAAAATTGACGTAAAGACATTTCTTTGAACTCGTCATATAAATGAAATGATACTGAAGGCGGTGACTTCTTAGGATAATAATAAAAGTTTTGCACGAAAGTATTGGTAAGTAAGAGATACTGATCGATTCGGTCGTTCATGAAACCGGTGAGGCCTGCAGTCTCGATTAAAGCATAAAAGTCTTCATGAATTCCGGCTTCCTTTAAGAAATCCTCACATGGCCATTCACATGACCGTACTTCCGCTAAGCGAGGAAGATTATACTTGGGTTTTTCCTTCTCTTTGTCTTGCTTTTCCTTAGAGCTTTGGCTAGAAGAGCCTTTAAAGAACCTCCTTAACATTTTCTGAAAAATTCTGAAATTTTAGTAACTTCAAAATGAAAGTGCATAAAACTAAACAAGGTTGATAGCAACTACTCCTACAAGTGCCTAGAGCCTATATCATGCATTGGAATTGCTTGGGACCTCAAAAATTTAACATGCAAGCTCAAGAACAGGGTCACCAAGGCAGCAAGGATTTGCAATGAATAAAGCACTAGAACAAAAACTAATTGGACCAATGGAGGAGTCACATACCAAGCAACAATCTCCCAAAGCAGTTTTGTGAATGGACCTTTGAGCTAAGAGATCGAAAATTGCAGCAAAACGAGCTAGAACTCGGGCATGAACTGGATGGGGATTTTTTTGGGTAGAAGATGGAGTGTGTGGGTGCTGGCATAAGTGGAGGGGAGTCACCAGGGGCCCATGAGATAGGGGGGCGCACCCTATAGGGGGGCGCCCTCCTGTCTCGTGGCCTGGTGCTTGGCCCTCCTGCAGTGTTTTCAGTGCCTAAAATCCTCAAATATTCCAGAAAAAATCATACTAAATTTGCTGGGCATTTGGAGAACTTTTATTTTCAGACTATTTTTTATTGCACGGATAAATCAGAAAACAGACAGATAATACTATTTTTTATTTATTTATTCTAAATAACAGAAAGTAAAAACAGGGTACAGAAGGTTGTGCCTTCTAGTTTCATCCATCTCGTGATCATCAAAATGAATCCGCTAACAAGGTTGATCAAGTCTTGTTAACAAACTCATTCCGAATAACACGAAACCAGAGAAATTTCGAATAACACTAAGTTACCTCAACAAGGATATGAAAATCCCCAACAATAAGAATATCAAACTTTTTCTTGACAATAGGGAGAGGAAATTCAAAACCTCCAAAAATGATAGTTGGAACTTTTTCAATAGAATTGATGCTATGAACTTGAGATTGTTTCCTCGGAAAGTGTATTGTATGCTCATTGCCATTAACATGAAAAGTGACATTGCCTTTGTTGCAATCAATAACAACCCCTGCAGTATTAAGAAAAGGTCTACCAAGGATAATAGACATACTATCGTCCTCGGGAATATCAAGAATAACAAAGTCTGTTAAGATAGTGACATTTGCAACCACAACAGGCACATCCTCACAAATACCGACAGGTATAGCAGTTGATTTATCAGCCATTTGCAAGGATATTTCAGTAGGTGTCAACTTATTCAATTCAAGTCTACGATATAAAGAGAGAGGCATAACACTAACACCGGCTCCAAGATCACATAAAGCAGTTCTAACATAATTTCTTTTAATAGAGCATGGTATAGTTGGTACACCCGGATCTCCAAGTTTCTTTGGTATTCCACCCTTAAAAGTGTAATTAACAAGCATGGTGGAAATTTCAGCTTCCGGTATCTTTCTTTTATTTGTGATGATATCCTTCATATATTTAGCATAAGGATTTGCTTCAAGCATATCAGTTAAGCGCATACGTAAGAAAATAGGTCTAATCATTTCAGCAAAACGCTCAAAATCCTCATCATCCTTTGACTTGGATGGTTTAGGAGGAAAGGGCATGGTTTTCTGAACCCATGGTTCTCTTTATTTACCGTGCTTCCTAGCAACAAAATCTCTCTTATCATAACGTTGATTCTTTGATTATGGGTTATCAAGATCAACAACAGGTTCAATCTCTACATCATTGTCTTTGCTAGGTTGAGCATCAACATGAACATTATCATTAACATTATCACTAGGTTAATGTTCATCACCTGATTGCGTTTCAGCATCAGAAATAGAAATATTATTGGGATTCTCAGGTGTTTCAACATTAGGTTCACTAGAAGTTTGCAAAGTCCTATCATTGTTCTTTTTATTCTTCTTCTTAGAAGAACTAGGAACATCTAGATTATTTCTCTGAGAATCTTGCTCGATTCTCTTAGGGTGGCCCTCAGGATACAAAGGTTTCTGAGTCATTCACCAGTTCTAGTAGCCACTCTAACAGCAAAGTCATTTTTATTATTCAATTCATCAAGCAAATCATTTTGAGCTTTGAGTACTTGCTCGGCTTGAGTAGCAACCATAGAAGCATATTTTCTAACGCGGTGAAGTTCATCTTTAACTCTAGCCAGATTATCACCTACGCGTCCTATCTCGAAAGCATTATTCTTTAACTCTCTACCAACATAAGCATTAAAAATTTCTTGTCTAGCCATAAAGTCATCAAATTCATCTAAGCATGGGCTATGAAATTTAGTAGAGGGTATTTCAACTTTATCATATCTATAGAGAGAATTTACGTTTACTACCTGTGTTGGGTTATCAAGACAATGCGGTTCTTCAGGTGGTATATGAACACCATGTATTTCTTCAATACGTGGTAAATTCTTAACATCTTCAGCTTTAATACCTTTTCTTTCATTGATTTCTTTGCCTCTTGCATATCTTCAGGACTGAGAAATAAAACACCTCTCTTCTTCGGAGTGGGTTTAGGAATAGGCTCAGGAGTTGGCTCAATAGGTTCAGGAATTACTTCAGGAACTGGCTCGGGAAGAGTCCAATTATTTTCATTAGTCAACATATTATTCAATAGTATTTCAGCTTCGTCGATTGTTCTTTCCCTGAAAACACAACCAACACAACTATCCAACTGGTCCTTGGAAGCATCGATTAGTCCATTATAAAAGATATCAAGTATTTCATTTTTCTTAAGAGAATGATCAGGCAAAGCATAATGTAACCGGAGAAGCCTCCCCCAAGCTTGTGGGAGACTCTCTTCTTTGGTTTGCACAAAATTATATATTTCCCGCAAGGCGGCTTGTTTCTTATGAGCGGGAAAATATTTAGTAGAGAAGTAATAAATCATATCCCGGGGACTACGCACACAACTAGGAGCAAGAGAATTATACCAAGTCTTAGCATCACCCTTTAATGAGAACGGAAATATCTTAAGGATATATAAATAGTGAGACTTCTCATCATGAGTAAATAGAGTGGCTATATCATTCAACTTGGTAAGATGTGCCACAACAGTTTCAGATTCAAGGCTATAAAAGGATCAGATTCAACTAAAGTAATAATATAGGGATCAAAAGAGAATTCATAATCCTTATCAGTAACACAGATAGGTGAAGTAGCCAAAGTAGGATCGGGTTTCATTCTAGCATTAAGAGACTGCTGCTTCCATTTAGCTAATAATTTCTTAAGATCAGATCTATCATTGCAAGTAAGAATAGCTTCAACAGCTTCTTTGTTCATAACATAAACCTTAGGAACAACAAGTAAAACATAATCATTGGGGGAACATTCATCATCACTATCATCAATAGCATATTCAATATTTTCATTCCCCCTAACTCTAGCAAGTTGTTCATCAAGAAATTCACCTAATGGAAAAGTAGTATCATGCACAGAAGTAGTTTCATCATAAGTATCATGCAAAGCAGAAGTGGCATCATCGATAACATGCGACATATCAGAATTCATAGCAGTAGCAGGTTTAGGTGTCGTAAGCTTACTAATAACAAAAGGAGAATCTAGTGCAGAGCTAGATGGCAGTTCCTTACCCCCCCTCGTAGTTGAGGGCAAAATCTTGGTCTTAGCGTCTTTCAAGTTCTTCATAGTGAGCAACAGATATAAATCCCAAGTGACTTAGAGAATAGAGCTATGCTCCCCGGCAACAGCGCCAGAAATTAGTCTTGATAACCCACAAGTGTAGGGGATTGCAACGGCTTTCGAGGGTGAAGTACAACCCAAATTTATTGATTCGACACAAGGGGAGCCAAAGAATATTCTTGAGTATTAGCAGATGAGTTGTCAATTCAACCACACCTGGATAACTTAGTATCTGCAGCAAAGTATTTAGTAGCAAGAGTGGTATGATAGTAATGGTAACAGTAGCAAAAGAAAAGGTAAATGTTTTTGGGTTTTTGTAGTAGTTGTAACAGTAGCAACGCAAAAGTAAATAAGCGAAGAACAATATGTGAAAAGCTCGTAGGCAATGGATCAGTGATGGATAATTATGCCGGATGCGATTCCTCATGCAATAGTTATAACATAGGGTGATATAGAACTAACTCCAATTCATCAATGTAATGTAGGCATGTATTCCGTAAATAGTCATACGTGCTTATGGAAAAGAACTTGCATGACATCTTTTGTCCTACCCTCCCGTGGCAGCGGGGTCCTAGTGGAAACTAAGGGATATTAAGGCCTCCTTTTAATAGAGAACCGGACCAAAGCATTAACACATAGTGAATACATGAAATCCTCAAACTACGGTCATCACCGAGAAGTATCCCGATTATTGTCACTTCGGGGTTGTCGGATCATAACACATAATAGGTGACTATAGACTTGCAAGATAGGATCAAGAACAACATATATTCATGAAAACATAATAGGTTCAGATCTGAAATCATGGCACCCGGGCCCTAGTGACAAGCATTAAGCATAGCAAAGTCATAGCAACATCAATCTCAGAACATAGTGGATACTAGGGATCAAACCCTAACAAAACTAACTTGATTACATGGTAAATCTCATCCAACCCATCACCGTCCAGCAAGCCTACGATGGAATTACTCACGCACGGTGGTGAGCATCATGAAATTGGTGATGGAGGATGGTTGATGATGACGACGGCGACAAATCCCCCTCTCCGGAGGCCCGAACGGACTCCAGATCAGCCCTCCCGAGAGAGATTAGGGCTTGGCGGCGGCTCCGTGTCATGAAACGCGATGAAACTTTCTCCTTGATTTTTTCTCTCCCCGAGATAGTATATATGGAGTTGGAGTTGAGGTCGGAGGAGGTCCGGGGGGCCCACGAGATAGGAGGGCGCCCCCCCTGTCTTGTGGACAGCCCGTGGGCCCCCTAGCCTTCATTCTTTCGCCAAAAATTATTATTAATTCTGAAAAGTGCCTCCGTGGATTTCCAGGACATTCTGAGAACTTTTCTTTTCTAAACATAAAACAACATCATGGTAGTTCTGCTGAAAACAGCGTCAGTCCGGGTTAGTTTCATTCAAATCATGCAAGTTAGAGTCCAAAACAAGGGTAAAAGTGTTTGGAAAAGTAGATACGTTGGAGACGTATCACAATGCCGAAGACAAGACTGCGCGCCGGACTCATCGTCATTGAAGCCTGGTTCAGGGGCTATTGAGGGAGTCCTGGATTAGGGGGTATCTGGACAACCGGACTATATACATCATCCGGACTATTGGAGCATGAAGATACAAGACTCAAGACTCCGGCCCGTGTCCGGATGGGACTCTCCTTTGCGTGGAAGACAAGCTTGGCGATCCAGATATTATGTTTCCTTCCTTGTAACCGACTCCGCGTAAACTCTAGCCCTCTCTGGTGTCTATATAAACCGGAGAGATTTGTCCTTAGAAGGCTGATCACAATTACAATCATACCTTCATAGGCTAGCTTCTAGGGTTTAGCTTCTACGATCTCGTGGTAGATCTACTCTTGTACTACTCATATCTTCAATATTAATCAAGCAGGAAGTAGGGTTTTACCTCCATCGAGAGGGACCGAACTTGGGTAAACATTGTGTCCCTTGCTTCCTGTTACCATCAGCCTAAGACGCACAGATCAGACCCCCTACCCGAGATCCTCCGGTTTTGACACCGACAGGCGGTGTGGAGGGCTGCTAGGAGTGCGGGGTCCCAAGGCGCCGGCAGAAAATCCGGTACGGACGGCGCCAGCTGAGGCGGTGGCGCCACGAACCCACCGGCCGAAGGCAGCCCATAGGCTGCGGAGGGGCCGTAGAGCGGCTCGGGGTGGGTACGGCTGAGGGGCCACATCAAGCGCCTGATGAGCGGTCGGGCGGGCGCCGAAGAGGCCCGGAACGGGGTCATGCAGTACAGGCATGGAGTACGCGTGCACAACCCCGGTCCAGGGGTTCTGGTCGGCCTGCTAGGGCGCCGGTGGGAGCTGCTGCTGCTAGTGGCACGGCTCCCCGCCAGGCGCAGCCGACTGCTGCTTGCGGCCGCCTCGGCCACGGTGGCCCCCGCGGCGCTGCTGCTGGTGCTCGGCAGGGGGCTGCGGCGGGGCCGGCGGCTGCTGCGGGTACAGGTACCCGGGAGGCGGCGGCGCCTGGAAGGGGCCCGGGGCGGGCCTTGGTGGGGTGGTGGGCGGCGCACCGCTGCGGGTGAAGGAAATATGCCCTAGAGGCAATAATAAAGTTATTATTTATTTCCTTATTTCATGATAAATGTTTATTATTCATGCTAGAATTGTATTAACCGGAAACATAATACATGTGTGAATACATAGACAAACATAGTGTCACTAGTATGCCTCTACTTGACTAGCTCGTTTATCAAAGATGGTTATGTTTCCTAGCCATGGACAAAAGAGTTGTCATTTGATTAACGGGATCACATCATTAGGAGAATGATGTGATTGACTTGATCCATTCCGTTAGCTTAGCACTTGATCGTTTAGTATATTGCTATTGCTTTTTTCATGACTTATACATGTTCCTATTACTATAAGATTATGCAACTCCCGTTTACCGGAGGAACACTTTGTGTGCTACCAAATGTCACAACGTAACTGGGTGATTATAAAGGAGCTCTAAGGTGTCTCCAAAGGTACATGTTGGGTTGGCGTATTTCGAGATTAGGATTTGTCACTCCGATTGTCGAAGAGGTATCTCTGGGCCCTCTCGGTAATGCACATCACTTAAGCCTTGCAAGCATTGCAACTAATGAGTTTGTTGTGAGATGATGTATTACGGAACGAGTAAAGAGACTTGCCGGTAACGAGATTGAACTAGGTATTGAGATACCGACGATCGAATCTCGGGCAAGTAACATACCGATGACAAAGGGAACAACGTATGTTGTTATACGGTCTGACCGATAAAGATCTTCGTAGAATATGTGGGAGCCAATATGAGCATCCAGGTTCCGCTATTGGTTATTGACCGGAGACGTGTCTCGGTCATGTCTACATAGTTCTCGAACCCGCAGGGTCCACACGCTTAAGGTTTCGATGACTGTTATATTATGAGTTTTGATGTACCGAAGGAGTTTGGAGTCCCGGATGAGATCGGGAACATGACGAGGAGTCTCGAAATGGCCGAGACATAAAGATCGATATATTGGATGACTATATTCGGACTTCGGAAAGGTTCCGAGTGATTCGGGTATTTTTCGGAGTACCGGAGAGTTACGGGAATTCGCCGGGGAGTATATGGGCCTTATTGGGCCATACGGGAATAGAGGAAAGAGGCCGAAAGGAAGGAGGCGCGCAGCCCCCCTCTGGTCCGAATTGGACAAGGGGTGTGGCCCCTTTTTCCTTCCTCCTCTACCCCTCTTTCCCCCCTTCTCCTACTCCAACAAGGAAGGAGGGAGTCCTACTCCCGGTGGGAGTAGGACTCTCCTTGGCGCGCCACCTCCCTAGGCCGGCCGCCTCTCCCCTTGCTCCTTTATATACGGGGGCAGGGGGCACCCCATAGAGACAACAACAATTGATCCTTGAGATCTCTTAGCCGTTTGCGGTGCCCCCCTCCACCATAGTCCTCGATAATATTGTAGCGGTGCTTAGGCGAAGCCCTGCGATAGTAGAACATCTAGATTGTCACCACGCCGTCGTGCTGACAGAACTCTCCCTCGACACTCGGCTGGATGAGAGTTCGAGGGACATCGTCGAGCTGAACATGTGCTAGAACTCAGAGGTGCCGTAGTTTCGGTGCTTAATCGGTCGGGCCGTGAAGACGTACGACTACATCAACCATGTTGTGCTAACGCTTCCGCTTTTGGTCTACGAGGGTACGTAGAAAACACTCTCCCCTCTCGTTGCTATGCATCACCATGATCTTGCGTGTGCGTAGGAATTTTTTTGAAATTACTACGTTCCCCAACAGTGGCATCCGAGCCTGGTTTTATGCGTAGATATTATATGCACGAGTAGAACACAAGTGAGTTGTGGGCGATATAAGTCATACTGCTTACCAGCATGTCATACTTTGGTTCGGCGGTATTGTTGGATGAAGCGGTCCGGACCGACATTACGTGTATGCTTACGCGAGACTGGTTCTACCGACGTGCTTTGCACACAGGTGGCTGGCGGATGTCAGTTTCTCCAACTTTAGTTGAACCGAGTGTGGCTACGCCCGGTCCTTGCGAAGGTTAAAACAGCACCAACTTGACAAACTATCGTTGTGGTTTTGATGCGTAGGTAAGAACGGTTCTTGCTAAGCCCGTAGCAGCCACGTAAAACTTGCAACAACAAAGTAGAGGACGTATAACTTGTTTTTGTAGGGCATGTTGTGATGTGATATGGTCAAGACATGATGCTAAACTTTATTGTATGAGATGATCATGTTTTGTAACAGAGTTATCGGGAACTGGCAGGAGCCATATGGTTGTCGCTTTATTGTATGCAATGCAATCGCCCTGTAATGCTTTACTTTATTACTAAGCGGTAGCGATAGTCGTAGAAGCATAAGATTGGCGAGACGACAACGATGTTACGATTGAGATCAAGGTGTCGCGTCGGTGACAATGGTGATCATGACGGTGCTTCAAAGATGGAGATCACAAGCACAAGATGATGATGGCCATATCATATCACTTATATTGATTGCATATGATGTTTATCTTTTATGCATCTTATCTTGCTTTGATTGACGGTAGCATTATAAGATGATCCCTCACTAAATTATCATAGTAAAAGTGTTCTCCCTGAGTATGCACCATTGCAAAATTTCTTCGTGCTGAGACACCACGTGATGATCGGCTGTGATAGGCTCTACGTTCAAATACAACGGGTGCAAAACAGTTGCACACGCGGAATACTCAGGTTAAACTTGACGAGCCTAGCATATAACAGATATGGCCTCGGAACACGGAGACCGAAAGGTCGAGCGTGAATCATATAGTAGATATGATCAACATAGTGATGTTCACCATTGAAAACTACTGCATTTCACGTGATGATCGGTTATGGTTTAGTTGATTTGGATCACTTGATCACTTAGAGGATTAGAGAGATGTCTTTCTAAGTGGGAGTTCTTAAGTAATATAATTAATTGAACTTTAATTTATCATGAACTTAGTCCTGGTAGTATTTTGCAAATTATGTTGTAGATCAATAGCTCGCGTTGTTGCTTCCCTATGTTTTTATATGTATTCCTAGAGAAAACTAAGTTGAAAGATGTTAGTAGCAATGATGCAGATTGGATCCGTGATCTGAAGTTTATCCTCATTGCTGCACAGAAGAATTATGTCCTTAATGCACCGCTAGGTGACAGACCTATTGCAGGAGCAGATGCAGACGTTATGAACGTTTGGCTAGCTCAATATGATGACTACTTGATAATTTAGTGCACCATGTTTAACGGCTTAGAATCGGGACTTCAAAGACGTTTTGAACGTCATGGACCATATGAGATGTTCCAGGAGTTGAAGTTAATATTTCAAGCAAATACTCGAGTTCAGAGATATGAAGTTTCCAACAAGTTCTATAGCTAAAAGATGGAGGAGAATTGCTCAACTAGTGAGCAAGTGCTTAGATTGTCTGAGTACTAACAATCGCTTAAATCAAGTGGGAGTCAATCTTCCAGATAAGATAGTGATTGGCAGAGTTCTCTAGTCACCATCACCAAGTTACTGGAACTTCGTGATGAACTATAATGCAAGGGATGACGAAAATGATTCCCGAGCTCTTCGTAATGCTGAAATCAACGAAGGTAGAAATCAAGAAAAGAGCATCAAGTGTTGATGATTAACAAGATCACTAGTTTCAAGAAAAGGACAAAGGGAAAGAAAGGGGAACTTCAAGTAGAGTGGCAAGCAAGTTGTCACTCCCGCGAAGAAGCCCAAAGCTGGAACAAAGCCTGAAACTGAGTGATTATACTACAAAGGAAATGGTCACTAGAAGCGGAAATGCCTTGAATATTTGGTGGATAGGAAGGATGGCAAAGTGAACAAGGGTATATTTTATATACAGGTTATTGATGTGTACCTTACTAGTGTTTATAGTAGCCCCTGAGTATTTGATACTTGTTCGGTTGCTAAAAATTAGTAACTCGAAACAAGAGTTACAGAATAAACAGAGACTAGTTGAGGGTGAAGTGACGATGTGTGTTGGAAGTGCTTCCAAGATTGATATGATCATCATCGCACACTCCCTATACTTTCGGGATTAGTGTTAAACCTAAATAAATGTTATTTGGCATTTGCGTTGAGCATGAATATGGTTTGATCATGTTTATTGCAATACGGTTATTCAGTTAAAGTCAGAGAATAATTGTTGTTCTGTTTACATGAATAAAACCTTCAATGGTCATACACCCAATGAAAATAGTTTGTTGGATCTCGATCATAGTGATACACATATTCATAATATTGATGCCAAAAGATGCAAAGTTGATAATGATAGTGCAACATATTTGTGGCACTGCCGTTTAGGTCATATCAGTGTAAAGCGCATGAAGAAACTCCATAAAAATGGACTTTTGGAATCACTTGATTATGAATCATTTGATGTTTGCGAACCGTGCCTTTTGGGCAAGATGACTGAAACTCCGTTCTCCGGAACAATGGAACGAGCTAGTGACTTATTGGAAATAATACATACCGATGTATGTGGTCCAATGAGTGTTGATGCTCGTGGCAGGTATCGTTATTTTTCTGACCTTCACAAGATGATTTGAGCAGATATGAGTAGATCTAATTAATGAAACACAAGTCTGAAACATTTGAAAAGTTCAAAGAATTTCAGAGTGAAGTGGAGAATCGTCGTAACAAGAAAATAAAGTTTCTACGATCTGATCGTGGAGAAGAATATTTGAGTTACGAGTTTGGCCTTCATATAAAACAATGTGGAATAGTTTCACAGCTCACGCCACATGGAACACCACAGTGTTATGGTGTGTCCGAACGTCATAACCATACTTTATTGGATATAGTGCAATCTATGATGTCTCTTACCGATTTACCACTATCGTTTTGGGGTTATGCATTAGAGATAGCTGCATTCACTTTAAATAGGGCACCATCAAAATCCGTTGAGACGACGCCTTATGAACTGTGGTTTGGCGAGAAACCAAAGTTGTCGCTTCTTAAAGTTTGGGGCTGCGATGCTTATGTGAAAAAGTTTTCACCTGATAAGCTCGAACCCAAATCGGAGAAGTGCGTATTCATAGAATACCCAAAGGTAACTATTGGGTACACCTTCTATCACAGATCCGAAGGCAAATTATTCGTTGCTAAGATGGATCCTTTCTAGAGAAAGAGTTTCTCTCGAAAGAAGTGAGTGGGAGGAAACTAGAACTTGATGAGGTAATTGTACCTTCTCCCTTATTGGAAAGTAGTTCATCATAGAAATCAGTTCCAGTGATTCCTACACCAATTAGTGAGGAAGTTAATCATGATGATCATGAAACTTCAGATCAAGTTGCTACCAAACCTCGTAGGTCTTCCAGAGTAAGATCCGCACCAGAGTGGTACGGTAATCGTGTTCTGGAAGTCATGTTACTAGACCATGATGAACCTACGAACTATGAGGAAGCGATGATGAGCCCAGATTCCACGAAATCCCTGGAGGCCATGAAATCTGAGATAGGATCCATGTATGAGAACAAAGTGTGGACTTTGGTGGAATTGCCCGATGATCGGCAATCCATAGAAAATAAATGGATCTTCAAGAGGAAGACGGACATTGATAGTAGTGTTACTATCTACAAAGCTCGAATTGTCGCAAAAGGTTTTCGACAAGTTCAAGGTGTTGAATACAATGGGATTTTCTCACTCGTATCGATGCTTAAAAGTCTGTCCGAATCATGTTAGCAAATTGCCGCATTTTATGAAATCTGACAAATGGATAAATAAAACTGCATTCCTTAATGGATTTATTAAAGAGGAGTTGTATATGATACAACCATAAGGTTTTGTCAATCCTAAGAGTGCTAACAAAATATGCAAGCTCCAGCAATCCATCTATGGACTGGTGCAAGCATCTCGGAGTTGGAATATACGCTTTGATAAGTTGATCAAAGCATATAGTTTTAATACAGACTTGCGGTGAAGCCTGTATTTACAAGAAAGTGAGTGGGAGCACTACAGCATTTCTGATAAGTATATGTGAATGACATATTGTTGATTGGAAATAATATAGAATTATTCTGCAAAGCATAAATGAGTGTTTGAAAGGAGATTTTCAAAGAAAGACCTCAGTGAAGCTGCTTACATATTGAGCATCAAGATCTATTGAGATAGATCAAGACGCTTGATAAGAGTTTCAATGAGTACATACCTTGACAAGATTTTGAATTAGTTCAAAATGGAACAGTCAAAGAAAGAGTTCTTGCTTGTGATGCAAATGTGTGAAGTTGAGTAAGACTAAAAATCCGACCATGGCAGAAAATAGAAAGAGAATGAAAAGTCATTCCCTATGCCTCAGTCATAGGTTCTATAAAATATGCTATGCTGTGCACCAGACCTATTGTATACCTTGCTCTGAGTTTGGCAAAGGAATACAATTTTGATCTAAGAGTAGATCACTGGACAGCGGTCAAGAATTTCCTTAGTAAGGACTAAGGAGTTGTTTTTCGATTATGGAGGTGATAAAAGAGTTCGTCGTAAAGAGTTACATCGATGCAAGCTTTTACACCGATCCAGATGACTCTAAGTCTCTATCTGGATACATATTGAAAGTGGGAGCAATTAGCTAGAGTAGCTCCGTGCAGAGCATTGTAGACATAGAATATTTGCAAAATACATACGGCTCTGAATGTGGCAGACCCGTTGACTAAACTTCTCTCACGAGTAAAACATGATCATACCTTAGTACTCTTTGGGTGTTAATCACATAGCGATGTGAACTAGATTATTGACTCTAGTAAACTCTTTGGGTATTGATCACATGACGATGTGAACTATGGGTATTAATCACATATAGATGTGAATATTGGTGTTAAATCACATGGCGATGTGAACTAGATTATTGACTCTAGTGCAAGTGGGAGACTGAAGGAAATATGCCCTAGAGGCAATAATAAAGTTATTATTTATTTCATTATTTCATGATAAATGTTTATTATTCATGCTAGAATTGTATTAACCGGAAACATAATACATGTGTGAATACATAGACAAACATAGTGTCACTAGTATGCCTCTACTTGACTAGCTCGTTTATCAAAGATGGTTATGTTTCCTAGCCATGGACAAAAGATTGTCATTTGATTAACGGGATCACATCATTAGGAGAATGATGTGATTGACTTGACCCATTCCGTTAGCTTAGCACTTGATCGTTTAGTATATTGTTATTGCTTTCTTCATGACTTATACATATTCCTATGACTATGAGCTTATGCAACTCCCGTTTACCGGAGGAACACTTTGTGTGCTACCAAACGTCACAACGTAACTGGGTGATTATAAAGGAGCTCTACATGTGTCTCCAAAGGTACATGTTGGGTTGGCGTATTTCGAGATTAGGATTTGTCATTCCGATTGTCGGAGAGGTATCTCTGGGCCCTCTCGGTAATGCACATCACTTAAGCCTTGCAAGCATTGCAACTAATGAGTTTGTTGTGAGATGATGTATTACGGAACGAGTAAAGAGACTTGCCGGTAACGAGATTGAACTAGGTATTGAGATACCGACGACCGAATCTCGGGCAAGTAACATACCGATGACAAAGGGAACAACGTATGTTGTTATGCGGTCTGACCGATAAAGATCTCCGTAGAATATGTGGGAGCCAATATGAGCATCCAGGTTCCGCTATTGGTTATTGACCGGAGACGTGTCTCGGTCATGTCTACATAGTTCTCGAACCCGCAGGGTCCGCACGCTTAAGGTTTCGATGACAATTATATTATGAGTTTATGAGTTTTGATGTACCGAAGGAGTTCGGAGTCCCGGATGAGATCGGGGACATGACGAGGAGTCTCGAAATGGTCGAGACGTAAAGATCAATATATTGGATGACTATATTCGGACTTCGGAAAGGTTCTGAGTGATTCGGGTATTTTTCGGAGTACCGGAGAGTTACGGGAATTCGCCGGGGAGTATATGGGCCTTATTGGGCCATACGGGAATAGAGGAAAGAGGCCGAAAGGAAGGAGGCGCGCAGCCCCCCTCTGGTGCGAATTGGACAAGGGGTGCGGCCCCTTTTTCCTTCCTCCTCTCCCCCTCTTTCCCCCCTTCTCCTACTCCAACAAGGAAGGAGGGAGTCCTACTTCCGGTGGGAGTAGGACTCCCCTTGGCGCGCCTCCTCCCTAGGCCGGCCGCCTCCCCCCCCTTGCTCCTTTATATACGGGGGCAGGGGAGCACCCCATAGAGACAACAACAATTGATCCTTGAGATCTCTTAGCCGTGTGCGGTGCCCCCCTCCACCATAGTCCTCGATAATATTGTAGCGGTGCTTAGGCGAAGCCCTGCGACAGTAGAACATCAAGATCGTCACCACGCCGTCGTGCTGACGGAACTCTCCCTCGACACTCGGCTAGATCGGAGTTCGAGGGACGTCATCGAGCTGAACGTGTGCTAGAACTCGGAGGTGCCGTAGTTTCGGTGCTTGATCGGTCAGGCCATGAAGACGTACGACTACATCAACCGTGTTGTGCTAACGCTTCCGCTTTCGGTCTACGAGGGTACGTAGACAACACTCTCCCCTCTCATTGCTATGCATCACCATGATCTTGCATGTGCGTAGGAATTTTTTTGAAATTACTACGTTCCCCAACAGCGGGTACCGGCGGTGAGGGCGGTGTGGGTGGCCCGGGTGCGTGACATCCGCATCCTCCGCTTCTCCAACTTCAGGTACGCAACGATCTTCGAGAACGTCGGTTCGATGATGAGGGGGATGTTGGAGCTGGCGTTCCCAAAATCGTCGTTCAGGCCGGCGATGAGGGTGCTGAGGAGGAGCTCGTCAGAGACCGTCTCACCAAGGACACGAAGCTCGTCAACACGCTTCTTGAGGCGCATGCAGTAATCGTCAACAGACGAGTCGAGCTGCTGGCACCCAAAAAACTTGTCGTGCAAGAAAACCTTGCTTTGGAGCACGTTGTCGGTGAAGAGGCTGTTGAGCTTGGTCCAAACGGCATGAGCATCATCGTCGACGGAGACCACCGTATGGAAGAGGTCCTTCGAGATGGTGGTGTAGAACCAACGGATGAGTGGCGTCGATGTACACCCACTCCTCATCATCCTCCATGAAGCGGGAGTCCATGGAGCCATTGATGTGACCCGGATGTTGTACTCCCAGAACACAAGGGAGAAGTACGTCTTCCATGCATAGTACATGGAGGTGAGGTGGTCGAGGATGACGAGAACCCGAGCGAGGATGTTGAGGTCGCGGATGACGACGGGATCGGGACCTTCGAATGGGTTGGTGCGGCGGTTGCGGGTGGTGCCGAAGGAGCCGGGGGAGGCCATGAGGGGATGGGGGTGGCGGCGTCTCGCGGGGGAGCGGCGCGGCCGAGGGGTGGAGGCGCGGCCTGGAGGGCGGCGTGGCAGGGTGGAGGCGGAAGCAGGGGCGGCGGCGCACACGGGGGCGGCGGTCGTGGCGGTGTGGGATCACGGCGGCGACGGCGGCGGGTGGTGGCGGCGGTGGTGGTGGGTGGTGGCGGTGGTGGCGACGATGGGAATCACGGCGGCGGTGGCACACGGGTTAGGGTTAGGATCTTAGGTATGATACCATGTTGGAAACGAGAGTTTTGCCAATGCTTCGCGATGTATTGATCGGTGCATAATGCACGTATATATGGAGTACAAGGTGGGCCACAACCTCAACTATACAAAGACTAGGAGGTGGGCCAGGCTATACAATATATATGCACAAACCATATATTCAACAACGGCTATTGTGGGGGAAATCCTAGATCTGGGTCTCCCGGATCGGATGATGATGAAGACTTTGCTGACGTTCTCCCTCATGTGGGCATCGTCTTGGAGCAGTGTTACATCGGCCACACTGATGGCGATGGTCTCGGCGGCGTGTAGCAGTGGAGTCTCAGAGTTGGACACAGGTTGATCGACACGCGCAGGCTGGTGGCGTTGCGACATCGACGGTACGTGAGATTGGCAAGATCTATGCAGTGATTCCTCCTGAAGACGGGATGGCGGAAGATGGCGGCAAAGGATTTTAAAGCGTGCACAGCAGGTGCATGTTATGGGACGCCTAGACCGGATGGTCTCCAGGCCACTGGATTAGATTGTGTCTGTTATGCAGATAGGGCACATACGTATACTTATAGGTGTAGCGACTTTGTTCGCCAAGAAGGGAGCTTCAGGTTGATTCTTGTATTTATTTTGTCAGACTCTGGTCAATAATTAACAAAAAATGGTTGTGTGCATCATGTTGATGCAGAGACCGGGGGTAATCCTCCTTTTCAAAAAAATCTTGGTTTGCATTGTACTTTTTGCTAGGGTGCTACCTGGTGATGCCTCTTGAGGCGGGATTGTGCGCACTAATCAAGCTATCGCATTTGAGGTGGGATTGTGCGCATCAATCAAGTTGTCATATTTATTAACGTGTTGTTCGTGAATTTGGTTACATGATCCTTTGGACCATGTGAAAAATTCCAAATCTGAACTGAATAGATAATTCTACAAGTAATAAAGCAACTCGCTATACCCTCGCAAAAATTGTCTAGCTAACGGTAACCTAAAAATATTATATGTCAACGGAGTTGTTCCCACGTATGAAATCTCACGGACTCTTCTTCACAAATGAACATAATGTAAATCCACAAAAAGCTAATAGGAGGAGGAAGTAACTAAAATTGTTTGATAATAAGCTCTGCAAGAAAAAGGCTGATCCTGCATGCATAAAGAGAAATTCCTATCTTAGAGGACAATGAAAGCGGCAATTTCAACATTGATGTACCAGTTTAATCTTAACACACCAACAAACAATCAAATTTGAAATTGGTTAATTATACCTTTATATTTTTTTCTTTAATTTGGTACTTGTCTTTAGAGATTATTATTAATTTTGCTAATCACAAATAAGCAGAGGCATCAACATCGTCGATCAATATTTTAGTTAATAAACCATGAAATGGAAAATGTTAATTTGCACTCTCCAAGAAACATCATAGTTTAAACCATATTAACACAGACATGATCTGAACATATGTGAGTCCTCTTGGTTCGGTTTTGATGAGGTGTGTACCAAGAAGAAAATAGTGAAGATTAACCTCGGATGGGTGTGAAAATTGAGCTGCAAGGAAAACCATAAGATATTAATTCCTTTTGCTTTCTTGAAAAGTTCTGTACCATGAGAAACTTCATATTAGCATGCGGCATATATCATGAAGGAAGCCGCTTGAATTAGTCAAAGAAAATACAAAACTGCAGGTGAGATCCTTGATCACCACATTCACGTCAATATGAGCTAAAATGAACCATGGGCTATTAGTCGGTATAAGTGTCGACATTATATCATCTCCCTGCAACCAATAATATCATACTATCATAACCTTTGCAAGATGCACAATAACTTTATGAATCGTGATTTGGCAACTAAGAGTAGAGCACGAAAAGAACTTAGTTTAATAGTAACTATTTCTTGGTTTGAAGCTAAATTTTAATCATTTAAATGAAGACAAAAAAATGAGAAACATAAGAAGACATTTCAGATTTTATCTAGATTCATATGGAGGCATTCAGTGTGTACTACAACCTAATCAACTTTGCCTAACAGAAACCTTATTTCTTGCTACACTTGCCACTGGCCACCGGGTTCATACAGAAAAGTAATGAAAGAAAGGAAATCAGTAACCGGGTCAACATAGCTTATGAACTGCAACTAATAGGTGTAATCCCAACCAGAATTAAATTCTTCTTCCCCTCCCCATATCAAGAAATAACGATGAACATCGATGACCACCAAATAAACCACCACTAGATCCTGAGCAGGTTTAGCCACAAGGTTACAAAAAAAATTGCAACACCAAATTACTTGCATAAAAACAAACAGATGAAAGAATCATACCTCGACTTGACAGAGGCTGCAGAAAAACACCCTCTCTTCACTGTCTTGCTGCTCACAGACCACTGGCGGAGCTATGTGTTAGAAAAACAGGCCATGGCCCGCCCACTAGTAACTAATACAGTGCAGGATTGCCAATAATCTGAACCATGAGAGAAAGAAATATGTCTTCTTCATACTGGCCCGCCCAACATAGATGTTGTAGCTCCGCCACTGCACATGAGCACTCACCATTGGTAGCATGAAATAAAATAAAGAGGGCACAACATAAGAAGAAATGCAGAGAACATCAGCAGAGGCGAGCACGACAACAACATCAAGCAGAGAGGAGTACCTGGTGGTGACAGGAAGAAATCAATTTGTTTGAGTTTGAATCAAATTTGTTCATTTTCATTAAAATTCATATAAAATATAACCGGGCATAGGCGGCTAGCTTTGGATGACCAGCTCCCATATCCTTGGCCACGGATTAGTCCCTCGAATCCTTGCCCGCGAACTTGGGTGTCAGCGTTGCAGATGCCCTAAAAGCATCTCTAGCAGACCCCGCATAAGTGGTCAAATCCGCAATTTTTTTTGCGTTTTACAGTTTTAGGCGAAAAAAGTGTCCAGAACAGAAACCGTAAAAGTAGTCCAACCCGTAAAATTTTTAAGGGCCACCGCAAATTGCTATGTCTTGCGCTTGTGTTGGTTTTCCTTGAAGAGGAAAGGATGATGCAGCAGAGTAGCGTAAGTATTTCCCTCAGTTTTGGAGAATCAAGGTATCAATCCAGTAGGAGGCTCCTCAAAAGTCCCACGCACCTACACAAACAAACAAAGAACTCGCAACCAACACAGTAAAGGGGTTGTCAATCCCTTCACGGCCACTTACAAAAGTGAGATCTGATAGAGATAGTATGATAAGATAAATATACTTTTGGTATTTTATAATATATATGCAAAAAGTAAAGATGCAAATAAAAGTAGATTGAAAGCTTATATGATAAAAGATAGACCCGGGGGCCATAGGTTTCACTAGTGGCTTCTCTTAAGATAATATAAGTATTACGGTGGGTGAACAAATTACTGTCGAGCAATTGATAGAAAAGCGAATAATTATGATATTATCTAGGCATGATCATGTATATAGGCATCACGTCCGCGACAGGTAGACCAACACCTGCTTGCATCTACTACTATTACTCCACACATCGACCGCTATCCAGCATGCATCTAGAGTATTAAGTTCATAAGAAGAGAGTAACGCATTAAGAAAGATGACATGATGTAGAGGGATAAACTCATGCAATATGATATAAACCCCATCTTTTTATCCTCGATGGCAACAATACAATACGTGCCTTGCAACCCTTTTTATCACTGGGTAAGGACACCGCAAGATTGAACCCAAAGCTAAGCACTTCTCCCATGGCAAGAAAGATCAATCTAGTAGGCCCAACCAAACTGATAATTCGAAGAGACTTGCAAAGATAACTCAATCATACATAAAAGAATTCAGAAGAGATTCAAATATTTCCCATAGATAAACTTGATCATAAACCCACAATTCATCGGAACTCGACAAACACACCGCAAAAAGAGTTTACATAGAATAGATCTCCACAAGAGAGGGGGAGAACATTGTATTGAGATCCAAAAAGAGAGAAGAAGCCATCTAGATAATAACTATGGACCTGAAGGTCTATGGTAAACTACTCACAACTCATCAGAGGGGCTATGGTGTTGATGTTGAAGCCCTACATGGTCGATTCCCCCTCCGGCGGAGCGCTGACGAAGGCTCCAAGATGGGATCTCGCGGATACAGAAGGTTACGACGGTGGAATTAGGTTTTCGTTGGCTCCCTGAATGTTTTCGGGGTACGTGGGTATATATAGGAGGAAGAAGTACGTCGGTGGCCGCCTGAGGGGCCCAGGAGACAGGGGCGCGTCCAGGAGGGGTGGGCGCGCCCTCCTATCTCCTGGCCGCCTCGTTTGCTTATTGACTTGCACTCCAAGTTCTCCGGATCACATTCGTTCCAAAAATCACGCTCCCGAAGGTTTCATTCCGTTTGGACTCCATTTAATATTCCTTTTTTTCGAAATACTGAAATAGGCAAAAAAACAGCAATACGGGCTGGGCCTCCGGTTATTAGGTTAGTCCCAAAAATGATATAAATACGTAAATAAAGCCCATAAACATCCAAAAGGGGTAATATAATAGCATGGAACAATCAAAAATTATAGATACGTTGGAGACGTATCAAGCATCCCCAAGCTTAATTCCTGCTCGTCCTCGAGTAGGTAAATGATAAAAATAGAATTTTTTTTATGTGGAATGCTACCTGGCATAATTCTCAATGTAATTTTCTTTATTGTGGCATGAATGTTCAGATCCAAATGATTCAAAATAAAAGTTCGTATTGATAAAAGAAATAGTAACACTTCAAGCATACTAATCAAAGCAATCATGTCTTCTCAGAATAACATGGCTAAAGAAAGTTCATCCCTACAAAATCATATAGTTAGGCTATGCTTCATTTTTGTCACACAAAGATGTTCCCAAATTCTACACCCCGATGACAAGCCAAGCAATTGTTTCGTACTTAAATAATCTCAAATTTTTTGAACCTTCACGCAATACATGAGCGTGAGCCATGTATGGAAAAGACAAAAAAGGAGAAAGTCTCACATTGACGAGGATAATCAACGGGCTATGGAGATGCCCATCAATTGATGTTAACATGAGGAGTAGGAATTGCCATGCAACAGATGCACTAGAGCTATAAATGAATGCTCAACAAAAGAAAACTAGTGGGTGTGCATCTAACTTGCTTGCTCACGAAGACCTAGGGCATTTGAGGAAGCCCATCATAGGAATATACAAGCCAAGTTTTATAATGAAAAATTCCCACTAGTATATGAAAGTGACAACATATGAGACTCACTATATGAAAAACATGGTGCTACTTTGAAGCACAAGATATGAGACTCACTACATGAAGAACAAGGTGCTACTTTGAAGCACAAGTGTGGAAAAAGAGATAGTAACATTGCCCCTTTTATTTTTTTACTTTTTTTATTTTTTTCGTTTTTTCTTTGGCCTTTCTTATTTTTTTGGCCTTTCTTTTTTTTCTTTTTTTTCTTTTTGGGCAATGCTCTAATAATGATGATCATCACACTTTCATTGATTACAACATATGAATTACAACTCGAAACTAGAACAAGATATGACTCTACATGAATGCCTCCGGCGGTGTACGGGGATGGTGCAATGAATCAAGAGTGACATGTATGAAAAATTATGCATGGTGGCTTTGCCACAAATACGATGTCAACTACATGATCATGCAATGGCAATATGACAAAAGTAAAGTATGTCATGATGATGATGAACGGAACGGTGGAAAGTTGCATGGCAATATATCTCGGAATGGCTATGGAAATGCCATAATAGGTAGGTATGGTGGCTGTTTTGAGGAAGATATAAGTAGGTTTATGTGTGATAGAGCATATCATATCACGGGGTTTGGATGCACCGGCGAAGTTTGCACCAACTCTCAAGGTGAGAAAGGGCAATGCACGGTACCGAAGAGGCTAGCAATGGTGAAAAGGTAAAAGTGCGTATAATCCATGGACTCGACATTAGTCAAAGAACTCATATACTTATTGCAAAAATTTAGAAGTCGTCAAAAATCAAGCACTACTCGCATGCTCCTAGAGGGATAGATTGATAGGAAAAGACCATCGCTCGTCCCCGACCGCCACTCATAAGGATGCACAAGTCAGGTACACTTCATGTTTCAAATTTGTTACACAACTTTAACCATACGTGCATGCTACGGGACTTGCTAACTTCAACGCAAGCATTCTTTAAATTCATAATCACCCAACTAGCATGACTTTAATATCACTACCTCCATATCTCAAAACAATTATCAAGTATCAAATTGATCATAGCATCCAATTCACTTCCTATGATAGTTTTTATTATACCCAACTTGGATGCCTACCATTCTAGGACCAATTTTATAACCATAGCAAATACCATGATGTTCTAAAAGACTCTCAAAATAATATAAGTGAAGCATGAGAGACTAGCAATTTCTACAAAATTAAGCCACCGCCGTGCTCTAAAAGATATAAGAAGCACTAGAGCAAAAACTATCAAGCTCAAAAAATATAAGTGAAGCACATAGCATATTCTAATAAATTAAAATCAAGTAGGCTTCTCCCAAAAGGTGTGTACAGAAAGGATGATTGTGGTAAACTAAAAAGCAAAGACTAATATAATACACGACGCTACAAGCAAAACACATATCATGTGGCGAATAAAAATATAGCTCCAAGTAAAGTTACCAATGAACGAAGACGAAAGAGGGGATGCCTTCCCAGGGCATCCCTTAGCTTAGGCTTTTGGCTATTCTTGAATATCTTGGGGTGCCATGGGCATCCCCAAGGTTAGGCTTTTGCCACTCCTTGTTCCATAGTCCATCAAAGCTTTACCCAAAACTTGAAAACTTCACAACACAAAACTCAACAGGAAATCTTATAAGCTCTGTTAGTGAAAGAAAACAAAACCACCACATAAGGTAGTGTAATGAACTCATTCTTTATTTATTTTGGTATTTAACCTACTGTATTCCAAGTTCTCTATGGTTTATACCACTTAATACTAGCCATAGATGCATCAAAATAAGCAAACAACACACAAAAAACAGAACCTGTCAAAAACAGAACATTCTGTAGCAATCTGTAACTAACACAAACTTCTGGAACTCTAAAAATCCTAAAAAATAGGAAGTCCTGTAAATTTTATTTATTGATCAGCAGCAAAAAGAATAAACACAAAATCACGTTTCTGTGATTTAACAAAACTAAATTAGTGCGTGCATAGTTTCTATTTTTCAGCAGAATCAAATCAACTATCATCATAGGTTATCCTATAGGTTCTACTTGGCACAAACACTAATTAAAACATAAAAACACATCTAAACATAAAGTAGATGCAAAATTTATTACTAAATAGAAACAAAAACAAAAAACACAAACAAAATTTGGGTTGCCTCCCAACTAGCGCTATCGTTTAAGGCCCCTAGCTAGGCATAAAAGCGAAGATAGATCTAAGTAGTGCCATAATAATAAGATAGATTTTGAAAACTCATCTCATATTATCTACGTTCGGCAGCAAGTTTTCTTTGAGGCAAGCAAAAGTAATCAAAAGGGCTAAATTTAGCGGGACAGAAGTCCCCAAGATCAATCTCGGGAGGAACGGGTTCCTCCTTTGGCCCTTCATAATGCACAACTAATTCATCACTAAAAGCATTCTTTTGGCAAAATCTCGTGATCCTATACTCAAGAGAGTATCCTAGCTCATTATTTCGAAGAGCAAAATCATTATTAAGTTCGGAAATTCTATCAATCAAGTCATTGGTAGGAACCTTTTTCTAAGGTTTTCATTGAAAGCAACATAGTCCGAAGATTGAAAACGCCTAATTTCCTCTTATCAAAGAGGACCGCCTCTATGGGAGGACGACCGACGTCCACCCTATAGTGCGCAAAGATTTCTTTGGCCTCTCTTATTATGAATCTAAACTTATGAGCCAAAAAGATAGTAACAGCGCGCTTAACAGAAGAATGCTCAATGTTGGCAAATTCTAGGAAAATTCTTTGTATGCAAGGATGCATATGCATAAATTGTCTTTCAAGTTCAAATACAAGCATAGCGATCGCATCCGCAAGACTACTAGTTCTATGAAGAATAGAACCACCAATGAAAGGTAAAACACCGGCACAAGTAAAGAAATCTTGAATAACACCTTTTCCAATAATGTTACCACTACCGATTCGAAACTTTTTAGTATGCAAGATAGGGGGTTCTTCAGCCGGAGGCTTAGAATTTTCCATGTTCTTATTGTCCATATCGACGATAATCTCCCCAATTTCAGACATAACGGCAAACAAAAGCAAGGGGGAAGAAAGCAAGCGAAAGAGAGAGAGAGAGAGAGATTGGCAAAGAGAGGGCAAATAAAACGGCAAGGGAGAAGTGGGGGAGAGGAAAATGAGAGGCAAATGGCTAATATAAATGCGAGGGAGATGAGTTTGTGACGGGTACTTGGTATGTCTTGACTTGAGCGAAAACCTCCCCGGCAACGGTGCCAGAAATCCTTCTTGCTACGTCTTGAGCTTGCGTTGGTTTTTCTTGAAGAGGAAAGGATGATGCAACAGAGTAGCGTAAGTATTTCCCTCAGTTTTTGAGGACCAAGGTATCAATCCAGTAGGAGGCTCCTCAAAATTCCCACGCACCTACACAAACAAACAAAGAACTCGCAACCAACGCAATAAAGAGGTTGTCAATCCCTTCACGGCCACTTGCAAAAGTGAGATCTGATAAAGATAGTATGATAAGATAAACTTATTTTTGGTATTTTATAATATAGATGCAAAAAGTAAAGATGCAAATAAAAGTAGATTGAAAGCTTATATGATAAAAGATAAACCCGGGGGCCATAGGTTTCACTAGTGGCTTCTCCCAAGATAGCATAAGTATTACGGTGGATGAACAAATAACTGTCGAGCAATTGATAGAAAAGCGAATAATTATGAGATTATCTAGGCATGATCATGTATATAGGCATCACGTCCGCGACAAGTAGATCGACTCCTACCTGCATCTACTACTATTACTCCACACATCGACCGCTATCCAGCATGCATCTAGAGTATTAAGTTCATACGAACAGAGCAACGCATTAAGAAAGATGACATGATGTAGAGTGATAAACTCATGCAATATGATATAAAACCCATCTTTTATCCTCGATGGCAACAATACAATACGTGCCTTGCAACCCTTTCTGTCACTGGGTAGGGACACCGCAAGATTGAACCCAAAGCTAAGCACTTCTCCCATGGCAAGAAAGATCAATCTAGTAGGCCAAACCAAACTGATAATTCGAAGAGACTTGCAAAGATAACTCAATCGTACATAAAATAATTCAAAAGAGATTCAAATATTTCTCATAGATAAACTTGATCATAAACCCACAATTCATCGGATCTCGACAAACACACCGCAAAAAGAGTTTACATCGAATAGATCTCCACAAGAGAGGGGGAGAACATTGTATTGAGATCCAAAAGGAGAGAAGAAGCCATCTAGCTAATAACTATGGACCCGAAGGTCTGTGGTAAACTACTCACAACTCATCGAAGGGGCTATGGTGTTGATGTAGAAGCCCTCCATGGTCGATTCCCCCTCCGGCAGAGCGCCGACGAAGGCTCCAAGATGGGATCTCGCGGATACAGAAGGTTACGGCGGTGGAATTAGATTTTCGTTGGCTCCCTGGATGTTTTTGGGGTACATGGGTATATATAGGAGGAAGAAGTACGTCGGTGGCCGCCTGAGGGGCCCAGGAGACAGGGGCGCGCCCAGGAGGGGTGGGCGCGCCCTCCTATCTCCTGGCCGCCTCGTTTGCTTCTTGACTTGCACTCCAAGTTCTCCGGATCACGTTCGTTCCAAAAATCACGCTCCCAAAGGTTTCATTCCATTTGGACTCCGTTTGGTACTCCTTTTTCTTCGAAATACTGAAATAGGCAAAAAAAACAGCAATACGGGCTGGGCCTCCGGTTATTAGGTTAGTCCCAAAAATGATATAAATACGTAAATAAAGCCCATAAACATCCAAAAGGGGTAATATAATAGCATGGAACAATAAAAAACTATAGATACGTTGGAGACGTATCACAAATGCACACCCGAAACCCTTATCATTGGAGGTTGGAAGGCTGAATATAGGGGGCCTCGTATACCGGTCAAACCTCGTCGGAGCAAACACGCCGCCGCGGAGTTTGCCGAAATCCGCCCTAAACTCGCCGGAATTCATCATCGCACATCAGAAAAGGCCGATAGACGCCGCAATCGATCGCCGCCGGTTCGAATTGGACGAGCTCGACATCGTCGTGGCCTCCCATGACCTCAGCCTGGCTGCCGGAATCTTCCCGACGCGACAGGCAAAGGGGCACGGCTCGCCTGGCAATAGAGCAAGGCGCGGACGACGGAGGCGACGGTGCGTCGCTGGCAAGGCTGAGCGTGGACGACGGAGGCGACGGGACGTGGCCGGCGAGGCTGGGCGCGACCGGCGCGGTGATGGGGCGCGACCGGCAGGGACGGGGCGCGACCGATGGGCGATGGGGCGCGGCCGACGGGCGACGGGGCATGGCCTGCGGGCGACGGGGCGCGGTCGGCTGGAGGAAGGGGCGGCAACGACCGGATTGGAGGAAGGAGCTCTTTATTCCAGTTTTACAGTTTGTTTCACAATATTTGTTCGGCCGCGCTAGTTTTCGACCCGCAAACACGATCTTTGTGAAACTGCAAATGCGTTTTGCAGGTCAAGTTTTTGCGGGTATGCTAGAGTTGCTCTAAGCACACCACGAACTGGAGTGAATAGACTATGGCCAAAACAAGGGAAAACAACGCTCTTGACATCACAAAATCTGTTAATTTTCTCTGGATTTCACTGCCTACAGGCTTGTCCTTTGCAGTTTTGCTGCTCTGCACACTCACGGTACGATGTCATCATCCCCTGTATTTCCCCACTGTTAACTCGTAAATCTGCATCAAACATTCACAATCATACTTCCTCCGTTTTAAATTACTCGTCGTGGTTTTAGTTTAAATTTGAACTAAAACCACAACGAGTAATTTGGAATGGAGGGAGTACCTAATAACGACTGGACATGCGATTAAGAGTAGCTCTGTCAGATACTTCCTCCGTTTTAAAATAGATGCCTCAATTTTGTACCAAAGTTAGTACTGGGAGTACGAGTGAAAAACGCGTGTGATGGTATTACTATAGTACTGTAACATTTTCAAAACAAAAAATTAGACAAATGGAAAATGGATGATAGAGCTACTCTTAACCGTAGTATGGGATGAGCAAACCATCACGAGTGTCGCAAAGTCCAAGAACCAAGCAGTACAGAGGAAACAGATGTCGACGTGTGTCTTTTGCCTCGCCATGATTACGTACAGGTGGTTGCCATTCGCCAACCGGGTGCACGTACATCACCACCATAGTACGTCCGCCCGCGTCGCCTTCCGCCTGCGCCCCGGCCCACGGCCGTGCGCGCAGCAGGCGCAGGCCTATCACAGGTTTGCCGTGCGTGCGTGCTCCGCGCCACCAAGCCATGGTCACCGCTGTTCGACGGTAGGCTGCAGCGCGGCCATGAATGCCACGCATGAATGTCGCACCTGCCAAATGATGGAATAAACAATCATTTCAGTGCCATCACCGCGCATCGCGAGAATTGATCGAATGAGTAGTGGTGAGACATGATTAGAATTGAATTTCCTATGGCAGATATCAGATGTTGGACGATATTTTAAAGACCCCTGCCCAGGATCCATCGAATTTGGCTTTGGGTCGAGAGGTCCACGTTGTCCTGTACGTGCGTGTGCATGCAGAAGGTCACAGACGCCACCAATGCAGGAGGCTAGCTACACCCAGCAAGGTGGCAACGGAAACGCGACGAACCTCGCGTCGGTGTGGGACTGACCTCGGCCCCGTCTCCGGCGCCCGTACCACGAATGAGATAAGGTGTGGACCCAGAATGAGATAAGCGAAGGTCTGCACCACCAAGGACCCCGGAGCAGCGAGGCGACCACAGACAGCACGCGCCGGCCGGCCTCCGGGAGGTACACGCGCGCGCCCGATCACGAGGCCACGCGGCCGGCGATGCGCATGCACGGAGCCGTACCGGGAGCGTGACCACGCGCCGGCACAATTGCCTGGGCAGGAGATCGGCCGTGCGAAGATTGATATTTGTGCGCGGACGGCGCGCCCTCAGCCAGCCAGCTCGGTCGAAAAGCCGAACGTATCCGGTAGACCGGTACCGCGCGCGCGCGTGGCCAGAGCGGAACCAGCGTGCATGCATATGGGCGATGCATGTCGGCTTCGTCGTCCATATGTGCTGGTCCCCGTGCATGGTCACCGCACAGATCACGCGTGAGTAAGTACGTGACCAATCTCGACTTGGTCACGGCCCGCTAAGACCGGCCGCTAGCCGGTTCGAGCGTGTTCATAAATCACAATTCACAATTCACAATTCACCGTGTACATAGTATTATACTGTTGTGATGATGAACGCAGAGCGCAGGGGCCACGAACGAATTGACGCCGGCGCGCCTGAACCGGCCGGACGCGTGCGGCGGAGCGCATCCAATGCACCGACAGGGGTCTAAATCGCCAACGCCAGGCTTGCTCTATGGCGACCGAGGGAGCAGTGGTACCAGCGCCACCTTTCAACTCCACTTGAATTCGCTACACCGGCTGGATCGATCCATTGCATGCCCCTTCGAACTTTGCCATGGTCTCTCCGGCTGTGCCGATCGAGTGAGCTAGCCAAGTACGGTCACTTAAGTGGCTCCGATCTTATCGACCCCACCCGTTTCATGCAATCATGGACTGATGGGGTACTATCAGCAACTTGGCAGATATATTTTCTTGGGCTCGTAGGTCACGCGAAAATATCTAGTGCTCCCAACATATAGTACATGATTGCATGAAGAGGGTGGGGTGGTAGGCCACAGATGTTAATTTGTATGCTCTGCCTACGCAGAACGCAGTAGCATCTTCTGAATATCAGACGAGGCTTTGGATCTCGCTACGTCCTGGCTCCGTTTTGGTGTGAGAGTGAATCACCAATTGGCTGTTTTCGCCTCAAGTTGTTGTAACTTAGTTACACCATGTTTTTTTTACATGCTGTAATTTTTCCACATGCCAAAATGATCATCTTTACATTTTTATTACACACACCTACTTGTGTCAATTCTCTACATGCAGGACCTTTTTCCATACGAGTAATATATTTAAACTAGAAATATATATATATATATATTTATTTAAACTAGAATAGTGTGTCTTCTCACCAAATTCCCTATAGGGATCAAAAGTACCCGGATTTTGAAACTCTGTACCAATTAGTCGTTCGCAGTGGTGACACATAAAATCATGAATTCACGGTATTGTAATGCGAGCAGCACTCAGCGGTCAGGTCTTCAAGGGATGGGCACGCGACTCATATAATTTCCCAAAGTGGGGTGGTTTATTCTTTATTTATTTTTTGCGGGTGGGTGTGGATGGTGTTTGAGATCATTGTTGTTACTGATTGCAATCCAAGTGGCTCGCAACGCTATTTTACAACACCTCAATGGCGTGCTACACTAAGCAAGAGATGTCTAAAGAAGTTAATGATGTGTAAAGCGCCAACATGGAGTTTCTATTCCCGAGTGTAAATGCACCCAGATGAACAACAATATCAGAGGGAAAAAATAGTAAAATAAATAAAGAAAATCTTCATTTTTTTACAACACACACACACATTTGAATGTTCTCATTCCATGCAAACAATTGTTAATAAATAACATTCGATGTGCTCACGACAAAAAAAACATTTTGGGTTGTCTGTTATATTTTTTACACAAAGTATCAAGAATGTGATCTCTTCATGAAAATTTATATGTAGGGAGAAAAATCAAGAATGTTTGCCTACATTAAAATTCAAAAAAAAATTGGAATTTGTTTTGCTATTTTTTGGTATTTACTGTTCATGTAGGTGCATTTGCACCAGCGAGTAGAATGGCACTTTTGGTAAAAAAACAAACTTGATAGTTAGAAAAAAAATAAAGGGCATTTGATTACACTGAGTAGAGATATTCAAAGAAGTTAATGGTGCCTAAAGCTCTTGCTAGTTAGGCAAAACCGCAAAGGGCATCTGCTTAAACAAAGAACCATAGTCAGTTAAAAAAAGAACCATAATACCTTAGTTATATGTCTAATAATTTTAAATCTTGGAAAACATCTTCAGATTGCTACCTTCAATTTCAGTAATCCAACCAATTTAGACGTACATGTAGCTTTATATTTAGCACATAGCAATATTCGAGGTAAATTGCCTTACATTAGTA
>NC_041393.1:593912726-593913377 GCF_002162155.2 Triticum dicoccoides
TGGGTGAGGAATAGTTATTCTTCATCCCCTCTATTTTAACATGAATGCACCGTAATTTTATGTTCCGTAAATTTTGTCTTATTTCAGGCATAAAAAGAGAACGTAAGAAAATATATAATCGCCGTAAAAAATATTTTATATTACGCAAATTTCAACCGTAAAAATGTAGTGTAAAATGTACATAAAATGTAATTTTTCTGGTCTTCTGACATATTTTTATGCCAAATTTTACGCAGTGAATCAATATGACTGTAACTATTTGTATTTGAAACATAATTTATTTATGAAATGATCGTAAGATCACCTCGGGTGAAGAATAACATATTCTGGACCCTGGGTGATGAATAGTAACACTATTTTCATTAACAAAACAACCTATTCTGCAATGAGTACGATTAGTTGATTACAAAACAAGGAACTAAGGAAAATAAAACTTAGTGCAAAGAACACTGAATGGCCAGGTGTTCTCATCCACATCTCACACAAAAGTGCCTACAAATCAAGCAAAATGATTAGAAGAATAGTGTAAGCGAGCTCAGGTCATTCGTTAGCTATGCCACCCTCAGCTTCAATAGATGGTAACCCGAGAACCGGTAGATTCCGTGTAACTCCTTGCGTAGGCCTCCGATCTTCAGAACCCCATTCCCCATT
>NC_041393.1:593913501-593972063 GCF_002162155.2 Triticum dicoccoides
ATCGGAGAGGACCGCCATATCCCCTGTTCTATCTGGCGGTCTAATTAGTTCTAAAGCACACAATGCTACTTTCCAAATGAGGTAGGACAAATTGCATCTAAAGAGGACGCGGTTCATTGTTTCTTTGTGACCACAAAATGGCATTGATCATTGCGATTCCAACCCCTTCCGACCAAGTAACACTTTTGTCAAGATCAAATCTTTAGCATCAACACATGAGCATATTAATCTTTAGAAGGATCATTAGCTTCCAAATAAATATGTATCCCACTAACTCAGTTGATTTTGATTGCAAGCATAGCTCCGTGTCAGTAAATCCATTTATTTCCAATTTTCCACTTCACTCATTTTAGGTTCCTCGGTGTTTACTTTTATCTCCTTATATTGTCCTTCAGAATTAGATATAATCCTCAAAACTACATTCTTAACTTTTTGCATCGTGATCAACATAGAGAATGCAGTATTTTGAAACGCAATGAATATTTCTGCCAAAGGTGTATTAACCAATCCAAATATTTTCCAAAAGATTGTGTTTAAAACCATCATATTTTGATGTAACCGTGAGTCTCTGGAATATTGGTTAACATTCATCGGACATTCATCTAGTAAAGTGGGGGAATGTTTGTACACCCAAAGAGATGGGGTATTGGTATTGTAGACTTGAACATTCTGAATATTTGCCTGAAGTGTGAATGTCTGTGGGAAACTGAAAATGAGCAAGGGTTGTGGTAAAAGTTTACTCAGAAAAAATACATTAGAAAGTTAATGTAAGTTTTACTAAACTAAAACCTGGACAGTCTCATTTCTCGCAAGGCTTATGAAGGTGAAGCCTGTATTTTTTAAGTATTGTAGAAAGATGGCGGGGAATGGGAATAGAATTAGGTTCTGACATGACATTTGGATTGGTAATAAACCTCGATGTGTTCAATTAACTAGACTGTATTTTTCTCAGATTTAGTGTCAATTGTATTGTTGCAAAAGCTCTAGCTAATGGTATGGATGATATTCGATTTAGAAGATCCCTATGGGGAAATACTACAACTCTATGTTGTCAAAGCAGAAAAGGCTTTGTTTCGATGTTAATCTTAATGAACTGGTAGATATGTGGCAAATTTACTATTATGTCCTTGTACTTGACTTCGAAAAGTGACCAGATTGCATGGCTTCTTTGAAAACTGTGGAATGCTAGGTTCCCTTGGAAACCAAAAGTTTTTAAATGACTTGTTCCTAGGAAAGTGTGCTGACAAGGTATAATCTTGCTAGCAGGAAGTTGAAAGGCAAGGAAGCTAGATATAGTTTTACTATAGGTGATGAAACTATAAAACATCTTTTCTATAAATGTGTGGTTCCTAAGTTTGTTTCTGGTGCACTAAAAGGTGTGATAGGGGGACAAGTAATCCTTGATAAGTTAGATGGTTTTAGTTGTTGCATAGAGTGATTCCCAAAGAATGTTAGTGAAATAGTTGTTGTTGGATAGAGAAAAATCACTGGAAAATCTATGATGTTACTATAAAAAATAGAACTATAACATAGGTGAAAAATAAAATCAATCAAAAAATTCGGAATGACCTTTTCTGAAAATTGGACATATTGAGTGTATGAAACAGAAATGAATCAGTGTTTCTTCAAAACATGGACACTCTTTTGAATCCCTAAAAACATTGATAAGATGCACAACAAGATTTCATCGCGAGCAACACAAGGTTGCCTTGGCTCAATGGCCAGAATATCACAATACACAATACAAAAATAATACTAAGAACAGAATATTATATACGCAATGCAAAGGAATTGAAAATACTACACCTACATAATCTATTACGAAAAGTTACTTTCTTTCCTTCCCTCAACTAAATCACCCCCCTTGAATTTCATGGGGTGGGCCTGGGCCTCTTTTCCCACCCAACCAAATCTGATCACCTCAGCTTGTTCGTAAGTTACATAGAAAAATTTAGGTAGGTGTAGCAAAGCTCCAAAGGAATACTTGTATCTCGAAGTAACAACTTGTTTTAGTGGACTGATACTAGTATACTGCTCATACTTAAACTGACGAGATATATGCTCAAGGCCTATTTCGAAAAAAAAAAGATGCTCAAGGCCTGAGTTTTAAATAGTTACTCACTCATTTGATGAAGCAGACTAAGAGCATCTCCAATAGACGCGCAACACGTCGCGTGCAAAAAAACAGTATACAATGCCAGAAAGCGCAGCTTTTGCGCGCTGCGGTGCGCTGGCTCCAGCGACTGTGCTATAATATAGCGCGCCCGAGCCACTCCAACAGATGCACTAAATTGCAGCGCACGCGAGCAGCCGACGCTTGTCATATGTTGCAATTTTGAGACAATATAGTGATATTTTAAACATCAAAACAAGACATAGCATAGTTGAAATCACCCAAACAAGTTCATGACCACATCATCGTCCAACCAAGTTCAAAATCCGAACCATTCATGACATAAAAGTTCGCACAAACGAATGGCACATCAAGAATCATGCCGCATCCTCGTCTCCGTCCTCCTCTTCCTCCGATTCATCATCCTCATCCGAAGGCGATTCTTCCTCCTCCTCTTCATTGTCGCGCGCCGCATCATCATGTGAAGCTCGGAAGGTGTTGGCAAGATCTTCAACGGCATCATGCGAAGGTGTGTGATAGGCACACCGAAAGACATTCCACCCATGCCGCCCACCGGTGCTCCCATGCCTCCCATGAGAGACGCAAAAAATCATGCCTCCCATGATAGCTCCGAAGCCACCCATGTCTCCCATGCCCCCATGGTAGCTCCGAAGGCACTCATGGCACCCATGCCGCCCATGGTAGCTCTAAAGCCACTGATGCCTCCCATGTCGCCCATGCCACCGCCACCCATGCCACCCATGCCAACCATGGCTCTTTTTTGGACGACTTCTTCACGGGCAAGAGTGATGTACTCCTTTTGCTTCTCACTGAGGGTAGATGTGTCCATGAAGAACAAGAACTTCTCCCATTCCAACAACCTAGTTTGTTCCTCCATGGCCAAATTCTTCTCCTCCAATGCCACCTTCCTCTCCTCGGCCGCCACCCTCCTCTCCTCGACCACGACATCTTGGTTCCTTGCCATATTCCTCACCTCGTTCGCTTCCTTTCTTGCCTTCATAATAGCTTCCGTAGCATTTTTAGCTCATCATCTCCTCTCCTCTTCTTCTTTTCTTTTCCGTCTTTCTTGCATCCATCTAGTCTTTTGGCTTGGAGTACGAAACCGAGTTTATTGTAGGGCATCCCTTGCCATCATCACTTGATGCCTCCTCCTTATCATCATCCAAATCAATAGTTCACTTGCGTTTGTTGCTCTCCTCATCATCATGGATAGGATCACGGGGCTTCAATTTCTCATCATCCTTCAATTCTTCATAGCAATGAGGCAAGGTAAATGGTCTCTTCCCTTTCTTGGTCTTTTTCTCTTCTCCTAGGAATAAATTTTGTGCAATAGTGAGCTACACACAAAAAAAAAACAAGTTAGCACTAGAAACACCAAGAAGAAGCATGATGAACATGGAAGATTCATGAAAGAAATGGCACTCCACCTATCTCTATCATTAGTGCCACTTGGGTTCAAGTTGTCAACCGCCTTAAGTGCGGCCACCCACATTTGACAATCTCGGTTGATTGTCGACCACCGAGAGCGAAGAGATCTTTCGGAGCGGTCAATTCCACTTTTGTTGTGTACATCAAAGTGTTCCTTCATCCGGAGCCAATATGCAAATTTGATCCCCTTCAACCGAGGGATCCTGATAACCCACAAGTATGGGGGATCGCAACAGTTTTTGAGGGTAGAGTATTCAACCCAAATTTATTGATTCGACACAAGGGGAGCCAAAGAATATTCTCAAGTATTAGCAGCTGAGTTGTCAATTCAACCACACCTGGAAACTTAATATCTGCAGCAAAGTGTTTAGTAGCAAAGTAATATGATAGTGGTGGTAACGGTAACAAAAGTAAAGACAGTAAAAGTAATGTTTTTGGTATTTTGTAGTGATTGTAACAGTAGCAACGAAAAAGTAAATAAGCGTAAACCAGTATATGGAAAACTCGTAGGCACCGGATTAGCGATGGATAATTATGCCGGATGTGGTTCATCATGTAGCAGTCATAACATAGGGTGACACAGAACTAGCTCCAGTTCATCAATGTAATGTAGGCATGTATTCTGTATATAGTCATACATGCTTATGGAAAAGAACTTGCATGACATCTTTTGTCCTACCCTCCCGTGGCAGCGGGGTCCTATTGGAAACTAAGGGATATTAAGGCCTCCTTTTAATAGTGAACCGGAACAAAGCATTAACACATAGTGAATACATGAACTCCTCAAACTATGGTCATCACCGGGAGTGGTCCCGATTATTGTCACTTCGGGGTTGCCGGATCATAACACATAGTAGGTGACTATAGACTTGCAAGATAGGATCTAGAACGCACATACATTCATGAAAACATAATAGGTTCAGATATGAAATTATGGCACTCGGGCCCTAGTGACAAGCATTAAGCATAACAAAGTCATAGCAACATCAATCTCAGAACATAATGGATACTAGGGATCAAAACCTAACAAAACTAACTCGATTATATGATAAATCTCATGCAACCCAACATCGTCCAGCAAGCCTACAATGCAATTACTCACGCATGGCGGTGAGCATCATGAAATTGGTGATGGAGGATGGTTGATGATGACGACGGCGACGAATCCCCCTCTCCGAAGCCCCGAACGGACTCCAGATCAGCCCTCCCGATAGAGATTAGGGCTTGGCGGCGGCTCCATATCGTAAAACGCGATGATTTCTTCTCTCTGATTTTTTTTCTCCCCGAAAGCCAATATATGGAGTTGGAATTGGCGTCGGAGGGCCACCAGGGGCCCCACGAGGTAGGGGGGCGCGCCCAGGGGGGCGCGCCCAGGGGGGCGACCCCACCCTCGTAAGAAGGGTGTGGGCCCCCTGGTCTTCATCTTTTGCGAGGATTTTGCTTTATTTTTTCTAAGGTGTTCCGTGGAGTTTCAGGACATTCCGAGAATCTTTATTTTCTGCACAAAAAACAACACCATGGTAGTTCTGCTGAAAATAGCGTTAGTCCGGGTTAGTTCCATTCAAATCATACAAGTTGGAGTCCAAAACAAGGGCAAAAGTGTTTGGAAAAGTAGATACAACGGAGGCGTATCAACTCCCCCAAGCTTAAACCCTTGCTTGTCCTCAAGCAATTCAGTTGACAAACTGAAAGAGAAAAAGAAAAACTTTTACAAACTCTGTTTGCTTTTGTTGTTGTAAACATGAAAAGCCAGCATTCATGTCTCATCAATTATTATGAACTAACCATACTCACAATGACACGTAGGTCTCACAATTGCTCATATCAATAGCATAATCAGCTAGCGAGCCATAATAGCAAAACTCGGATGACAACACTTTCTCAAAATAATCATAACATGATATAACAAAATGGTATCTCGCTAGCCCTTTCTGAGACCGCAAAACATAAATGCAGAGCACCTGTAAAGATCAAGGACTGACTAAACATTATAATTCATGGTAAAAGAGATCCAGTCAAGTCATACCCAATATAAACCAATAATAATGAATGCAAATGACAGTGTGCTCTCCAGCGGGTGCTTTTTAATAAGAAGGGTGATGACTCAACATAAAAGTAAATAGACAGGCCCTTCGCAGAGGGAAGCAGGGATTTGTAGAGGTGCCAGAGCTCGGTTTTGAAATAGAGATAAATTATATTTTGAGCGGCATACTTTCATTGTCAACATAACAACTAAAAGACGACGATATCTTCCATGCTAAACAGATTATAGGAGGTTCCCAAACAGAACGGTAAAGTTTATACTCCCCTTCCTCCACAAGCATCAATCCATGGCTTGCTCGAAACAACGAGTGCCTCCAACATTCAACGGGTCCCAAGGGGAGTTTTGTTTGCAGTTATTTTGATTTAGTTTGCACAAAACATGGGACTGGGCATCCCGGATACCAGCCATTTTCTCGTGAATGGGAAGCGGAGTCCACTCCTCTTGAGAATAACCCGCCTAACACGGAAGATAAGGGCAGCTCTAGTTGACATATGAGCTATTCGAGCATGCAATACAGAATGTTTATTTGAAGGTTTAGAGTTTGGCACATAGAAATTTACTTAGAACGGCAGGTAAATACCGCATTAGGTAGGTATAGTGGACTCATATGGAATAACTTTGGGGTTTAAGGAGTTTGGATGCACAAGCAGTATTCCCGCTTAGTACAGGTGAAGGCTAGCAAAAGACTGGGAAGCGACCAACTGAGAGAGCGACAACAGTCGTAAACATGCATTAAAATTAATTCACACCGAGTACAAGCATGAGTAGGATATGATCCACCATGAACATAAATATCATGAAGGCTATGTTGATTGGATTCAACTACATGCGTGAACATGTGCCAAGTCGAGTCACTCAATTCATTTAAAGGAGGATACCACCCCATCATACCACATCATAATCATTCTAATAGCATGTTGGCACATAAGGTAAACCATTATAACTCATAGCTAGTCAAGCATGGCACAAGCAACTATAATCTCTAAGTGTCATTGCAAATAATTTACTTCATAATAGCTGAATCAAGAACGATGAATCATCATATTTACAAAAACAAGAGAGGTCGAGTTCATACCAGCTTTTCTCTCCTCAATAAGTCCATCATATATCATCATTATTGCCTTTCACTTGCACGACCGAATGATGTGGATAATAATAGGAGTGCACGTGCATTGGACTAAGCTGGAATATGCAAGCATTCAACTCAAGAGAGAAGACAAGTAATATGGGCTCTGAGTTTAAATAATCAATCATGCATATAAGAACCACTAAGCATTTTCAATATGGTCTTCTCGACCCCCAAAGAAAGGAAAAGAAATAAAAACTATTTACACGGGAAAGCTCCCAACAAGTAAAAAGAAGAACGGAAAATATTTTTGGGGTTTTCTTCTTAATTCTACTACAAGCATGAAAAGTAAACTAACTAATTTTTTTGGTTTTTCTTAAAGTTTATCAAACACACAAGAAGAAAGCTAGAAGAGGAAATTTAAACTAGCATGGATATTACAGTGAAAAAGTATGAGCGCCGACATCTAGCAATAAGTGTGTGTGAATATGAATGTAATGTCGGTGGGAAATACGTACTTCCCCAAGCTTAGGCTTTTGGCCTAAGTTGGTCTATTGCCAGGGATGGCCTGACAGATACCCGTAGGTGTAGCTGGGCTCATACTGTGACGGAGAAGACTCTGACTGCCACTGGCTGGCAGCCTCCTCTGGATCCCAAGAATAAACAGATAGTCGTGGAGGTTCATCTTGAGGCTCCGGCTCCGGGGCTGGTGCAGGGTTCCGATAGGCTTGAACAGCCGACCACGGAACTATGTGAGGTTCTGCAAACAAGTTAAACAAAGAAGGAGCAGGCAAGGTAATAGTCTTAGGGTGATGTTTATCAAAGTATAATTTATATTTGAGCTCCCCATCGCGACTCTTAACAAGGAAATCATGCGCTATCATACTTTTGTAATCTAAATAAGCATGGGGCAGTGTTGTTTCTTCTTTCTCCTCATGCCTAATAGGCATTTCAAAATGTTCAGCTAGGCGTGAAGCATAACTGCCTCCAAAGATGGGGCCCTTAGTATGGTTAAGACTTAACCGTCTAGCAACAATTCCACCCATACTAACAGAGTTATTGCGGTATAAACCATGGAGCAAAATAATAATATCAGGAATACTAAGGTTCCCACAGTTCCCGCGTCCAATCAAGCAACGACTAGCAAATAGGGCAAAGTAGCGTAAAACAGGATAATGAATGCTAGTGATCCTTGCATCCGAAACCTTCCTGGTTTCTCCCACCGTGATAGTGTTAATAAAAGCTTCTACTTCATTACGGCAGGGTTCATCTAAGGTGCTCTCAAAGGGTATTCTGCAAACCTCGTAGAATTCAGCTAATGTCATCACTTTAACAATGTCATATAAATGAAACTCTACTGTTGGAGGTGATTTCTTAGGGAAAAAGTAGAAGGTTTGCACAAAAGTATTTATGAGTAAGAGATACTGATGACATTGGTCCTGAAGGAAGTTGGTGAGGCCGGCGTTCTCAATCAATAAATAGAAATCCTCATAAATCCCGGCTCTCCTCAAGAAGTCATCGGAGGGCCATTCACACGGCCGGACCTCCGTGGTGTGAGGCAAATTAAATTTGGGCTTCTCCTCTTCTTCCTTTTGTTTTTCCTTAGAGCTTCGGCTCGACGAGCCCCTCAAAAGTCTCTTCATTAATTTTGAAACAATCTGAAATTTTTAGTGACCTCAAATAAAAGTGAACCAACTCCAATAAAATTGATAGTAACAACTCCCACAAGTGCCTAGAGCCTATATAAAACATTGGAACTACTTGGAACCATATAAATTTGACATGGAAGCTCAAGAACATGGTCACGTATGCAGCACAAATTTGCAATGAATAAAGCACTAGAACAAAAACTAATTGGACCAATAGAGGAGTCACATACCAAGGAACAATCTCCCCAAGCAGTTTTGCGAGAGGTGCTTTGAGCAAGGAGATCGAAAATCACAACAATGGGGGCTGAAACTCATGCTTGAGTTGGTTTTTCGTGTTTGTGTGAGGCAGAGAAGAAGATGGGTGCAGGAATAAGTGGAGGAGGGCCACCGTGGGCCCACGAGGCAGGGGGGCGCGCCCATGGGGGTAGGGCGCGCCCTCCACCCTCGTGGCCAGGTGGCAGCTCCCCCCGTGGTAATTTTTGCACAGTAAATTTTCAAATATTCTCGAAAAAATCATATTAAATTGGCATGGTATTCTGAGGACTTTTATTTTCGGGATATTTTTATATTGCACGGATAAGTCAGGAAACAGACAAAAGAATACTATTTCACTTTATTTCTACTAAATAACAGAAAATATAAAGAGGGTACAGAAGGTTGTGCTTCTAGTTTCATCCATCTCGTGATTATCAAAATGAACCCGCTAACAAGGTTGATCAAGTCTTGTTAACAAACTCATTCTGAATAATCACGGAATCGGAGAAATTCCGAATGACACTAAGTTACCTCAACGGGGATATGAAAATACCCGACAATAAGAATATCATACTTTTTCTTGACAGTAGGGAGAGGAAATTCGAAATCTCCAAATATAATCGATGGAACTTTTCCAATAGAGTTGATACTATAAACTTGAGGTTGTTTCCTCGGAAAATGTACTGTGTGCTCATTGCCATTAACATGAAAAGTGACATTGCCTTTGGTGCAATCAATAACTCCCCCTGCAGTATTAAGGAAAGGTCTTCCAAGAATAATATACATACTATCATCCTCGGGAATATCAAGAATAACAAAGTCCGTTAAAATAGTAACGTTTGCAACTACAACAGGCACATCCTCACAAATACCGACAGGTATAGCAGTTGATTTATCAGCCATTTGCAAAGATATTTCAGTAGGTGTCAACTTATTCAAGTCAAGTCTATGATATAAAGAGAGAGGCATGACACTAACACCGGCTCCAAGGTCACATAAAGCAGTTTTAACATAATTTCTTTTAATGGAGCATGGTATAGTAGGCACTTCGGGATCTCCAAGTTTCTTTGGTATTCCACCCTTAAAGTATAATTAGCAAGCATGGTGGAAATTTCAACTTCAGGTATCTTTCTTTTATTAGTAATAATATCCTTCATATACTTAGCATAAGGATTTATTTTGAGCACATCAGTTAATCGCATACGCAAAAAGATGGGTCTAATCATGTCAGCAAAGCGCTCAAAATCCTCATCATCCTTTTTCTTGGATGGTTTCGGAGGAAAAGGCATGGGTTTCTGAACCCATGGTTCCCTTTCTTTACCATGTTTCCTAGCAACAAAATCTCTTTTATCATAACGTTGATTCTTTGATTGTGGGTTATCAAGATCAACAGCAGGTTCAACTTCTACATCATTTTCATTACTAGGTTGAGCATCAACATGAACATTATCATTAACATTATCACTAGGTTCATGTTCATCACCTGATTGTGTTTCAGCATCAGAAATAAAAATATCATTCGGATTCTCAGGTGACTCAGCGATAGGTTCACTAGAAGTTTGCAAAGTCCTATCATTTTTCTTTTTCTTCCTTTTAGAAGAACTAGGTATATCAATATTGTTTCTCTGAGAATCTTTCTCGATTCTCTTAGGGTGGCCTTCAGGATACAAAGGTTCCTGAGTCATTCTACCAGTTCTAGTAGCCACTCTAACAGCATAATCATTTTTCTTACTATTCATTTCATCAAGCACTTCTTTCTGAGCTTTAAGTACTTGTTCTACTTGAGTGGTAACCATAGAAGCATGCTTGCTAACAAGCTTAAGTTCACCTCTAATATCAGCCATATAATCACCCAAGCGTTTAATCATAAAGGTATTCTGTTTTAATTGTCTACCAAAATAAGCATTAAAGTCATCTTGCTTAAACATAAAATCATCAAACTCATCCAAGCACCGACTAGCAATTTTAGTAGGAGGGACTTCAGCTTTATCATATTTATAGAGAGAATTTACCTTTACTACCTATGTCGGGATATCGGGAGGTTCTTCATTAAATAAGTAATTGAGAGCATATACTTCTTCAACAGGCGGTAAATTAAGACCATGTATTTCTTCAATAGGAGGTAAATTCTTAACATCTTCAGCTTTAATACCTTTTTCTTTCATAGATTTCTTTGCCTCTTGCATATCTTCGGGACTGAGAAATAGAACACCTCTCTTCTTCGGGGTTGGTTTAGGACTAGGCTCAGTAATTGGCTCAGGAACTGGCTCAGGAACTGGCTCAGGAGGTAGCTCGGGAGGTGCCCAATTATTTTCATTACCCAACATATTATTCAATAGAATTTCAGCGTCATCCGGTGTTCTTTCCCTGAAAAGAGAACCATCACAACTATCCTGGTAATCTCTGAAAGCATCAGTTAGTCCATTATAAAAGATATCAAATATTTCAGGTTTCTTAAGAGGGTGATCAGGCAAAGCATTAAGTAACTTGAGAAGCCTCCCCCAAGCTTGTGGGAGACTCTCTTCTTCAATTTGCACAAAATTGTACATTTCCCTCAAAGCAGCTTGTTTCTTATGAGCAGGGAAATATTTAGCAGAGAAGTAATAAATCATATCCTGGGGACTTTGCACACAACCAGGATCAAGAGAGTTATACCATATCTTAGCATCACCCTTTAATGAGAACGGAAATATCTTAAGTAAATAAAGGTAGCGCGATCTCTCATTATTAGTAAACAGGGCAGCTATATCATTTAACTTAGTAAGATGTGACACAACAGTTTCAGATTCGTAGCCATAAAAAGGATCAGATTCAACCAAAGTAATTATATCAGGATCAACAGAAAAATCATAATAGTCCTGATCAGGAACACAGATAGGTGAAGTAGCAAAAGCAGGGTCAGGTTTCATTCTACCTCTAAAGGATTTTTTACTCCATTTAATTAGCAACTTCTTAAGTTCACGTCTATCCTGGCAAGCAAAAATAGCTGTAGAAGATTCAGCATCAAAAAGATAACCCTCAGGAATAGCAGGCATAGATTCATCGTCACTAACATCATCATGTTCAGGTTCAATAATTTCTCTTTCTCTAGACCTAGCAATTTGCTCATCAAGATATTCACCAAGTGGCACAGTAGTATCAAGCATAGAAGTAGTTTCTTTATAAGTATCATGCATAGCAGAAGTGGCATCATCAATAACATGCGACATATCAGAATCAATAGCAGTAGTAGGTTTAGGTGTCGCAAACTTACTCATAACAGAAGGAGAATCTAGTGCAAGGCTAGATGGCAATCCCTTACCTCCCCTCGTAGTTGAGGGCAAAATAGTAGTTTGATCATCTTTCAAATTCTTCATATTGTCCAGTAGATATAAATCCCAAGTGACTCAAAGAATTGAGCTATGCTCCCCGGCAACGGCGCCAGAAAATAGTCTTGATAACCCACGAGTATAGGGGATCGCAACAGTTTTCGAGGGTAGAGTATTCAACCCAAATTTATTGATTCGACGCAAGGGGAGCCAAAGAATATTCTCAAGTATTAGCAGCTGAGTTGTCAATTCAACCACACCTGGAAACTTAATATCTGCAGCAAAGTGTTTAGTAGCAAAGTAATATGATAGTGGTGGTAACGGTAACAAAAGTAAAAACAGTAAAAGTAATGTTTTTGGTATTTTGTAGTGATTGTAAGAGTAGCAACAAAAAAGTAAATAAGCGTAAACCAGTATATGGAAAACTCGTAGGCACCGGATTAGCGATGGATAATTATGCCGGATGTGGTTCATCATGTAGCAGTCATAACATGGGGTGACATAGAACTAGCTCCAGTTCATCAATGTAATGTAGGCATGTATTCCGTATATAGTCATACATGCTTATGGAAAAGAACTTGCATGACATCTTTTGTCCTACCCTCCCGTGGCAGCGGGGTCCTATTGGAAACTAAGGGATATTAAGGCCTCCTTTTAATAGAGAACCGGAACAAAGCATTAGCACATAGTGAATACATGAACTCCTCAAACTATGGTCATCACCTAGAGTGGTCCCGATTATTGTTACTTCGGGGTTGCCGGATCATAACACATAGTAGGTGACTATAGACTTGCAAGATAGGATCTAGAACACACATATATTCATGAAAACATAAGATGTTCAGATCTGAAACCATGATACTTGGGCCCTAGTGACAAGCATTAAGTATAACAAAGTCATAGCAACATCAATCTCAGAACATAATGGATACTAAGGATCAAACCCTAACAAAACTAACTCGATTACATGATAAATCTCATCCAACCCATCACCGTCCAGCAAGCCTACGATGCAATTACTCAAGCACGGCGGTGAGCATCATGAAATTGGTGATGGAGGCTGGTTGATGATGACGACGGCGATGAATCCTCCTCTCCGGAGCCCCGAACGGACTCCAGATCAGCCCTCCCGAGAGAGATTAGGGCTTGGCGGCGGCTCCGTATCGTAAAATGCGATGATTTCTTCTCTTTGATTTTTTTCTCCCCGAAAGCCAATATATGGAGTTGGAATTGGCGTCGGAGGGCCACAAGGGGGCCCACGAGGTAGGGGGCGCGCCCAGGGGGGCGCCCCACCCTCGTGAGCAGGGTGTGGGCCCCCTGGTCTTCATCTTTTGCGAGGATTTTTCTTTATTTTTTCTAAGGTGTTCCGTGGAGTTTCAGGACATTTCGAGAATCTTTATTTTCTGCACAAAAAACAACACCATGGCAGTTCTGCTGAAAACAGCGCCAGTCCGTGTTAGTTCCATTTAAATCATACAAGTTGGACTCCAAAACAAGGGCAAAAGTGTTTGGAAAAGTAGATACGACGGAGACGTATCAGATCCCTCAACACTTGCAACCAAGTATTGCATAACAAGATGTCTTCGTTCATGGTGTAGTTGCCCCCTCCTTTCGGTGCATCGACAATGCCCTCACCATCCTTGTCCACCTCAAACTCATGATCATCGAAATGCATCTCATTGGTCTGACCAATGAGAATTGTTGGAGCCAACATCCATAGTTGACATATATGCCTCATCATTGAAACTACAAAATATATACAACAAAGCAAATAAGCTATCCATATGTATACATTCAAACCATAACAACAACAAAAAGTTAGCAAAATTTTACCTTGTGGGTATTTCATCGAACACCTTGTGCACGTCGGCCGCCGGCTCAACAAGTGAGCTCGCAGGCGCTTCGGTCGTCGCGCGCCCTGCAAGCTTCTTTGGCCGCCTAGAGGAACCGTCCGCCGTCTTGTTCTTCTTCGCAGACACCTTGCCCTTCTTCGCCCGCGCCGCATTTGGGAGCTTCGGGGGGGGGGGGGCACGTGGCTCCACGGCGCGACGCCACCCGCGGCCGAGGTTGTTCGTGGCGGCATGAAAAGGCCGCGCGCGATGCCGGTGTTTGGAGGAGTATCGGCGAAGGCGAAGCCAAAGCTCCCCGAGCTAGGGTTTGCGGCGGCGGCGGCGGAGGAGGTGTCACGGGTGTAGGAAGGGGTGAGGGGGTTGTCGGCGCGTCCGTCCATCGGGCGAATTCGGCGGCGGCAACGCGGGCAGAGCGAAAGCGGGGTGATAGAGAGGGTGTGGCGCGGGCGCTCGAATGTGCAACGCACGGGAGCGGGCGCGGCAAATAAACGGCGCGAGATGGCGTTTCGAACCGCGCGCTGAACTTTTTATGCCGCGCACGCGATTATTGCGCCTCCGCTGAAGCTCCCGGAGCGGTTGCGCGCGCGCTAAAATCCGAAAATTTCCAGCACGGCGCTTATATAGCGTGGTTGTTGGAGATGCTCTAACCCGTCTCTTATAACAAAAATAGCAAGCAGTTAATTGCTAAAACTCACAGGATATACCTACCGTTTAGCCAACTACTCCCAACAGAACTACAGGGTATCCGTTCATAACAACGGCTGGTCAAAATCCATGGAACACACAGGAGCACCATACAGCATCGAAATGAACGACAAATACGAACCTGTTCCAAATTATTCCGTCTGTTTCTAAATATAACATTTTTAGAAATTTTAATATAGACTACATATATATGTACGCAAACATATTTTAAAGTGTAGATACATTCATTTTGCTCGTCCATATTGGACCCTTTAAAAGGACTTATATTTACTGAGGGAGTAGAACAGAGAGCACCATACAGACAAAGAACTTCAAAGAGGCAGTATATTACATACAAGAATTGAGGCTGAGCACGATTACTCGAACTGGGCGTAAATGACGAACAGAAGAATCTACCACTGGCTACTTTACAACATTTCCCATTACTAATCCTTATTGATTGATTTCGGTCTATACATACAATACACCCATCGTTCCTATCTCCGGCCGTCTTCCTCCGGCGATCAACGAATACGCAGTCCAGTGCTAGCAGTGGACATGGGCACTACATCGAGCACTCGGCGGGGACGCCCATGGCGACGCGCTTGGGGTCAGTGCAGTAGTTGTAGATCATGTAATTGCTCTGCACCCAACGCATGCGCTGCTGTCGTGTCAGATCCAGCTCCTGGTTGTACCAGTCGCCAGCCGCGGCCGCGCCGCCGGTGCCTGGGGCCGCGTCCGTGCCGATGCTGGCGCCGCACCGCGGCCGGCCGGCCGCGGTGACCACGCACGCATCGGCCTTGAAGCTGCGGTAGGAAGCAGAGAACGGCGCGTGGGACCAGTCCGTCTTGACGCGGCCGCCCTGCGTGGCCCAGTCGTCGGCGTTCCAGAGGCTCGAGTAGAGGCGCATCGGCTGGTTCTTGGGGAAGGCGATCCCCTTTCCCTCAAGGTTTTTGAAGTCTCTGATCGGCATGTCGTCCACCATGAAGCTGCATTATTTAAACCATCAAATCAGTCAGTCCCCGTGTTCAGAAGCCGGCGTTCTTGAAACAAAAAAGAAGGTTGAGCAATGGCGTTGGACCAACTTACATGATGTGCTTTGGGTTCCAGAGGATGGAGTAGGTGTGGAAGTCGTTGGTGGGATCGAACCAGAGGCGGAACTGCTGCTCCCGTTGGCCCTGCCCCTGCGTGAACACGTTGGTGTGCAGAGTGTACGGCTCGCCGGTGACGTTGCCAAGGAACTCGAAGTCGATCTCGTCGTGCGTCGGACCCTGCGACGACAGCTGCACATTCATACCCACCAAACCGAACAGAGTTAGGCAACTGTGTCATCAGATCAGACCGAGAAGCAGAGGAAAGAATGAATGTCGGCGTACGTAGTAGGCGGTGACGGTGCCGGCGGAGTTGCCGGGGACGAGCTTGAGCTGCATGTCGATTTTGCCGTAGAGGTACTCGTGCTTGGACTGGAACCCGGAGCCGGAGATCTTATCGAGCCCCAGCGTGAGGAGCAGGCCGTTGTTGAGGATCTTGCCGCGCCCGTCACCCCAGGTGACGTCGAACTCCTTGTCGAAGCTCGCCGCCGCCAGGGCACACGAGGCGAGCAGGATCGCCAGCACCGACACCGCCATGCGAGCCATGCGTTGCGGGCTGGATGCTCCCAAAAGTAAGCTCACTCAACTAGAGCTAGCTAGGAAGAACGGGTACTAGAAGATGAAGATGAGGAGAAAGCTTTCTGGAAGCTTGTGTCATGTGAGTGGAATGAGCAGCGCGTGAGGGGTTTATATAGGGGTTTGGAGATAAGCGGGGCGTGCCCGATGGATGTATGGATGGATGGTTCGGCGAATCGGAGAGGAGTTCGCCAGCTCCTGTGTATTGCGTGTGAGTTGGCGCCAGAGGAGAGGAGACGAGGAGACAGGGTAGGACGGTACTGTTTTCTCATGGAAAATGAGACGCCCGACTGCCCCGACATGGCCACGCCAGGGGCTCTCACGTACAGCAAGACGACATTAAGCATCGATCGAGACGTATAGCAAATTTCAGGAGGCAAGGCAACAGCTTTTGATTTTATTATATGATTGTTTGGGTTGGATCTGTAGGTAGCTGCAGCCTTTGAGATGATTTTGTGTTTTGTACCCAAATGGCAGTACAAAACATACATGATGCATGAACAAGAATTAGTCAGGGATGGATGGACGACCTATTCTTTGCGACAATCTTTTTCATCTCGAAGCGTGTGATGATTCCTGGTATGTTAGATTCACAAATAAAAAAGTTATTATTGTGTCTTCGTGGCTGCTCTGGTTGAGACAACTCAAAATGGATAGAACTTTTCTTTTCTGAACCGTAAACCGTAGAACAATAGTTCTACGGTATTTTTACATATAAAAAAAGTAAAATATGTACAAAGAAGTTCACATGAAGCAAAAAAAATACCCAATTCCAGCTCTAGGCAACATCAGGAAAATCAAATAAAACTTGAAGCTTAAGTCAAGTGGCTATTTATCCATCAGGAAATTGGATAGAAGTCTCTCAGGTCTCAGAGCTATCGTTGCTATTATTTGGGATTGGAATCGATGTCCTTACCTAGCTAGTGATGTATTGCCTCCGTCTTAAGTTACGTGTCAAATGCATCCGTATTTAAATAAATCTAAGACAAGTAATTGGGGCGGAGGGAGTACTTTCATGTTGAGGCTGTTCTGGTCATTAATCCTCCAATGCTATATAATTATAAGTAGGTTATTTTCACTAACCTATTTATCTTACAATGAAAGTATGCCACCTTGATATGTAATCATGCATAGGAAAAAGCATCACATACAATCATGTATAACAAAATGCTTTGTATGGTACTTACATTCAATAAATCTTTTACAACTATATACAAGAAATACACACAATAAATAACATGTATATTCAATTCCACTTTTCATTTTTTAATCAAAATATTCATGTTTCGTACAAACAAATCCCATTGAATTGTAAGGCAACCAATTTATGTAACACTGCATGAGGTATCATATAGTTTTAGCACCCTTGATTTTTCTCCTGAACGATCTAAACAATGAGAAAATTGCTTCACATCAAGTCTAGCAAGGGCCATGTCTCTGGTCAGGACGCGAATAATAGAACTGATTGCTCATGCATCCATTTGAAACCAGGAAATTTATTTTTACTTCAAAGTTACGGAGGCGTTGACTCTGATAGTTTGATACTGAAGTAACTTTTATTTTTATTTTTTATTTTGCTTACTCGATTGTGCTTTTTATGTCAGGAAATATCACTAAAATCAGTTTGCTTACTGCAAAAAATGTGAAGACCCATACATGTAGACCACGTGTAAGATAAGTATTTCATAATCCTTAAAATTATTAGAAATGATTATTCCATTACTAGATTGGGATATATGTATATCCATGTTTAGTAAACTAGATGATGCCCCAAGTGTTGATGCAAGAACTGTGTTAAAATAAATGAATAAATAGGTGTGTAAAAACAACTAAAACTAATGCAAAAACAATGGTCCAAAATTATGTGTACACAGAGAAAAAAATTAAATTGAACTTAATATGACGTCATCTTTAACAAAGATGTGAAGCATGAACTATTTCTTTTTCCTCGTAGCTTCCAACACATATACAGCCCATAAGATGATAAATTCTTTTTTTATAAATTCTAAAGTTTCCCATCTTTTCAAACAAAAAAACTCTAACTTTGCCATGTGCCAATTACAAACTTCCAAAGGTTGCCATGATGGTTTTAGAGATTTTTTTTCCTAAATTTGCCATATTTTTCAAATAACAAACTTATTTAATTTGCCATGTGTAAATTTTATTTCTAGGTAGCATGGAAATTTTATTATGTTGATCATGGTATATTTATTAATTTCTACCATGGCAATTTTATGTGTTTGATTTTATGTTATGACAAAGAAAATGTAAAATCTGGCCATTTTATTATGAAGAGCGCATCAATTTTATTTTTAATGTCCTTGATATTTTATAATTTCCATAATGGGCACCTTTTCCTTTGTCTTTTATAAAAAAAATCATTTTTTGCATCATTATAATTGAAAAAACTAAAAACTCTGTTGCCATGGCAACAAAGTTTTTGTTGTCCTGGGCAACCTAAATTATACAACCACGGCAAAGCTAAAATACATTTGTGTAATGTGATGGTAAGTCATGGTAAAAAAGTTACATAGTGATAAATTACTTGAACATACCATGGCAATTTTGTGGAACATACCATGAAAAATTCTTTTCAGAATTATATTTTCGAATATTTTTGCAATGGTGAATTATTTATAACATTTTTGGCATGCTAAAATTGCCATGTGTTCATTAGATACAAATTTTGCCATGGTAAACTTCATTTATAAGTTTTTCCATCGTATGTTCAAATAAATTTGGTAAAACTGACATGTGATCTTGAGATGGATTTTTCATATTTGCCATGTTTCTACATAACAATTTTCATTAAACTTTGCCATGCAACTATTTTTTTTTCTAAGCCCTGCAGCTGTTATAATCTCGCAGTAGTTGCACACTGATTTACCCACGGTCAATTCGCCCCTCCGCATCAAACGTGCACACCTGATAACGACGGTGCATGCGGTTAACACTAAGGGCATGTACAATTGTTCAGGCGTCCGTAAAACTTTTCCACGTCACGTATAGACAGCTTAAGCGACACCCTGTACAATAGGGAGTCTATTTGGCTGTTGATAACCACCAAATTTCACGCGAAATGGAAAGGTAGTTTCCGCGGAAGACGGATCCCCTCAGACGAGCTCTTCGTACAACGGCAAATATACTGTCGGTAAGCAGCGGCTTTGGCGCTAATAGATCGCCTTTATTTCTACCGACGGACTGAGTCGTCATTTTTTTTCTCTCTGCCCCACGTCATCAAATTTCCTACGTGGGCTGCGTTGCAGACAGCTGATTAGACACTACTGTACACGCCCTAACACTGTTAGAGGGGAGCGAAAAACGTGCGGCAATTGATAGTTTTTCGAAGCAAACGATTAGACGAGTCGAAAATGCAAAGATGCAGGAGTAGGATCGAACGAGCAAGCCGACATGAGCGTCGCAGAGTCAAGAACCGAGCAGTGAAGACGAAACAGATGTCGACGTGTGGGTTTTTGCCCTCGCCATGATTACGTACAGCTGGTTGCCATTCGCCAACCGGGGGCACGCACCTCGCCGTACGCCGACGCGCGTCGCCTTCTGCCTGCTCCCCGGCCCACGGCCGTGCGCAGACGGCAGACGAAGGGCCAATCACACGATTCCCGTGCGTGCTCCGCGCCACCGAGCAGCTGTCCTAGCCATGGTCACAGCTGCTCCGGTGAAAATGCAGTACACGCGCGCTTACGAGCTCCATAGCACTGGACTGTGTTGTATTATGCATGGCGTGTGCGTAGGGCCATGAATGTCGTACCTGCCAAATAAACAATCATATCGATGGCGTTACTGTGCATCGCAAGAATTGTTCGAATCAGTACAGCTGGTGGAGGGACATGATATAATTTTCTTATGGTAGACATCAGATGGGGGACGATATTTTAAAGACCTTTGCCCCCGGATCCGTCTGGTCGAAAGCTCTTCCTCGTTGTCCTGCAGTGCGTGTGCATGCAGACGGTCACCACTCCAGGAGGCTCCAGCAAGCTGCCACGGGAGACGAGACGGACCTCGCGTCGGCGGGGGCACCACTGGACCAGACGAGATAAGGCAGTGCGGACCCAGATAAGAGAAGCAAAGCCGGACTAGCCCGGGCACTGCGACGGTATGCGCTATGCTGTGCGTGGGATACCGCGCGGCGAGGAGACGACAGCACGCGCCGGCCGGCCTCCGGGAGGTGCACGCGCGCGCCCGGTCACGGGGACACACGGCGGGGGCGATAAGCATTGCACGGAGCCGTACCGCGCGTGTGGCGACGCACCGGCACAGCCGCAGAGCAGCGCGCGCACGGCTGGCCCCAGGACCAGGGGGAGATTGATTTTCGTGCGATGACGGAGCGCCAGCGCACCACCGCTCGCCCACGCGCGTGGCGAGAGCGGAACCAGCGTGCATGCATACGGCCGGGTCGGTCTCGCGCTGGGCGGTGCATGTCGGTTTCGGCGTCGATCTCCGGAAGTTACCCGGTTAGTAGCGTACTGGTCTTGGACTTGAGCCCGTGGATGGTCACCGCAGAGATGAGAGATGACGCGCCCGTTAGTACGTGGCCAGACTGGAATTTGGTCATGGCCCCTAGCCGGTTAGAACCTCTTCATAGATCACAATACAGATCTGTAGAGGACGGGGTTCGGAGGGTCATAGTACTACTGTGTCTATAATTCTGGAGTCACACTTACGCTTACTGATGATTGACGCAGCGCGCAGGGCCCAGAGCGGATTTATCGTCGCCAGTGCATCACGCACGCGTACGTACATGCATTGCCTTGCACTGCATGGACCCGGCTGGAGCCGGACGCGTTCAATCAAGGCGTGCCGGCAGGGTCTAAATCCGTTCAGAGGCGAGATCAAGTCCCCAACGCCAGGCTTGCCCAATGGCAACTCAGGGAGCAGTGGTGCCAGCGTCACCTTTCAGCTCCACTTGAATTCGCTACACCGGCTCCATCGATCCGTGCTCGAATCTGCCATGGTTTCTCCCTCTGGCTGTGCCTATCGAGTGAGCTGGCAATGTTCGATCCATCAAGTGGCCTCCGATCTTATCGTCCCCACCCTTCAAACCTTTCCATGGAATCATGAGTCGTAGTACCACTGTACCAGCTAGGCCACAAATCACAAAAAAATATCTTGGGCTCATACGTCAGAGATGTTAATATGTACGCTGTAGCTACTCATTTTCCTAATCATTGTTTATATACAGTCATGCATTGGTACGTGAATATGATTTGCACCATCATACTACATTTTTTTTTAAAATTAAATCATCACACTATATCATTTTAGCTCACTAAAGATCATACTACTCTCTCCATCCTTTTGTCACTCTCACTACTGGAAAATCCGTGTATGCCAAGTGTCGGGTCCCTTGCCAAGTGCATTTTTTCGAGCACTCCGCAAATAAGGCCTTTGCCGAGTAGTAAGAGCAAAACACTTGCCAAAAACAAGGAACTAAAAAAAAAGAGCTTTGCCGGGTGTTACTCTAGGCAAAGCAAGGTGTCTGCGAGTGGTTTTTTTGTAAGATACTTGGCAAAAAAATATATTTCTTTTTCTTCTTTCTTTCTTTTGTTTCATTTCTTTTGTACAACATTTGTTTTCTTTTATCCTTTATGCCTTTTGTTATTTCCAATAGTATTTATTTCTCTCTTTTTCTCTTATCTTATCTTTCCCACTCTCTATTTTCTTTGTAGGATTAAGTGTATTTTCTAGGCATTTAGTGCATATAAGTCAAATTTGAATTGCAGTTGCATGAAAAAGTTTTTGAATTTGGATTGTGATCTTTGGTCTATGTTTAACCCTTATCCAGGAGAATAAAATGAATTCCAAACATGAGGCTCACAAGACTAGACCCCTAACATGGAGGTTATTGGTATTTTAATTTCAAAAGATGCAAATGAAGTCAGAACAACATCAAAATTGGCATGGTGCCATCATATGACACCTATTGTGGTATAACTTTGAAATGGTTTATCAAAAGTTGTGGCATAAATTGCTTAGAATTCAGACCCTCTTCAAGGAAGAATCGTGGTTTCGAGAGTGAGGAAGAGTAGTGCACGGCAGGTCGCGGCCGATCGTGTCCCAGGAAGGCCACCACTCCTTCCCTCCCGGCGACACCAAGCTTGGTGGGCTCAACATATTCGGCCGATTAGTCGCTTGGCGGTGATGTTGATGCGGACAGCTTCACTTCGCAGGCCTCCGGAGGCGGAGATGGAGAGCGCCGAGGCGGAAGTGGAGATGGTGAAGCGCCAACGGATGGCGAAGGTGGCGTCCGCCTACAAGAAGAGTGACGATGCGGGCGAGGCGGTGTTCGGCGGGACCGACGAGGAGGAAGAGGACATCGCCGAGTCTGCGCCCCGCCGCAACGACCACGAAGCCGACACATCCGCGGGCACTGCCGGCAGCGAGGAAGAGCAGTGCATGGTAGGTCACCGCCGACAGTGTCCTGGGAAGGCCACCGCTCCTCCCCTCCCATCGACGCCAAGTTTGGTGGGCTCAACATCTTCGACCGGTTAGTCGCTTGGCGGCGATGTGGAGGCGGACAACTTCACTTCGCGGGCCTCCGGAGGCGGAGCTCGAGAGCGCCGAGGCGGAAGTGGAGACGGTGAAGCTTCACTTCTCAGACCCGATGGCCGTACACGGGGAACGGGCGCCGACGACCATTTAGATTAGGTATTAATTATACCTCCAGAGCCGGACATCACCGTTTTGATGTAAATGTAACGAAATCCGTCTTGTTTATATGAAGTCCGTCATGTTTATATGAAATCCGGCCTTGTTTGCATGAACTTCATTGGTTTGTTGAAAAATAGTTTGAAATGTATGTGACTATGGTTGAAGGAAATTTCTGGGTTGCGATGCCCTTATAGTATGGGACGGAGGAAGTACTAATTAATTTATTAATGTATTTAAGTGTGCTAGGTTAAAGTAGTACTAATTTATTAATGTATTTAACGCGTGCTAGGTTAACTGAGTTGGCTCTTGCAGCTGGGGCATATATACATGTGTTTTGCTTCATGCAAGTGGAAGCGTGGCAGAATCTGAGTGCTACGGCCACCTGGAGCGGCAACTGCGGCGGTCGGCGGGTATGACGGTGCCATTACCGGGGAAGAAGAAGTGTAGACGGCACGAGAAGCGCGTCCAAAACTTGGTGTTTTGGAAGATGCCCGTGTTCCCGCGCGTGCGCACCTTGCCGTGCAGGTCGAACGGCACCACGCCGGCGTTGAGCGACTTGTCCATGGACCGCATCCCGGCCTTGTCCAGCCTCCGCTCCGTGGACACCACGTCGTTGTACTGCAGCGGCATGGAACTATCCGGTGGCACCACGAACGGCGGCGCACGGAAGAGAAGCATGTCGACTCCTTGGAGCTTGAGGGCGAGGTTGACGCGGGAGAAAGAGGCGTCCGCCCTGGAGTCCTTGTTGATGGCCAGGAAGGCGATGGAGAGCTGAAGGTTCTGGACGGTGCCGTCTTGGCCCGCGTATTGGAGCGCCCCCAGCTGCGCGTCGGCGACCGCCAGGTACGGCATCTTGTGGTTGTAGACGGCGAACAGCAGGACACCGAGGACGATGGCGCCGATGACGAGCAGCACGCACAGGATGCACAGCACCCAGGCGCACGCGGACGTGGACCTGGCGGAGCTCCTGCGGCGCCACCCTCCCTTGTCGTCGTCCCCCCACCAGGTCTTCCATGGCCCACCCCTCGCCTCCACCGCGACCGGCCTCTCCATGCGCGTGCGGCCCTCTTCTCTTTCTCTGAGTCTATTCGTGTCGTCGTCCTCCTCGTTGAAGTTGGAGTCGTGGTGGGCCGGCGGCCGGTGCCCCATGGTGGCCTGCTTCTCAAACCGCTTGGCCTGCCCCCGGAACGCGCTCGTGTGCCGCGTCTCGAAGAGCCTGACGCCCTTGACATCGCCCGTGGCCGCGACGCGCTCGCGGTCATGCGACGTCCTGAGCGACCGCAGGTAGGCGCGGAAGCCGGCGTGTTGACCCGGCGACGTGATCAGCCCCAGGAGCTTATCCAGCGTGGCCCTGAGGAAGTCGATCATGGGGTTGGACTGCTCATGTGCAAGATCGTTCCTGGCCTCCACCAGCTTCCCTTGGGCGCCGTGGAGGTCATCGCCGTCCGCCATCGTACGCACCTCGTCTAGGAAGGTTACGTGGTGCCGGCGGGCTCGCTCGGTCCTCAGGGCCACCGGCATCGTGCGGCTCGGGTCAGCCGATCCAGTTGGGGTCCGGCGCATAGGGACCGGCAGTCTACGGGAGTAGAAAGGCTGTCCCCGGACACTGCACGTGTGCAAATCTTAGTTAATAGGTAATGGAGATCATGCACGTACGCACGTTGGGAATATATACCTATAGGAGCACTGGGCGATGATGGCAGTGGCGTTCTTCTTCTGGCCGACGGCAGGGAGACGGATGTGGGCGATAACCCTGCGTATTTCTCCGGCGAAGAGATCGCCGAAATGGACGATTACCGCGCCGGAGTTGTCGTCCCGTGTTTGCTGGTAGAGACGGGAGTCCACGTCCTCTAGTATGGAGTCGCCTGGCTGTGGGGACACGATGAGCTTGAGGTCCTGGACGACGATGCTCAGGAGGCCACCTAGGATCTGCGAGAAGGGCTCGGTCATGTTCTCCCCATCATCTACGAAGTTGAACGTTCCTCCTTTGCTCCTCCTTGCGATCTCGTCCAGCACCTTGGTTCAAAAATATATGCGCACGGAATAATTAATTACCATAATAGGAGTAGTATGCATGCATGGTAAAATCATTTAAACCTTATTTTTTTATCAAGGATTTGAACAAATATTTATCAGTGAATAATTAATCACCAAAATAGTATGCATGCGCGAATACATGTAAAAATCATTTTTGCACGTTATTTATGTTCTTTATCAAGGTTTTGAACAAACATCGTTTGTGGGTAGAGTATGCACATGTAAAATTTCAACTGGAAAAACAACCAATGATGTTCAGGCGACATATAATTTCGATATGACATATAATTAATGTAGTATTGGTAAAAATGATTGTCAAAGTTTAATCATGTAAAACCAGTGCTTCCACAAAGCGAGCTTCGGGTACCCCGTCCCGATGATGAGCAAGCGTAGTAGGTTTTCTAGCACTGCGTTAAACTCGCTCCCCTTCTTTCCCATCCTGCTACGTCTCTAAGACTGATTTATTTCCATTCTATGGAATGGAAAGGGGTTAGCCTGATAAAAAAAAAGCTTCAGGTACCTGATCAAGGGACTAATGAAACACGAGTACCCTATGTAAGTATGGACCGATGGAGTAGGATCCACCCTCTTTTGCCACCTAGAGTATGGACCGATGGGGTTTTCTTGTTGTATAACATGATGTTTTCTCGAGGTTTGGGAGCATGTCATAACATTTCTTCGCGGCTAGCATGCACCGTTTTGTTTTACCTAGTTTCGGGGAATTTTTGTATCAAAGTGTGCCATAATGTTTTGTCATGCATGGCTATGAGTAAAGGTTCATAGGACGAATCAACGAACGATAAATTCTTTATCCCACCAAAAAAGAGGAAAAGATAAGTCCTTTTACGCTAGCCACGGGCATTGATGATAGACAAATATTTCTCATAACAATCCAGCATGTTCCCCTCGAAAAAAGAAAAAGAACAATCCAGCATGTAGAGTACCTTGGGATCGAAGTCAGTACCAAAACCAAAGGTGTAGACCGGCACATCGCTGACATCAACGTTCGTAGCATGGCCTATGTTCTCGTCCCCGTCAGACAAGAGAAAGATGCTGGCGACGCGGCCGCCGGAGATGCGTCGGCGGCCGAGGACTCCGAGGGCGGTCTCGAGGCCGTCTCTTATGTTGGTTGGGTCGATGACTTGCAGGCCGTCGACGATATCCATGAGGTGTGGCTTGTTATCGGGGGTGACGGAGAGCAGCGGGCACAGCCTCTCGGCCTCCTCGGAGAACTTGACGATGGAGAGGCGGTCTTTGGGCCCGAGCTTGTTGATGACGAAGTGCATGGCGGTCTTCATCTTGCCCAGCCGGTCCTTCTTCCTCATGCTCTTGCTGACGTCCAGGACGGCGACGAGGTCTATCCCGAGGCGGTCGCCGGCGGCGGAGGAGGACGCGTCGTGGACCTCCAGCAGCACCTGCTGCCGGTTCTCGTGCAGTGGCGCCCTGTCGCTGGCGTGCCACCTGAACCGCACCATGTCGGCTCTGTCCAGCAGAGGGGGCCCTGCATCATGATTCATCAATTTTTTCAGTGATCAATATGATTTATGAATGAATGAGATGCAACGATGCTTTGATTAATGAATGCAGTAAAATTAACCGTCTCGTGGATGTGCATAAGGGACGTCCTGGTCTTCGTCGAAATCGGACGACATTGCGAGCGGGAGATGGAGTGCTCTGCTCCCTCCACTCACAATCTATCTATCCAAACAATGGCGGCGCGGTCACTTGCGTACTGGGTAATTTAATGATATGCCCATGTATGTATCCGGCCGTTATAGGAGACGATGGAGTGGCATCAAGGAAATGAATGGAGTGGCAGGAGTATCTAGGTTTCGGTAGAGGTTTTGGTATCTTCTTTTCTCTCTGCCGCAGCTTTCATTCTGGAGTTTTAGGTATCCTATGCTGGTTGTGTCGAAGAAGTCTCATTGGATTCATTCAGTGCCACGCTGGTCACTGGCGCTTGTTTTTATTTCGTCCAAGGATTAATTGACCACATCAAGTAGGTCACGGCACAATGAGAATTGAACGCAATACCAAAGGCACCTCATGTGCCTTTTGTTTTACGTATTTCTCAACTCTAAACTCATGGCACAAGAGGTATGTGTCATTTCTGCCTCCCCAACACACTCACCCTACAACTACATTCTATGTATTAAGTTCTCAAAAATTTAACTCCCTCCGTTACAAATATTTTATGTTATAGGTTTGTAGGTAAGTCAATTTTTTGTAGGTTTGACCAAATCTATAGAAAAAAGTCCTGCTACACGTACGATGCATTTCGTACGATTTCCGTACGACAATCATCAGCAGCCGTTCATTCAGTTCCAGGGACGAGTGAGATCACGTCGTACGAAAATCGTACGTAGTTCTCATCGTACACATAGCAATATACCAACGTCTATAATATCAAATTAGTTTTATTAGATTGATAACAAAGTATATTTTAAGGACATGGTTTTGGTGAACATGCTTGCACACGCACTTCTTATGAATAGTAAATTAAAAAATACTAGAAACAATCTGAATATTTTCTACGATATGCATAGTCGACCGGTATTACCCGTGTATGAAAATTCACGAAGAAATGACATCCTTGGTAATGGAAGCTATATTAAGAAAAAAATTGTTTGACGTATAATAAGGTCCCAATTCTATTTTCTTCACTAAGAATACCACGGATGTCAATAATTCATGAAACTTCACACGTGAGTGGAATGGTCGACCAAGTTTGATACCTAAAATTTCAGAATTTTTCAAATTTTCCTAGTATTTTTTACTATTCACGTGGGTGCGTGTGGAACCATGTTCACCTTGTAGTTTTGATATTTTTCATAATATATATCTAATGTTGTCGATATTGATATATTCTATAAACATGGTTAGTTTGACATATGACTAATAGAGATCTTCAAATATTTTGGAAGGGGCAAACTACAGAATAAGGATTATTCGTTAATTAGATGTCAAATTAGGAAAATAATAAAAAGGTAAAACTTTTGCCTTTCTAATATATTCAAATCACACTCACCAAGTACTAGGTAGATCTGGACATGGACAGCCCGACCCGAAAGCCCGACATCCGGGCCAGGTCGGGCTGGGCTCGTGGAAGCCCAAATAAAAGCCCTAATAGGGCATAAATCATAATTTTATTATGATTACAGTTATAATATTTGAGTTAAATGCCCCGTCGATCATTATTTTTATAAAAAGGAGCATTGTTCATGTGTTTTGGGCTGGTTTGGGCCGAGCTTGGGCTCCACCTTGAGATTTTGAGGCCGGGCTCAAAGCCCGGCCCAAAGGATACCCAGGTTTACTTCTAGAGTATAGTTGTACGTTCGCCTCATTGTCATCTATTCTTATCTAGTCCTCGTCATCTACTCCATGCAAAACTAGAGGATATGAGTACCCCCTTCATTTCAATTGTTTTTGCAGTTCTAGGTTTATCCTAAGTCAAACTATTTAAATTTGGCCAAGTTTGTAGAAAAATATATCAACATCTACAAGATCAAATTAGTTTCATTACATTCATCATAACATATATGTTCATATTATATATATTTGATGAAGAAGATATTAGCAATTTTGTTATAAAGTTAGTCAAACTTTATTTTTGTTGACTTATTAAGACAAATCTAAAACTTGAAATGTTTTGGAAAGGGACGAGTATATTTTAGTACTCGGCAGCCCCACGGGCCATGGGACAGCAGCGACTATCCCTTTTTTTTTTTTGAGATGCAGCAGCGACTATCCTTGAACGGCAATGGAGGGTGGGATAAACACTACTGGAGTATGGACTCTGGATTATACCTGGCCAAACCTCGGGCCGAGCCTAACCAAGCCCGAGGCAAAAAACCTAGGCCAGGGCCCAGCCTGGCCCGGCCATTGGGCCTGATTTTTGGGCCCAAGCCTGGCCTGAATGCGCAAAAGCCCGTCGGGCCTCAGGACGGGCCCTTTCAGAAAAGCGCAAAAAAGATAGGCCCAGGCCCAGCTTGGCCTGGTCATCGGGCTCAAAATCTAGGCCCGAGCCCGGCCCAGGAGCAGTGTCAGGCCGGGCCAGGTCAGGCTTTTTCGGGCCGGGCTACCCATGGCAAGGACTACTCTGGAGGCCCGTTATTTGCCAAGTGCAAGGAACAGTCGACAAAGGTTAAAAAGAACTCGGCGTAGCCTTCATTGAGTGTTCAGCAAAGCAGATTGGACATGCACCTTCAAAGCATCTTCAATAGGCACGCAATGCGCGGCCCGTAAAAAAATTTTACAACACCGAAATAGTCGGTTTTTGCGCGCGGCTGCGCTGGCTTCAGCGGCCACCGCACAATTTAGCACACGCTTGCCGCTCCAGCAGGCGCTGCAAAAAAGCGACGCGTGCGCCCAACACAAGTAACATATGTGACACTCCAAAAAAAACCAAAAGATCAAACACATAAAAAGTAAATCAACAATAAATAGTTCATTTTATTACAACTCAGACAAATAGTTTATCTTCCAATACAACAAATAGTTTGACACTACAACATCAAACGTACAACATCAAACATACAATCATCATGCATTTTATCGGCCATTCCATGTCCACCACTCCTCGATTAGATCCTTCCGAAGATTATCATGTGTTTCGACATGTCGACTGGCATGATAGGATGCAACAAATCTGGCCACCCTTGCAGCCCTCCGCCGCACTCGCACGTGATGTCTCAAGAGCTCATACTGAGAGTAGTCTAAATCTTGGCCACACTCATTCTCGATGATCATATTATGCATGATCACACAAACATACATGATGTACCAAAGCATCTTTTGATTCCAAAATCTAGCCGGTCCTCCCACAATAGCAAATTGGGCTTGCAAAATCCCAAAAGCTCTCTCCACATCTTTCCTAGCCGCCGCCTGAGCATTGTGAAAATCTAGATTTTTCTTACCTTCCGGTTTTTTCAACGGCTTCACAAGCACCGTGCTCTCGCCGGTGCGTCGGGGCAGGGTGGCGGCCCCCCTTCCAGCCGTCTGGAGGCTCCTCCGCATAGGTGGTCTGGATGGTGCTGCGTTGCCGGCGGCTGCTGCTGTGGTGAGTGGTGACGACGCCGATGAGCTTCTAGGCTATGGCTAGGTGCTCTTGCCGGCGCGTCTGGGCGGGGTGGCGCCCCCCTTCCTGCCTTTTGGAGGCCTCCGCGTGCGGACCGATCTCTGGTGGCCTGTTCATTGGTGCTGCAGCAGGAGGTTGTTGGATCTGTCTCCGGATCCGGCTCGTCGGTGTCTGCCGGCGGCGAGGTGGTTGCTCTTGCGTGGGATAGCGTCGTATCCATGCTTGAGGTGCTTGGACCAGCGGGTGTGCTGCCTGTGGCTCTTCTGTCGCCGGCTGTGTGGGTTGGAGAGGATTGGGATGCTTTAGATGAGAATCTGCCCGGCTTTGTTGGTGGCGATGACGCGTTGTCCATGGGCGTCGTTCTCCTCGCTGGAGGGTTGTTGTGGAGCTCTCCCGCTTCTCTACCTCCATTCATGTCCTTCATGCGAAAGATCAAGACTCCGTGTGAGTCCGGCGACGGCGTCGCTTCAACGTCGCTCCCCCTTCGGGGCGTCGCCTTGAAGGTCATGGCCTCCTACGCGCCTCCCCAACGGCTGGATGAGCACAACATTGCGGTCGATAGGTGCCCGGACGGTGGTGTGAGGTCGGTGTGGCGTTGCGATGTGTGTGGCAACGACTATGGTGGCGAGCAGAGCTGAGTATCGGCATGTCCTTCTGATGCCGACGGTCCGGTGCGTCAATGGGTGCGTCTATGCTGATTTCTGGCTGTGACAGAGAAGTCGAAGCTGCGGGCGGCAGGGCCACTGCGGCAACGATGACTCCATGAGGGCGGGTCTTAGCTGGCGGTGCTCTCCGGATGATGCACTGGAATAGGTCAGTGTGAGGCTTGCAACTTTCTTTGTGAAGCTTGTTAGAAAAATCGGAGCTTCCTTGTCCTCGATGCTTCGGTCGACTGTTTGGCGTTTGTGGCCAGGTCGTCCGCGTGTCCCCCTTGTGGGGTTTGTAATCTAGGTTTTCGCCTGGTTTTCCTCTAATTAACCGGGCAACTCTCTTCTTCTTAATCAATGAAAATGGCAAATCTTTTGCCTCATTTAAAAAAAACAAATGTTTGCCCCTTTGGGTCGATGTCATCCACAAGATAGTAGCCATAGTTGTATTTATGATCATTTGCTACAAACTTCATCGGTGACAGTTCACCATTTGCAAACTTATTCATGAGTGGTGACCGATTAACAGCATTAATGTCATTCAAAGATCCAGTCATGCCAAATCCAAGTCTCTTGATTGGCCACCGCTTCAAGGATTATAATGGAACCCTTTTTTGGCCGTGGAATTGCGCATGACATGCCTTAGGACAGTTATTCCAACTCCAATGCATGCAATCTATTGAGCCAAGCACACCTGGGAACCAGCGAGCTTTGTTTATCTCCAAAAGCCTTGCGACATCTTCAACATTGGGAGATCTCAAATACTCCGGGCCAAACACTTGCTCAATTCTGACTGCGAAGCGCTTGACACACATGATGGCTTGACTCTCATCCATGGCCAAGTGGTAATCAACTAGATCAGCCGAAATACTGTATGCCAACATATGCAAAGCAACTGTCACCTTCTGAAATGTGCTATGCCCGAGTTCTCCGGCGGCATTCCTCCTTTGCTGAAAAAACCAATCATGGCTCGCCAGTTTCTCTACAATGCACCTGAACAACTCGATGCTCATCCTAAACCAGCGCCAAAAGTATGACTCAGGGTACATGGGATTATCCAAAAAATAGTGCCTCATCAATCTGTTGTCGGCATCGATCTTATCCCTCCAAATTTTTTGCCGACCCATAACCGACCACCGTGTTTCGAATTTTTATTGATGTGCATAGCTAGGATCATTGCAAGGTCCTCCTCCTCTTCAATATCAAATTGTTCTTCCGAAGAATCATATGACGAACTCATCTACAATGTTGAATTTAAACTAGTCATAAAAACTACAAACAACATGCACCAAATTCATGTAAAAATGTGAAGTTAAAGCAATACATACCTTGCAAGCGTTTTGTCGCACACCTTATGGGCGCCGAGCGTAGGTGGGGGAACTAAAAAATTCATGTAAAAATGTGAAGTTAAAGCAATACATACCTTGTTGTTCGTTGGAGGAATGGCGTGCGCGAGGGGCAGCGGCGAATAGTAGGAGATGGAGGAAGCAGCGGCGACGCGGGGATAGGCCGGGGAAGCGCCGTCAGGTCGCCGGAGCAAATGGGGTGGTGCGGGCGGCGATGCCAGTGCCTAGATTGGTGGTAGATGGAAGTTGTGGCGCGGGGCGCTCGAGTGTGCAGCGCGCGGGAGCGGGAGCACAAAATAAGCGGTGCGCAATGCCGTTTCGCCCCGCGCACTGAACCACTTATGCCGCACGCGCGTTTTTTTGCTCCTCCGCTGGAGCGCCCGGAGCGGCTGCACGCGCGCAAAGCTGTATTTTTCCTACGCGGCGCATATATCACACAGCTGTTGGAGATGCTCTCACACAAAGAGCTCTTTACCTAGTTCTCTCTGTCATGCACTCCGCAATCCTTTTGCCAAGTGTAAACATCTGGTACTCGACACGAATTTGTACTCCTCAGTGAAGAAATATAAAAGCGTTTAGATGACTGGTTTATAGAGGGAGTACTTGTTTAAATAACATTGTAGGGGAACTAAAAAAAGACGCCGTTCACGTGGGGAGGGGCATGGTTGAGTGATCTGTTGCTACTCCCTCCTTTCCGATTTACTCCTCATGGTTTTAGTTCAAATTTGAACTAAAATCACGATGAGTAAATCGGAACGGAGGGAGTACTTGCCTACGAACATGCGCCACCTGTCCGCTCCGCCATCGGTTCAAGAGCACACGTGTCAGGCAGGTCAAGTGATACGTCCATTTTGCATCATGCTTTTATATCGACATTTATTGCATTATGGGTTGTTGTTACACATTATAGCACGATACTATGCCTTTTCTCTCTTATTTTACAAGGTTTACATGAAGAGGGAGAATGGCGGCAGCTGGAATTCTGGGCTGGAAAAGGAGCAAATATTAGAGATCTATTCTACACAACTCCAAAAGTCCTAATTTACGAAGAGTCATTTTGGAATTAATAAAAAATATTGGGCGAAGAAAGCACCAGAGGGGGGGGGGGCACCAGCCATCCACCAGGGTGGAGGGCGCGCCCCCTACCTTGTGGGCCCCCTGTCAGGCCTCCGGTGCCCATTTTCTGCTATATGGTGTGTTTTGACCTGAAAAAAAAGAAGGAAGCTTTCGGAATGAAGCGCCGCCGTCTCGAGGCGGAACCTGGGCAGAACCAATCTAGGGCTCCGACGGAGTTGTTCTTCTGGGGAAACTTCCCTCCGGGAGGGGGAAATTGAAGCTATCGTCATCACCAACGATCTTCTCATCGAGAGGCGGTTAATTTCCACCAATATGTTCACCAGCACCATCTCCTCTCAAACCCTAGTTCATCTTTTGTATCCGATCTTTGTCTCAAAACCTCAGATTGGTACATGTGGGTTGCTAGTAGTGTTGATTACTCCTTGTAGTTGATGCTAGTTGGTTTATTCGGTGGAAGATCATATGTCCGGATCCTTAATCATAAATTAATACTCCTATGATTACGAACATGAATATGCTTTGTGAGTTACGTTTGTTCCTGAGGACATGGGAGAAGTCTTGTTATAAGTAATCATGTGAATTTGGTATTCGTTCGATATTTTGATGAGATGTATGTTGTCTTTCGTCTAGTGGTTTTATGTGAACATCGACTACATGACACTTCACCATGATTTGGGCCTAGGGGAAGGCATTGGAAAGTAATAAGTAGATGATGGGTTGCTAGAGTGACAGAATCTTAAACCCTAGTTTATGCGTTGCTTCGTAAGGGGCTGATTTGGATCCATATGTTTCATGCTATGGTTAGATTTATCTTAATTCTTCTTTCATAGTCGCAGATGCTTGTGAGAGGGGTTAATTATAAGTGGGAGGCTTGTCCAAGGAAGGACATCACCCAAGCATTGGTCCACCCACATATCAGATTATCAAATTAACGAACGCGAATCATATGGGCATGATGAAAACAAGCTTGACAGTAATTCCCATGTGTCCTCGAGAGCGTTTTGCTTTATATAAGAGTTTTTCCAGGCTTGTCCTTTTCTCCTTATTTACTTTTCGCACCTTATTTACTTTTATTACCCGTTATGAATTATCTTATCACACAACTATCTGTTACCGATAATTTCAGTGCTTGCAGAGAATACCTTGCTGAAATCCGCTTGTCATTTCCTTTTGCTCCTCCTCGTTGGGTTCGACACTCTTACTTTACGAAAGGACTACGTTAGATCCCCTATACTTGTGGGTCATCATCGAGAATAGCTTGGAGCATGTGTCGTGCGACCACAGAGGATGCTGCCGTCGTTGATCCCTACTGCACTCACACATGAGGCCGCTATCGCTTGGAGGGGGTCACCGTTGTCGGGCCATCATCTGCGCTGATGAGTGGATTTTTTGCGCACTTTTTAGAGTATCTTAGTGTAAAAATCTCTTATATCATATCCATCTAGCATATTTTCATGTCCATAGTGCATAGTTTTTGATTTTTACTCATTACCAAGTTCGTTCCACAACTTTCAATTTTGATTACTTTGTACTCCCTTCATTCCTAAATTTAAGCTTTTTTAGGGTTCTAATACAGACTAAATACATAGGGAAATGAGTAAACCTACACTGTGAAATATGTATACATACATCCGTATATAGCTCGTACTGAAATGTCTAAAAGGTCTTATAGCATCTCTAGCAGACCACACATAACGCCGACCCGCAAAACGCGTTTGAAGTTCGCGAAAAAATGGCTTTGCGGGCCGACGCGGACGTCCGCAGAGGCAGACCCTGCAAAACGGACCCGTATAAAAGGATATTCGCGGAATATACTCTTTTACGTGTCGGATTTGCGCGGTTTGCTCTTGCGCCGCTGCCGTCGGTCCGCAAATATCAATACCACACCACAAAAATACAACAGTCATTCACACTTCAAAATAGTTATTCCGAAAAATATCAATACCAATACAATACAACAATCATCCACATTACAAATAATTATTCAAATCACTGAAGCAAACTAAATAATGCAATATAAAACTTGTCCCGAATACAAATAACACATGAATTAAATAAAAATGAATATAAAAGTGAGTTTGTTACTGTCCAACCCTTTGCCAATGGTGCTCAATGAGATCCTCCGGAAGCTGAAAGTGGGTGTTTGCATTTTCAATCTCCTTGTATGTAGTTAGGGTCTCTAGCTGGTTTGACACTGATATGTCTCCAACATATCTATAATTTTTTACTGTTCCATGCTATTATATTACCCGTTTTGGATGTTTATAGGCTTTACTTTACACTTTTATATCATTTTTGGGACTAACCTACTAACCGGATGCCCAACCCGAATTGCTATTTTGTTTTTGCCTATTTCAGTGTTTCGAAGAAAAGGAATATCAAACGGAGTCCAAACAGAATTAAACCTTCAGGAGCGATCTTTTTGGAACAAACGCAATCCAGGGGACTTGGAGTGGACGTCAAGCAACAAACGAGGCGACCACGAGGGTGCCCAGCGCGCCCCCTGGGGGTGGGCGTGCCCCCCACCGTCATGGGCCCCTCGAGCGTCCACCGACCTACTTCTTCCTCCTATATATATGCACATACCTCGAAAACATCCAGGAGCACCGCGAAAAACTATTTCCACCACCGCAACCTTCTGTATCCGCGAGATCCCATCTTGGAGCCTTTGCCGGCGCTCCACCGAAGGGGGAATCGACCATGGAGGGCCTCTACATCATCTCCTTGGCCTCTCCGATGAGTTGTGAGTAGTTTACCACAGACCTTCGGGTCCATAGTTATTAGCTAGATGGCTTCTTCTCTCTCTTTGAATCTCAATACAAAGTTCTCTTTGATCTTCTTGGAGATCTATTCGATGTAACTCTTTTTGCGGTGTGTTTGTCGAGATCTGATGAATTGTGGGTTTATGATCAAGTTTATCTATGAGAAATATTTGAATCTCCTCTGAATTCTTTTATGTGTGATTAAGTTATCTTTGCAAGTCTCTTCGAATTATCAATTTGGTTTGGCCTACTAGATTGATCTTTCTTACAATGGGAGAAGTGCTTAGCTTTGGGTTCAATCTTGCGGTGTCCTTTCCCAGTGACAGCAGGGGCAGCAAGGCACGTGTTGTATTGTTGCCATCGAGGATAAAAAGATGGGGTTTATATTATATTGCATGAGTTTATCCCTCTACATCATGTCATCTTTCTTAATGCGTTACTCTGTTCTTATGAACTTAATACTCTAGATGCAGGCAGGAGTCAGCCAATATATGGAGTAATAGTAGTAGATACAGAATCGTTTCGATCTACTTGTCACGGACGTGATGCCTATATACATGATCATGCCTAGATAATCTCATAACTATGCGCTTTTCTATCAATTGCTCGACAGTAATTTGTTCACCCACCGTAATACTTATGCTATCTTGAGAGAAGCCACTAGTAAAACCTATGCCCGCCGGGTCTATCTTTTATCATATAAGTTTACCATCTACTTTTATTTGCATCTTTTACTTTCCAATCTATATCATAAAAATACCAAAAATATTTATCTTATCACATTATCTCTATCAGATCTCACTTTCGCAAGTTACCATGAAGGGATAGACAACCCCTTTATCGCGTTGGTTGCGAGGTTCTTGTATGTATGTGTAGGTGCGTGGGACTTTTGAGGAGCTTCCTACTAGATTGATACCTTGTTTCTCAAAAACTGAGGGAAATACTTACGCTACTTTACTGCATCACCCTTTCCTCTTCAAGGGAAAAACCAACGCAAGCTCAAGACGTAGCAAGAAGGATTTATGGCGCCGTTGCCGGGGAGGTCTTCGCTCAAGTCAAGACATACCAATTACCCATCACAAACTCATCTCCCTCGCATTACATTATTTGCCATTTGCCTCTCGTTTTCCTCTCCCCCACTTCACCCTTGCCGTTTTATTCGCCCTCTCTTTCCCAATCTTCTCTCTCTCGCTTGCCTTTTTGTTTGCTTGTGTGTTGGATTGCTTGTCACGATGGCGCAAGATAATACCAAATTGTGTGATTTTTCGAATACCAATAATAATGATTTCCTTAGCACTCCGATTGCTCCTCTTATGTTGAATCTTGTGAAATCAATGCTGCTTTGTTGAATCTTGTTATGAAAGATCAATTCTCCGGCCTTCCTAGTGAAGATACCGCCACTCATCTAAAAAACTTTGTGGATTTGTGTGATATGCAAAAGAAAAAGGATACAGATACTGATATTGTTAAACTGCAGTTATTTCCGTTTTCACTTAGAGATCGTGCTAAAACTTGGTTTTCGTCTTTGCCTAAGAATAGTATTGATTCATGGAATAAGTGCAAAGATGCTTTTATCTCTAAGTATTTTCCTCCCGCTAAGATCATCTCTCTTAGAAACGATATTATGAAGTTTAAATAACTTGATCATGAGCACGTTTCCCAATCTTGGGAAAGAATTAAATTAATGATTTGCAATTGCCCTACTCATGGTTTGAATTTATGGATGATCATACAAAATTTTTATGCCGGATTGAATGTTGCTTCTAGAAATCTTTTAGATTCGGCCGCGGGAGGCCCTTTTATGGAAATCACCTTAGGAGAAGTTACTAAACTCCTTGATAACATTATGGCTAACTATTCTCAATGGCACACCGAAAGATCTACTAGTAAAAAAGTGCATGCTATAGAAGAAATTAATGTTTTGAGTGGAAAGATTGATGAACTTATGAAATTGTTTGCTATTAAGAGTACTCCTATTGATCCTAATGATATGCCTTTGTCTACTTTGATTGAGAATAATAATGAATCTATGGATGTGAATTTTGTTGGTAGGAATAATTTTGGTAACAAGGCGTATAGAGGAAACTTTAATCCTAGGTCGTTTCCTAGTAATTCCTCTAATAATTATGGAAATTCCTACAATAATTCTTATGGAAATTTTAATAAGATGGCCTCTGATTTTGAGAATAGCGGTAAATAATTTATAATCTCTCAAAAGAATTTTAATGCTTTGCTTGAATAAAAATTGCTTAAAGTTGATGAATTGGCTAGGAACGTTGATAGACTTTCGCTTGATGTTGATTCTTTGAAACTTAGATCTATTCCTGCTAAGCATGATATCAATGAGCCCCTCAAAGCCATGAGAATTTCCATTGATGAGTGCAAAGAAAGAACCGCTAGGTTGCGTGCTAAGAAAGATTGCTTTGTAAAAGCGTGTTCTTCTAGTTTCCATGAAAATAATGATGAATATCTGAAAGTTATTGATGTGTCCCCTATTAAATCTTTGTTTTGCAATATGAATCTTTATAATAATGGTACTGGAGATGAGTCAACTTTAGTTAAAAGGCGTCCCAATGATTCGGAGTTTTTAGATCTTGATGCTAAATTAGGTAAAAGTGGGATTGGAGAGGTCAAGACTTTACAAAGCATTGAACCCACTATTATGGATTTCAAGGAATTTAATTATTGATATGAGAGAAGGGAATATTAGATTCCAATTTCCATTAAGGAAAGGCATGGAACACTTTCCAAGAAATAAAGTTAAACTACCTTATGAATCTATCATGCGAGCTACTTATGAATTGAATGCCAAAGATGGCACTACTTAGATCTATTCTCGCTTTTATGCCTAGCTAGGGGCGTTAAATGATAGCGCTAGTTGGGAGGCAACCCAATTTTATTTTTGTTTATTACTTTTTGATTCTGTTTATTAATAAATATTTCATCTAGCTTCTGTTTAGATGTGTTTTCATGTTTAATTTAGTGTTTGTGCCAAGTAGAACCTATAGGATAACCTACGGTGATAGTTAATTTGATTCTGCTGAAAAACAGAAACTTTGCACACACGAAAATAATTTTAGTAAATCACAGAAACGTGATTTGGCGTTGATTCTTGTTGACGTAGACCAGTAGACAAATTTCCCAGGACTTCCTATTTTTGTAGGATTTTTAGAGTTCTAGAAGTATTCGAAAGTTACATATTTCTACAGACTGTTCTGTTTTTGACAGATTCTGTTTTTCGTGTGTTGTTTACTTATTTTGATGCATCTATGGCTAGTATCGGGGGGTATGAACCATAGAGAAGTTGGAATAAAATAGGTTTAACACCAATATAAAAAATGAATTAGTTCACTACAGTACTTATGTGGTGGTTTTTATTTCTTGCACTAACGGAGCTTATGAGATTTCCTGTTGAGTTTTGTGTTGTGAAATTTTCAAGTTTTGGGTAAATATTTGATGGACTATGGAATAAGGAGTGGAAAGAGCCTAAGCTTGGGGATGCCCATGGAACCCAAAGATATTCAAGGATAACCAAAAGACTAAGCTTGGGGATGCCCCGGAAGGCATCCCCTCTTACGTCTTCGTCTACCGGTAACTTTACTCGGAGCTATATTTTTATTCGCCACATGATATGTGTTTTGCTTGGAGCATCTTGTATGATATTAGTCTTTGCTTTTTAGTTTACCACAATCATCCTTGCTTTAAACACCTATTGGGAGAAACCCACTTGATTTGGAATTTATTAGAATACTCTATGTGCTTCACTTATATCTTTTGAGCTAGATAATTTTTGCTCTAGTGCTTCACTTAAACTTTTTAGAGCACGGCAGTGGCTTTATTTTGTAGAAATTTTTGAGCTCTCATGCTTCACTTTTATCATTTTGAGAGTCTTTTAGAACAGCATGGTATTTGCTATGGTTATAAAATTGGTCCTAGAATGATGGGCATCCAAGTTGGGTATAATAAAAACTATCATAGGAAGTGAATTGGATGCTATGATCAATTTGATACTTGATAATTGTTTTGAGATATGGAGGTGGTGATATTAGAGTCATGATAGTTGGGTAATTGTGAATTTAAAGAATACTTGTATTGAAGTTGGCAAGTCCCATAGCATGCACGTATGGTAAAAGTTGTGTAACAAATTTATTGCATGGAGTGCTCTTTTGATTGCCTTCCCTTGAGTGGAGGTCGGGGGCGTGCGATGGTTAACTCCTACCAACCTCCCCCCTAGGAGCATGCGTAGTAGTACTTTGCTTCGAGGGCTAATAAAACTTTTGCAATAAGTATATGAGTTCTTTATGACTAATGCGAGTCCATGGATTATACGCACTTTTACCTTTCCATCAGTGCTAGCTTCTCCGGTGTCGTGCATTGCCCTTTCTCACCTTGAGAGTTGGTGCAAACTTTGCTGGTGCATCCAAACCCCGTGATACGATACGCTCTATCACACATAAACCTCCTTATATCTTCCTCAAAACAGCCACCATACCTACCTATTATGGCATTTCCATAGCCATTCCGAGATATATTGCCATGTAACTTTCCACTGTTCGGTTTATCATGACACGCATCATCATTGTCATATTGCCTTGCATGATCATGTAGTTGACATCGTATTTGTGGCAAAGCTACCATGCATAAGTTTTCATACATGTCACTCTTGATTCATTGCCCATCCCGGTACACCACCGGAGGCATTCATATAGAGTCATATCTTGTTCTAGTTTTGAGTTGTAACTCATGAGTTGTAAATAAATAGAAGTGTGATGATTATCATTATTAGAGCATTGTCCCCAAATAAAAAAAGAAATGCCAAAGAAAAAAAAGGAGGAAAAAAAAAGAAAGGCCAAATAAAAAAAGGCCCAAAAAAAAGAACAAGAAAATAAAAAGGGGGAAATGCTACTATCTTTTTCCACACTTGTACTTCAAAGTAGCACCATGTTCTTCATATAGAAAGTCTCTTATGTTGTCACTTGCATATACTAGTGGGAATTTTTCATTATAGAACTTGGCTTGTATATTTCTACGACGGGCTTCCTCAAAATGCCCTAGGTCTTCATGAGCAAGCAAGTTGGATGCACACCCACTTAATTTCTTTTGTTGAGCTTTTATACATTTATAGATCTAGTGCATCCATTGCATGGCAATCCCTACTCCTCATGTTGACATCAATTGATGGGCATCTCCATAGCCCGTTTATTAGCCTCGTCAATGTGAGACTTTATCCTTTTTTGTCTTCTCCACACAACCTCCACCATCATATTCTATTCCACCCATAGTGCTATATCCATGGCTCACGCTCATGTATTGCGTGAGAGTTGAAAAAAGCTGAAGCGCGTTAAAAAGTATGAACCAATTGCTTGGCTGAAACCGGGGTTGTTCTTGATGGGAGTATTTTGTGTGATGAAAATGAAACATAGCCTAACTATATGATTTTGTAGGGATGAACCTTCTAATAACATGATATTTTGAGAAGACATGATTGCTTAGTTAGTATGCTTGAAGTATTACTATTTCTTATGTCAATATGAACTTTTATTTTGAATCACTTGGATCTGAACATTCATGCCACAATAAAGAAAATTACATTGAGAAATATGGTAGGTAGCATTCCACATCAAAAATTATGTTTTTATCATTTACCTACTCGAGGACGAGCAGGAATTAAGCTTGGGGATGCTTGATACGTCTCCAACGTATCTATAATTTTTTATTGTTCCATGCTATTATATTACCCATTTTGGATGTTTATGGGCTTTACTTTACACTTTTATATCATTTGTGGGACTAACCTACTAACCGGAGGCCCAGCCCGAATTGCTGTTTTGTTTGCCTATTTTAGTGTTTCAAAGAAAAGGAATATCAAACGGAGTCCAAACGAAATTAAACTTTCGGGAGCGATCTTTTTGAAACAAACGCAATCCATGGGACTTGGAGTGGACGTCAAGCAACAAACGAGGCGGCCACGAGGGTGCCGGCACGCCCCCTGGGGGTGGGCGCGCCCCCACCCTTGTGGGCCCCTTGAGCATCCACTGACATACTTCTTCCTCAAATATATATCCACGTACCCCGAAAACATCCAGGAGCACCATGAAAACCTATTTCCACCGCCGCAACCTTTTTTATCCGCGAGATCCCATCTTGGAGCCTTCGCCGGTGCTCCGCTGGAGTGGGAATCGACCACGGAGGGCAAGGCCTCTCCGATGAGTTGTGAGTAGTTTACCACAGACCTTCGGGTCCATAGTTATTAGCTAGATGGCTTCTTCTCTCTCTTTGAATCTCAATACAAAGTTCTCCTCGATCTTCTTGGAGATCTATTCGATGTAACTCTTTTTGCGGTGTGTTTGTCGAGATCCGATGAAGTCTGGGTTTATGATCAAGTTTATCTATGAGAAATATTTGAATCTCCTCTGAATTCTTTTATGTGTGATTAAGTTATCTTTGCAAGTCTCTTCGAATTATCAGTTTGGTTTGGCCTACTAAATTGATCTTTCTTGCAATGGGAGATGTGCTTAGCTTTGGGTTCAATCTTGCAGTGTCCTTTCCCAGTGTAGCAGGGGCAGCAAGGCACGTATTGTATTGTTGCCATCGAGGATAAAAATATGGGGTTTATAACATATTTCATGAGTTTATCCCACTACATCATGTCATCTTTCTTAATGCGTTACTCTGTTTTTATGAACTTAATACTCTAGATGCAGGCAGGAGTCGGTCGATGTGTGGAGTAATAGTAGTAGATGCAGAATCGTTTCGATCTACTTGTCACGGACGTGACTCCTATATACATGATCATGCCTAGATAATCTCATAACTATGCGCTTTTCTATCAATTGCTCGACAGTAATTTATTCACCCACCGTAATACTTATGCTATCTTGAGAGAAGCCACTAGTGAAACCTATGGCCCCCTATCCTTTATCATATAAGTTTACCATCTATTTTTATTTGCATTTTTTACTTTCCGATCTATCTCATAAAAATACCAAAAATATTTATCTTATCATATTATCTCTATCAGATCTCACTTTCGCAAGTTATCGTGAAGGGATTGACAAGCCCTTTACCGCGTTGGTTGCGAGGTTCTTGTTTGTTTGTGTAGTTGTGTGGGACTTTTGAGGAGCCTCCTATTGGATTGATACCTTGGTTCCTAAAAACTGAGGGAAATACTTACGCTACTTTGCTGCATCACCCTTTCCTCTTCAAGGGAAAAACCAACGCAAGCTCAAGATGTAGCAAACACAGCTACCCACATTGTCGTAGAAGAACTCCAAGTTCATGCCTCTCTCATCTTCGAGAATCATATTGTGAAGGATAACAGAACATGTCATGATGTTTTTCAAGGTCCGCTTGTCCTAAAAATGAGCAGGACCACGAATAATGGCAAACCTAGAGTGCAAAACCCCGAAGTCTCTTTCATTGTCTTTTCAGGCTGCCTCTTGCACCGTTGCGAATTCACATTGTTTTCTAGTTTTGGGTTCTTTGATGCTCTTGACAAATGTGCACCAAGGAGGGTATATACAATCTGCAAGATAATACCCTTTTGTGTATTCATGCCCATTGATAGTGTAGTTGCAAGCAGGAGCATCACCACTAGCAAGCCTAGCAAACAAATCCATAAATCCTCGGATGCTACGGCCTCTAGCACAATTGTTGCATCACGAGACTTGCCACAATACATTCCCTGCCATTCCTTCGGGCAATTTTTCCAAGCCCAATGCATACAATCAATGCTACCTAGCATGCTAGGCAAACCTCTCCTCTCATTAGATGCCATAATTTTTTGTGTGTCCTCCTCGTTGGGTGCCCAAAGATATTTAGGACCAAAGACGCGGATGATCACTTTGGAAAACCTATGCACTGACTCAATTGTGGTATCATCACCAATGTGAAGGTACTCATCGACATACTCAGTCGAAACGCCATATGCAATAACCCCATAGCTGCTGAGATTTTTTGATATGCACTAAATCACTTCAAGCCTGCGACATTTCTTCTTTGAGTAAAATACCTACAATTTTCCTCGCAAGCTTGGACAATATTCACAAAGAGAGATCGGCGCATTCGGTGCCTTCTTCGGAAGAGGTGCGGTGTATATGTTGGATTCTCTGCGATGTAGTCTTGCATCAACATTTCATTCCCGAGATGGCGATTTCGAGGAATGCAAAGACGCCCGATGGTCGATCCTCGCCGCCTCTTTTGGTTCTCGTCTTCGAGATCCTTCACGGCAAGGGCCATGACCAACGTCTGCTGCCGATAGTTTGCAAGCAGCGTCTCAACATCCGAGTCGTCCGAATCGGACGAATCGTTGAGCAAAAACTTCTTGCATGGGCTCAATTCCATCTACATGAACAAAAATCGCACGCGCGCGTCAACCAACTATGCATAGCGCTCGGCACAACACACAAGCAAACACTCACCAGCGGCTCGTGGGGCGGGTGATCCCGGGCAGTGACTAGGGGTGGCTCGAGGGCGGTCAATCCCCAGCGGTGACGGCAACCAGGGGCGGCTCGCCTCGACGGATCTGGAGTGGGGGCGACGCAACGTGTCGATGGTGGAGGGCGGGGGACGCCCTCGCGGTGTGATTCCGCCCGCAGATTTGGCCAGAATCGCCGGTGGCGTACGGGCGGAACCAATGGCGGGCGGGCGGCGAAAGGAGGTGGGGAAAGGGTGCGGGCCGAAATGTCCCTCCTGCCAACCTCTTTCCCGCGATACGGGGCACCGTAGGGGCGAGGCGGAAACCTACGTATTCGCGGGTTGGGGCCGAGATTTTGCCGCGCCCCTCAAAATTTTTTACGGGCCGGCACGTTTGCGGGGTATGTTCGGGCGGGATTTTCCACGCCGACCCGTGTTTTAGCGGTTATTTTGTGGGTCGGGGCTTTTTACGGGGTCTGCTAGAGATGGTTTTATATTTAGAAATAGAGAGGGTATTAGTTTTTCTTTGTTTTGTGGTCTTTATAGGTGTATTAACATGTCCATAGGCTTAGCATGTAAAAAGGACAAATTTGGGGTCAAAACGGAAAGGTTCCAAGCATCAATTTTGGGACACATGGAGCATTTGTTGTTTGGACATTTTCAAAGTGTCAAAATTGAAGATATAACACCATAGGTGCATCGGCCTCATTCATATGTATCCAACGAGCCTAAGAACATTACAATCAAAGTTCGTATGAAGAAATGACGGTCAAAATACAAAACCGCTCCCGCAACTCCAGAACAAATGACGGACTCCGATACAAGCGGGCCTGGTCCTACCACCACTTGTACCAGACTCGGTCATAACTCTCGCGATATTTCATTGATTTCATCACGATTTATTCCTACACGGTCCTTATTAAACAAGCAAGGTTTTCACCCGCAAAAGAGAACAAGCAAGGTTTTGGGAGAGGATTTGACTCACCTAGAGCCTTTGGAGGAAGGAGGACGAGTCACATAAACAAAGGAGGTCGTCAGCGATCTTAAACACCTCCTACGGTAGCCACCAGCTATCATCATCCTCAATTGATCACAACTACATGCAGCCGTCGGAGGTCTCTCCCCTCTCATTTAGAGGGAGGCCTCTCCCTCCATAGATCCATCCCCATCAGCACCATCACGAAGGTCAGGCAAGAGAGGGAGAAGGAGGCACGCCACCACTCCCTGGTGCCAACCACCATGTCCATCTCCCTCCCTGCTCATGTAATTTGTAAGATTGAACATGTCGATGATATCAATAATTCATTCATCTTTATGTCTATATTCATCTGTCTTTGGGTGGTTGGGTCGGTTCTAGGTTGAGGTATGATGTATTACACAATATTAGTCTTTCTGACACCATCTACTATTTACTCTCTTTCTATTGTACATAATTCTATATTGGGAGACGTCCTTTCATATGATCTTGTGAGCACTTGCACGTACAAGGAGTAGATAGATGGAATTATGTGATCCTTGGGTATGTTGTGTATTATTGACAGCTGCATGTGAGTATGGCGTGATGTTATGTCCGGTACACTTAGGAGTGAGGGTCCGGGGATGAAAACCAAATGAGATCAATTAGTCATCCAAGGAGTGCCGCTTGTGATACTAGTATGTGGCCGTCACTTTGTCGCCAATAGTACTAGTGAGACCAAAAGCCTAGATAGCGCTTCTTTCTCTATTCAATCCTATATTTCGGCCATATATACTTTATATTCTTGTTTAGTTTAGTCTATGTCCTATTTTGTAGTCTTGTTAAAACCCACTTTTATTATCGTTGTCATCGCAACCGATAGAATAGACTGTTTTCAAAGTTCGGTTTGGGTGCGAATAGCTACGTTGTGGGTTCGGCACTTCCTCTGAAATGCAACTCCCATGTTGACTCACAGGTCATTGGCGCCCACGGAGGAGGACGCCGCCTTGAGGCCCCGTTGCGCCCTTGGAGCAATCACATAGCTTAGAGGAGACACACGCCGATGGTCATGCCTCCATTCGTGGGCGGGCCGGCGAACTCGTGGAGGTACAACGAGGTGTGGCGGGGTAGTGGTGGCTGTGATGGTCATGACCGACGTTGTGGACAGAGAAGAGGAGATAAGGAGAGGGATAAGAGATAAAGCATGGTGTGCTAGCCGTTAGATCTGGATAATCCAACGGCCACGAAGCGCGATCTATGGGAGGCTTGCGCAGAGAGAGCTAAGGGCATGTACAATGGTGCTATCTTAGGAGTGCCACGTAGGATAGATGATGAGGTGAAGGAGAGAGAACTCATAAGAAAAGGCTTGTTTTCTCTTATTTAAGAGAAGACAAGAGGTGATCTCTTAGCACAATATGTCTCACCATATTTTTAGGAATTGCTAGTTATTGAAGATAAGGCTAAGAGATGTCCCATTGTAGACAATTTTTTTTGTCATCTCTAAATCACATGCAAGACTTAAGATAAGACTACCTTATCAACCATTGTACATGCCCTAAGCACACAGATTGTATGTTACCTGTTTGCTGTGTGCAACCCTTTTGACACTCGGCAAAGATTTTATACCTTTTTAATGTTTCTTGTTTTCGTTTCTCTCTTCATCAAGCAGCGGACTCCCCCTACTCCGGATCAAATTTGATTTAAACCCATTAAACACTTAAAATTGCACTTAATGACTTCAACTAGCAAACGGACCCCGAAATTCCCAAATTTGGACATGGAATATGTGATGGTATTTGAGTGTAGAAAAAGTTTCAAGGTCAAGTTGACACTTCACATTCAAATCCCGCTCCTTGCTTATCAAAACCATGTTTGGTTTCTAAGCAGTGCACGTCATAAATTTTGCGAATTCTTGTCAATTTTTTACCACAGTCTCTAGGAATAATATAATGAATCATGCCAAGTTTCATATTTTTCAGACTTTGTTTTTTGTTTTGAAATTTAAAAACCAATAACCTCCATGTATGGCGTCTATGGCACCCTAGTGAATTACATATTGAGAAAGAAACCCAAAAAATGCCAAAATTTCACGTGTGTCAATGGTGTATCTTGAGCATAGAATTCTTTCAAGGTTAACCAACGAAACAACCATCACTTCGCCTTCAAAGCTAACTCGTTCCCTCTCGAACCGATGATTCTTCCTCGAAGATGGTCCGATTTCTAAGCAATCTAAATCACAAAAATTTCGAAACTTTTTCAGAATTTTACCACAACATATAAGGATCATGATGACACGATGTGTAGTTTGATATTTTCTTGACTGGCTGTATTTTTCATTTTTCATTTAGAATGCTAGTAATCTCCACATTGGGGGCAAGTCTCACTACTAGAGAAAATTCTAGAAGTAGCGCGGACACCCCGCTACTGATACGGTGCTCCAGGTAACTTTGAGCAGTAGCGCGGGTTAAACCACGCTAATGCTAACTCAATTAGTAGTAGCGTGTGTACACAGCCGCGCTACTGCTATGTACTAGCAACGTGCACCCTAACCCTCACTACTACTATTCATCCATATTTAATTCTTTTGTTTTGTTGTATACTATATTTGTACACCATTATACAAGTTTTCTTACAGTAGCAATTTAGAGATTGTTATATCATATCATAATAAGTTATTATATCGTTGGGTGAAAGAACCGCGAATTAGATTACTAATCCAAACTTGATCATTTTGGATCCATCCACTTGAATCTAATATGCGGTTCTTTCACCCTTAGACTAATCCAAACTTGGTCACTTTGGATCCATCCACTTGAATCTAATCTGCGGTTCTTTTATCCAATGATATAATAACTCATCATCATCATCATAATAATATCATTAACAACTTATCATAGTACATCATAGTCATATAACAACTCCTCCTCGTCATTATCGTCCATGAGTCATCATATATAACAACTTCGTCACTAGTCATAATAACCTCCTCCTCATCATCATAGTAGTCATAACCACAACTCCTCCTCCTCCTCATCAACTCTAACACATTGTAGCACATAATAACAACTTCTCATCATCATCATAGTCATAATCAACACTAACTAATTGTTCTTAATACCTAGGACCTCTACTCCTCTCTCCTAGGTAAAATAGCATAAAACAGGTAAACTGGTCCACCTCCAAAATGGAGAATGGAGATAAACTTATCTCCAACTCGTGGCTTCTGCACATACATGCCGTCTCCAACTAGTTCCCTGTGTGCATTCATAACTTTGCTCCATTCTTTGATATTGAGCCTTCCACCGTTTAAAGAAATCGAGTATGCACTCTGGTGAGCCTTCGGCGGAGTTGGCGGTAAGCTAACCATATGCATATGACCTTCGGTAAACATCATGTCAGGTACAACCTCCTTCGGGAGCTTCTGTTGAAAAACATAATAGTAACATATATAGTTTAGCAATGTAGTTTACTTAAGAACAATGTATGCAATGAAGTTACCATCAATAACAAAATCATACCAAGTTTTTGGCAATAAAGTTACCATCCTGCAACTCATGAACTAGTGGAGCGTATCCACTAAAATTTGGGCTAATCAAGTGACTGGTCATAAAGGCCTCAACATCATCTATAAATGAGAAAAGATAACCTATCTCCTCACAATTGAGTTCAGCGCCATAGCTGTAGTATGTCCTGTCTATAGCCTTCTGAGTATTTCTTGAAGCTAAGAAATAAGCTGACAATTATAAATAAACAAGTTTAGTAGCGATGAACACCTATTCTAGCTTCATGGTGAAAAACCTACCATTTTGCAGGTGAGGCTGCTACTTCTTGAGCTTGCGTTGATTTTTCCCTTGAAGAGGAAAGTGTAATGCAGCAAAGTAGAGATAAGTATTTCCCTCAGTTTGAGAACCAAGGTATCAATCTAGTAGGAGAGAACGCACAAATCACCGAATACCTGCACAAACAATCAAACAACTTGCACCCAACGCGATAAAGGGGTTGTCAATCCCTTCACGGTTACTTGCAAAAGTGAGATCTGATAGAGATAGATAAACGATAAAGTAAATATTTTTGGTTTATAGATCGGAAAGTAAAAGATTGCAAAATAGTAGATCGGAAACTAATATGATGGAAAATAGAAGATAGGAAACTAATATGATGGAAAATAGAAGATTGAAAACTAATATGATGGAAAACAGACCCGGGTACCATAGGTTTCACTAGAGGCTTCTCTCAAAATAGCAAGTAATACAGTGGGTGAACAAATTACTGCCGTGCAGTTGATAGAAAAGCGCAAAGTTATGACGATATCTAAGGCAATGGTCATGAATATAGGCATCACATCCGTGTCAAGTAGAATGAAACGATTCTGCATCTACTACTATTACTCCACACATCGGCCGACTCCTGCTTGCATCTAGAGTATTAAGTTCATGAAGAACAGAGTAACACATTAAGTAAGATGACATGATGTAGAGGAATTTACTCAAGCAATATGATGAAAACCCCATCTTTTTATCCTCGATGTCAATAATACAATACGTGCCTTGCTATCCCTACTGTCACTGGGAAAGGACACCACAAGATTGAACCAAAAGCTAAGCACTTCTCCCATTGCAAGAGAAACCAATCTAGTTGGCCAAACCAAACCGATAGTTCGAAGAGAATTACAAAGATATCAAATCATGCATATAAGAATTCAGAGACGATTCAAATAATAATCATAGATAAGCTGTTCATAAATCCACAATTCATCAGATCTCGGCAAACACACCGCAAAAAAGTATTACATCGAATAGATCTCCAAGAACATCGAGGAGAACATGGTATTGAGAATCAAAGAGAGAGAAGAAGCCATCTAGCTACTAGCTATGGACCCGTAAGTCTGTGGTAAACTACTCACGCTTCATTGGAAGGGCAACAGAGTTGAGGTAGAAGCCCTCCATGATCTAATCCCCCTCCGGCAGGGTGCCGGAAAAGGTCCCTAGATGGGATCTCATGGGTACAAAAGGTTGCGGCGGTGGAAAAGTGTTTCGTGGATGCCTCTGGTGGTTTGGGCTATATGGGAATATATATAGGCGAAAGAATTAGGTCAGGAAGGTCATGGGGGGCCCACAAGGGTGGTGGCGCGCCCTATGTGACGCACCCAATTCGACCGTACACTTATCATACACACAAATGTGTACGATCAAGATCAGCGACTCACAAGAAGATATCACAACACAACTCTAGACACAAATTAAAATAATACAAGCCAGGGGCCTCAAGGGCTCGAATACATAAACTCGAAGACAAACGAGTCAGCGGAAGCAACATTATCTGAGTCCAGACATGAGTTAAACAAGTTTGCCTTAAGAAGGCTAGCACAAAGCATCTATGATCGAAAAGGCAAGGCCTCTTGCCTGGGAGCCTCCTAACTACTCCTGGTCGTCGGCGGCCTCCACGTAGTAGTAGGCACCCTCAGTGTAGTAGCAGTCATCGTCGAAGGTGGCGTCTGGATCCTGGGCTCCACCATCTGGTTGCAGCATCGGAGAAGAACGGAAAGAGGTGGAAAAAGGGGAGCAAAGCAACCATGAGTACTCATCCAAATTACTCGCAATCAAGGATCTACACTACATATGCATCGGTATCAATGAAATGGATAGTATCTGTGGACTGAACTGCAGAACATTAGAAGAGAAGGAGAAAGCCTAGCCTATCGAAGACTAGCATCTTCAAGCAGCTCCAAGCATCTTGCAGTAATCAGGAGAGTATAGAATAGCAGTTTATATTTAACAAACATGTTGTAGAAATGATGCCCAGAGATCCTTCCCCGCCCCCCTGCGGGAAAGCAATCTCGGAGCCACATATCCATTACATGCCTCGGCATTCAGTATCCAGTTCTAGATGTATCGATCAGGATGCAACTCCGAGCATCCTTCACTGTGGACCCGGCTATTCGAATAGATAAAACTTCCCCGCAGGGGTGCACCAACTTACCCAACACGATCGATCAACTCCGGCCGGACACACCATCAGGTCATGACCGCCCTTGGCCAATCAACACACCGCAGTCCTACCTAGGCTCATCAGAGAGGCCAACACGCAGGTCTACATCCTAACCACGGAGGGGTCGCAGGCCCATCACCCTTTGCACTCATGCACGTACGCGGCCAGTGAGCAGACCTAGCCCCCTTATACAAGGCGAGTGGTACGTCTCCAACGTATCTATAATTTTTGATTGTTCCATGCTATTATATTACCTGTTTTGGATGTTATTGGGCTTTACTAAGCACTTTTATATTATTTTTGGGACTAACCTATTAACCGGAGGCCCATCCCAAATTGCTGTTTTTTTGCCTATTTCAGTGTTTCGCAGAAAAGGAATATCAAACGGAGTTCAAATGGAATGAAACCTTCGGGAGAGTTATTTTTGGAACAAACACAATCCAGAAGACTTGGAGTGGACGTCAAGAAGCAATCAAGGAGGCCATGAGGCAGGGAGGCGCGCCCTAGGGGGGTGGGCGCGCCCCCCACCCTCGTGGCTCCCCTGACCGACTTCCTTTGCCTGTATATATTCACATACCCTGAAAACATCCAGGAGCACCACGAAACCCTATTTCCACCACCGCAAGCTTCTGTACCCGTGAGATCCCATCTTGGGGGCTTTTCCGGCGCTCCGCGGGAGGGGGAATAGATCACGGAGGGCTTCTACATCAACGCCAAAGCCTCTTCGATGAAGTGTGAGTAGTTTACCACAGACCTTCGGGTCCATAGTTATTAGCTAGATGGCTTCTTCTCTCTCTTTGAATCTCAATACAAAGTTCTCCTCAATCTTCTTGGAGATCTATTCGATGTAACTCTTTTCGCGGTGTGTTTGTCGAGATCCGATGAATTGTGGGTTTATGATCAAGTTTATCTATGAGAAATATTTGAATCTCCTCTGAATTCTTTTATGTATGATTGGTTATCTTTGCAAGTCTTTTCGAATTATCAGTTTGGTTTGGCCTACTAGATTGATCTTTCTTGCAATGGGAGAAGTGCTTAGCTTTGGGTTCAATCTTGCGGTGTCCTTTCCGAGTGACAGTAGAGGCAGAAAGGCACGTATTGTATTGTTGCCATCGAGGATAAAAAGATGGGGTTTATATCATATTGCTTGAGTTTATCCCTCTACATCATGTCATCTTGCCTAATGCGTTACTCTGTTCTTATGAACTTAATACTCTAGATGCATGCTGGATAGCGGTCGATGTGTGGAGTAATAGTAGTAGATGCGGAATCGTTTCGATCTACTTGTCGCAGACATGATGCCTATATACACGATCATGCCTAGATATTCTCATAACTATGCACTTTTCAATCAATTCCTCGACATTAATTTGTTCACCCACCGTAATACTTATGCTATCTTGAGAGAAGCGACTAGTGAAACCTATGGCCCCTGGGTCTATTTTCCATCATATAAGTTTACGATCTATTTTATTTTGCAATCTTTACTTTCCAATCTATATCATAAAAATAGCAAAAATATTTATCTTATTATTATCTCTATCAGATCTCACTTTTGCAAGTGGCCATGAAGGGATTGATAACCCCTTTATCGCGTTGGTTGCAAGGTTCTTATTTGTTTGTGTAGGTACGAGGGATTTGCGTGTAGCCTCCTACTGGATTGATACCTTGGTTCTCAAAAACTGAGGGAAATACTTACACTACCTTGCTGCATCACCCTTTCCTCTTCAAGGGAAAACCAACGCAGTGCTCAAGAGGTAGCAGCGAGGCATTCCAGTCCAAGCAGGCGCACACTACTCCATCGCTGACATCTGTTGAGCATTCGGCTGATACATATGACGCAGAGTGCCCATACTTATTCCCGCGTGGTGGTTAGTGAAAAAAAGGCTAGAGGCCTACTCGGATCAAATGTCCAAACCGTTAGTGAATTAGGAGCGCACGGTAACGAGCAGAGACTCACGATCGATGTGACCCCATCACCCCGTCTCGTTGACTTGCGGCAAGGGCTTAGAATGTCCGGCTACGCCACGTAGTTATCTCGCGAGCACCTTCCAGGTCAACCCGACTCCACATCACTCGCAAATATGCTCGTGTGGGTATCCCTCAGGGCTGACCCGACTTTAGTATCATGGTTATGTGGTAAAGCCATAGTAACCATGTTCCCAAAACACCAAGGGGGAACCCTGAGGAATCACCCTCGATGGAATTCCACCTGATGTAATCGTCAAGGTGAACCTAGGAGGAATCACCCTCGAGGTCCACTCTTGAGGAGTTGCACGACAGCGTCGTTGTCGGGAGTGGTGAAGGAGGAATCACCCTCGATGACCACAACCGATAAACTAACCTACAAGGTTAACATCAGAAGTGCTGACGAGGTATCACCCTCGGTACTCGATAGTAACCCAGTAGTGTCGTACAACAAAGGGGGTGATGTGCGGTGTGGGGGCCTAGACGTTGATCACGTTGATCGAGTCATCAAACATAAAGCAGGGCAACTAGGACAAAGTGGGGGGTCACTGATGTATCTCTAACCAGCCTATACTAAGCAGTTTAGGATAAGCATGTAGGATATGAAAGCAGGTAACAAGAACAGGCTATGCATCAGAATAGGATCGTACAAAAGCGGTAGCAATTCTAATGCAAGCAAGAGAGGGAAAGAAATGGGTGATATCAGAATGAACAAGGGGGGTTTGCTTTCCTGGAAGCTCTGCTGAAAAGGAAGGGTCGTCGTCGACGTAGTCGATCACAGGGCAACATCGGTCTCGGGGTCTACCAGGGAGAAGAGGGGAAGAAACAGTAAATACAGATCAAACAGATGCATTACTAAGCATGACATGATGATATGCAGTACTAGGGTCGACCTAACATAGTACTACATGTTATAGATGGAGGGGAAAAACATCCAAGGATGAATACCCGACATTTGGCTGATTCCGGATAGGTGAAAGAGAGGGGATGGTTCCATGTTCAGCATGCTAGGGGCATGTGACAGATGAACGGACCATGAAATCGGATTCGTTGGATTTTTCTAAGCAACTTTCATGTAGAAAACATTTTCATCCGAGTTACGGTTTATTATATACGATTTTCTAAAGTTTTAATAGTTTTCTGAAATTAGTTTTATTAACAGAAATTCATTATGACATCAGCATGACATGTGGATGATATTAGCAGTCCACAGACTTGCTGACCACGGTCAAACTTGACCTGTGGGTCCAACGGGACCCACATGTCAGCCTCTGTTAGCTTAACAGTGGATTAAACTAACTAACATGGTTAATTAGGGGTGTGGACCCCGGGTGTCAGTGAGATATTAGACTAATCTAATTACTTTTATTTATAAAAATGTATATTAGACTAATTACTAGGGGGCCCACATGTCAGTGATAGAGAGTGAATAGTAACCAATGTTGACCAGGTCAACATGGTCAACCAAGGCGCTGGGGCCCACTGGCAGCCTCACGGGGGTGGGCCCCATGCTTGCCAGCTCAGCGGTGGCGCTAGAGGAACTCTGGCGACCAAATCTGCGGCGGCGCTTTTCCGAAGAGCGTCGGGAAAGCTCCAGAGGGGGCTAAATCGTGCATTCTTGGGCACATTCGAACAAGCAGCGAGCTCCGCGTCCATTCAATTCGGGTTAAACAAATTTACTAACTCTAACATTAGGATCCCGTGACCACATTCACCCCAAAGTTGGATAAGCCATAGTTATTCCTTAGAATAGTATCTTGAATAGTACACACACTGTCGTGTTGACTACTATGTGGTATCCATCGTACCTCTTTCATTATGCATGTTTAATCATGAATGATCCTTTGTCTTTACAAATGCTCGAAGCTGAACTACCCTGTTAGACGTTAGCAGGTTGGTTAGACCCCCTGGTCGTGGCCGTGATGCCAACAGTCCACCATCGCCCGAATTTTTGGCTGGAATGATACAACAGTTTGAGCTGAATCGCTAGTTCATGGAAGAAATGATGGCTCAGTTCCCTCGTCCGAATATGAATCAACAGCCAGGCCCAATAATTCTGTAGGACTTCATGCACCTCAACCTGACGATCTACCGCAGCTCAACTCAGCCCCTTGATGCTGATGACTGGCTTCGCAATATCACATAAGAAATGAAGTCTGCTAGTGTTTCCCCTACCAGCTATGTCACCTTCGCATCCTTCTTCCTCAAGGGCCCTGCCGCTCGATGGTGGGACAGCCACAGGCATACCCTACCTACTGGAACGGTCATCACTTGGCCTGATTTCCAAGCTGCCTTCTGTGCCCGCTTCATTCCTCGGGGAATCATGGACAGGAATAAGCGCGAGTTCCGTAACCTCACCCAGGGCAACAAGACAACTGATGCTTATCAGTGGGAATTTCTGGACTTGTCACGTTATGCTGAAGAAGACATTGCAACTGATGCTCGCATATAGGAAAAGTTTCGTGATGGACTTCACCCTGATACCAAACTAGCACTGCTCGATCATGACTTTGCCGACTTCGCCACCTTGGTGAACAAGGCTATTCAGGTTGAGAGCGGTCTTCAGGAACACCAGGGATGCCTCAGGCGCAGCCGTGACGCCGGCTCATTGATAACCCACAACTATAGGGGATTGCAACAGTTTTCGAGGGTAAGTATTTAACCCAAATTTATAGATTCGACACAAGGGGAGCCAAAGAATATTTGAGGGTATTAGCAGCTGAGTTGTCAATTCAACCACACCTGGAGATTAATTATCTGCAGCAAAGTGATCAGTACCATAGTAGTATGATAGTTTTGATGATATCAGCAGTAACGGTAACAGTGATAGCAGTGATATTGTAGCAGTAACGATAGCAGTAGCAACGGTAGTAACTTTAGAAAGAACAATATATGATAAATTCGTAGGCATTGGATCGGTGACTCGTTGGATGATATTCATCATGAGACAGTTATAACCTAGGGCGTTATGACACTAGCTCCAGTTCATCGATATAATGTAGGCATGTATTTCGTAAATAGTCATACATGCTTTATTAAAAGAACTTGCATGATATCTTTTGTCCTACCCTCCCATGGCAGCGGGGTCCATATTGGAAACTAAGGGATATTAAGGCCTCCTTTTAATAGAGAACCGGAACAAAGCATTAACACATAGTGAATACATGAACTCCTCAAACTACGGTCATCACCGAGAGTGGGCCCGGTTGTTGTCACTCCGGGGTTGTTGGATTTTAACCGTAGTAGGTGACTATAACTTGCATGATCGGATCTAAAACATGGATATAATGATGAATTCATAAATGATTCAGATCTGAGTTCATGGCACCCAGGCCCAAAGTGAGAAGCATTAAGCATAGAAAAGTCATAGCAACATCAATCTAAGAACATAGTGGATACTAGGGATCAGGCCCTAACAAAACTAACTCGATTACATGATGAATCTCATCCAACTCCTCACCGACCAGCGAGCGTACGAAGAATTTCTCACTCCCGGTGGGGAGCATCATGGAATTGGCGATGGAGATGGGTTGGTGATGACGAAGAACGAAGACCCCCCTCTCCGGAGCCCCAAACGGACTCCAGATCTACCCTCCCGAGGAAGAACAGGGCTTGGCGGCGGCTCCTTCTCATGGATCGCGATAATTCTTTCTCCCTGATTTTTTTCTAGAATAATGTGATTTTATAGTATCAGGGGGTCGTCAGCGGGGCCACCAGGTGGGGCAACCCACCTGGGCGCGACAGGAGAGGGGGGCGCGCCCTGGTGGGTTCTGCCCACCCATGTCCCCCTCCCCTGCAGGTCTTGGCTCCAGAAATTCTTATTACTGATATAAAAAAATCCTCGCAAAGTTTTGTTCCATTCTAAGAACTTTTATTTCTGCACCAAAACAACACCATGGTAGTTCTGCTGAAAACAGCGTCAGTCCGGGGTTAGTTTATTCAAATCATGCAAACTAGAGTCCAAAACAAGAGGAAAAGCGTGAGAAAAAGTCGATACATTGGAGAAAAGCTTAAACCTTTGCTTGTCCTCAAGCAATTCAGTTGATAAACTGAAAGTGAGAAATAAAAACTTTTACGAACTCTTTTGCTCTTGTCTGCATAAATAAGCTTAAATAGCACCCAGGTTTTCAGCCAACATTATAACTAACCATGTCAACAATAACATTTAAAGATTATAATGACTCATATCAATGACATAATCAACTAGCGAGCAATAATAAAATATCTCAAACAGCAACACGTTGTCAAAGCAACCATGTATAATATGACAATAGTGGTATCTTGCTAGCCCTTTCTGACACCGCAAAATATAAATGCAGAGCACCTCCAAAGTTCAAGTAGCGACTAAACATTGTAATTCATTGTAGAAAAGATCCAGTCGTGATTCACCCAACATTAGCTACACATAATGCATAAATCATGACAGCTGTGCTCTACTCAGTTTCTGGCGCTTGTTTTAGAAGGTGGTGACACAACATAAAAGTAAATAGATAGTCCCTTCGTAGATGGAAGCAGTGATTTGCAGAGGTGCCAGAGCTCAATCTTTAAACAAAGATAAATGATATTTTGAGACATGCACCCTTCTTATTCACTTCACGACCATCAATTATCAATATCTTCCATGCTAAGCACGCTAGTGTTGGTTCCCTAGCGATGAAAGTAAAGGTTCACTCCCCCTCCACCATCAATCACACTCCAAGGCTTGTCTGAAACAACGGGTGCCGTCCATACCAACATCAGTCCCGGGGGAGTTTTGTTTAATTGTTTGCATTTTTCAGTTCGGGACTGGGAATCCCTATTACCGCCCATTTTCTCGAGCGATGGCAAGTGAATAAACCACTTAGCATGGAAGATACCGACCACCTCCTGTCATTCCATGAACGATCCAGGCACATGTAACATCCCAAATTTACAATTTGGAATGTTATCCATTAAATCATAATAGCATATCATATTTTATTGCATTTTGGCTTGATCCTAGAAATTCTACGCAACTCCAGGACCCACGGAGAGAGTTGGGAATGTCGTTATTTTCATATTTGAGTTTTTCTCAAATATTGAAAAGAGGATCATTTGATATTAATTAGTTTCTCTTCGAATATTTCTTTTATGAAAATAAAAGAGAGGGGATAAAATAACTTCCCCAAAATAAGGAAATATTGGAGATTTAATATTAAAATCAAATAATTATTTTATTCGGAGTTTTATCACTATTTTATTTGAATTAGGAAAATATGCGTTTTTCAAAAATTGCATTAGAGGACCAAATAAATGTTCACTTTGTCCGCACTATTTTTAGAGGACGGGGAAAATTTATTTCAGGATTTTTGGAGTCTGTTTAGTATTTCTTTTCATTGTTTTTCTGCGCGTGGATTTTTTTTAAAAGTCAACCGACCTAGCCGGGCCGTGCGTGACTAGGACTCGCCCCGGCCAGCCTTATAACCTGCGCACCAGCCCACCCGCCACTAAACCATAACCCTAGCCCCGCCGCCATCGCGGCCAGCCACCACCGCCATCGCTGCCGGACGCCACCTCG
>NC_041393.1:593972647-593993479 GCF_002162155.2 Triticum dicoccoides
GCCCGACCCCGCCGCCACCCAACCCTGCCGCCACCCAACAACGCCCAGCCGCCTGTGACGCCGCTGGTTATCGTCGGAGCCGCCGCCGTTCCGCCGCCCGCCGACCCCGTCCCGAGGTAGCCGCTGATCCGCCGCCGTTTTTTTTGCCGGATAACCGTTCGGTTTTTTATAAAACCCGTGGTTATATTTTTTTTAGATCGGTTTATTTTTTCCCTGGTTTAGTTATTTAGTGAAGCCCGTCCGTATGTTCATTTTAACGAATGGTTTTCACTCGTTAGCCGCAGACAGCGACATTCGTTCGTTAGCCTGCTCGTCAATTTTTCCTTTTCCAGGGTTTTTCCGTGATTATTTTTCGATCATGATTTCTTTTTTTTTGACTGTACACGGTAGGGCAAAACCCCACTGCATTTTTTATTATTATTAAGAATAAAAAGAGAGTTCAAACATACAAGGCTTGAGATAAGCCCCAAAGAAGGAAAACTAGTCTAAAAAAGGCCAACAACTAACAAACTAAAAAAACTAAAAGAAGACTACAAAGATTACAGGACAAGAGTGTCCAACCAGGAAAAGAAAGAAGATGAAAACTTCTCCTTAATTCTGAATTTGAGCAGGTTAGTTCTGAGAGGAAGATGAACTTCCATCTGTCAAGGCTGGTTCGAATGTTATTGAAAATCTTATCATTCCTGACTATCCAAATGGCCCAAGATGCAATGATAATGATCTCCATGGAAAAAGGTTGATGAATGTTGGTCCTTAAGTCTAGAATGGCTTCCATGATGGATAGGTTTCTTTGTCTGTTAGGGCAGAGTATATCCCAGCAAGCAGAAGCAAAAGGGCAGGTCCAAAATAGGTGTTGAAGTGTTTCTTCCTGCTGGCTGTTGAGAGTAGCACAATTATAGTTGTCAAGATGAAAAGTTTTCCTTCTAAGCAGATTCCTGGTATTGAGTCTATCATGAAGAAGTCTCCAAAAGAAGACCTTGTGTTTTGGCTGGGCAGAACATTTCCAAATCCAGTTGAACTGTGCTGGCACAATTTTTACACCTATCAAAATTTTGTATGCTTTAGCCGTAGAAAAAAATATTATTACCCCACATATAACTCCAAGTATCCAAGTGCTCATTGAATGCAGATCTTCTTAAGGTGTCACAAATCTCTTCCATTAGCTCAAATTCCAGAAAAGCCTCTTGAGTCAGTGGCAGGTGAAATAAATCTTCCAAGTATTCAAACATAAGAACCTTTTGCACTGAAAGGTTCTGATCTCTGACAAAGGAGTAAAGATGAGGGAATAATTGATTCAGGCAAGTAGTGTGCCAGAGGTCAGACCAAAACAGAGCAGATTTACCATCACCTATTGTGCATCTTGCCATGGATTTGTAACTATCAATGAGCCTCAAGTTACATTTCCACCAGAATGACCCTTCCCATATTTGTCCTGGTAGGATGCCATTGTCATAATAAGCCTCCCAAATGAGATTGACCCATGGGATGTTTTCCCTATTGTAGAAGTTGTGGAGGTTTTTGAGCAGAAGGGCTTGGTTTTGAACAAAGATGTTCATAACTCCAAGGCCACCCTGATTTTTGGGCCTACAAACAGTGGACCAAGCTACCAAAGCTGGTCTGTGATCCTCCAAATCTGGTCCCCTCCAAAGACAATGTCTCAAGTATTTGTTAACCTGGTTTTTGATTGTTATAGGAACATCAAGATAGCCCATGAAGTATATAATAAGTGAATTTAGCACTGACTTGACCAACAGTAACCTTCCAGCAAGAGTCATAAAAGAAGATAGGCCCACCAATTTTTTTGCAATTCTACTCACTAAAGGCAAACACTGTTCCACTGTTGGTTTTTGAAGCCCTAAAGGCATGCCTAGGTAAGTGAAGGGGAATGATCCTTTCAAACAGTTCAAGGTACCAGTCAATATTTCCATTTTTTCATCACTCACATTGATTGGTATCAGATTTGATTTGCTATAGTTGACCTTTAATCCAGTAGCATCTGAAAATGTGTGAAGCAGGGCTTTAAGACAATGGAGTTGTGGGGCATCAGCTTGCATGAGAATCAGGGTATCATCTGCATACTGTACTATGGGAAAATCTGGACATGACTGTACTTGCAAAGGTGGAGTGAGAAGACCCAAGTTCATTGCTCTGTTCATGATTGACTGAAGGAGGTCTGCAGCCAGCACAAAAAGAATGGGAGAGAGAGTATCCCCTTGTCTTACACCTCTCAGGCAATAAAACTTTTTCCCAGGAATGCCATTGAGAAGCACTTGTGATGAAGCAGAAGTAAATAGCATTTTAATCCACCCAATCCATCTTTCTCCAAAACCCTTTGCACTGAGGATATCAATGATTGTAGAATGTTCAATGAGGTCAAATGCCTTTTCAAAATCTAGTTTCAGCACAACATTTCCTCCTTTGACTTGTGGCATTGATGTAGGTACTCATAAGCCCAACCAAGACAGTCATGAATAGCTCTTTCCTTAAGGAAGCCATACTGATTTATATGAACCATTTTGAGGATCACTTTCTGTAACCTGTTTGCAAGCAATTTGGTGATGAGTTTGAGATAGCAATTGAGTAAAGATATAGGTCTGAAATCATTTGCAGTACTAGGAGAAGGCCCCTTGGGAACTAGAGTTATGAAAGAAGTGTTGATGCTCTCTAGAGAAATTTGCCCAGCATAGAACTCATGTATCAGTCTAGTGACATCAGGCTTTATAATATCCCAACAGCTCTTAAAAAACTCATTGTTAAATCCATCAGGTCCAGGAGACTTGTCTGGAGGCAATTGCTTGACAACTTCATTGATTTCTTCCTCAGTGAAAGGAATTTCCAACTGTTCAAAGTCTGAAGGACTAGCTTGATATTGCAGTAGAGAAGGCAAATGAAAGTGCATAGTGGTTTGCTGAGACCTTCCTAATATGCTCTTGAAGGCATTCCACAGCAAGGCAGCTTTTCCTACATGGTCTGTTATTTCCACTTGATCCTCATTTTTAGCATAGCAATGTGATTATACCTGTGATTTATAGAAGCCTTTGTATGAAAAAATTTGGTGTTTTCATCACCAAACTTAACACCCATGATCTTACCTCTCTGCTTCCAATAGATTTTTTGATTTTTCAGTAATATGAGCAATTGTTCTTTTAGAATCACCCTGCAATTCCACTCAAAATCTCCCAAGTCTCTGAATTCTTCAAACAAGTCAAACAATAAAATAACCTCATTAATTGCTGCAATTTGGATTTCAAGCAAGACAGGTTTTTGGCCCAAAGTTTGAGAGCCCTTCTAAGGTTTTTGAACTTGGCATTTAGGCTTTTTGCTGCATCAAGATTACCCACAGGAATATTCCAGGCTGCAGATACAACCTCTTTAAAGTCTGAGTGCTTTAACCAGTAATTTTCAAATCTGAAGACCCTGGCCTTTGGAATAGTAGTCCCAATTTTGATTACACATGGAAGATGATCTGAAATAGGCCTGGAAAGAGGCATAGCTACTGTATCAGGATAAGCAGTCATCCAAGTGGCAGAGGTGAAGAACCAATCCAGCTTTTCCAACAAAGGACTCTGTTGCATGTTACTCTAGCTGTATTTTCTGCCATGTAGAGGGAGCTCAATTAAACCTAGATTACTGATGGCTTCATTAAAGAGAAGCATTTCATTAACATCCCCACCATGCCTGTTTCTATCAGTAGGAGCCCTAATAAAGTTGAAATCTCCAACTAGAATCCAATTTGTGTCCAGAGGCATATGTATGTTGGAAAACCAATTTATAAATTCAAGTTTGTCTGCTTGCACACAAGGCCCATATATGTTGGTGAGGACCCATGATTGATTGCACAAAAGACTAGTGAAACTAATTGAGAGAGAGAATCTATTCTGGAAGATGACCTCTCCCTCGAATAGTGAGCCATTCTATTTGATTAGAAGACCTCCAGAAGCACCAATTAAGGGCAGGAAGGCAAATTTATTGAGCCTGTTAGGACAAAAGTTCTTAATGTAAGCAGCATCAAAATGCTCCCTCTTGGTTTGTTGAAGACACAGAAAAGCACATGCACTTTCTTCAATTTTTTGTCCTAGAGCAAGCCATTTATCAGGTGAGTTAATCCCTCTGATGTTCCAGTTGAGTATATTCTAGCTTCTGTTGTGACTATTCATGGAAACAGTTTAAGAGAGAAACCAGTGACCAAGCACCACCACTTGGCCAGCACCCATGGAAAACTGTCCAACAAGGCAGCAGAGAAAGCAAATTCAGCAGATACAACAACCACATCATCCACATCATATCAAAATATGTAACTACCCAGGTGGAGTTAAAGTAGCAAAGTGCATTGACAGAAGAACATGAACTTTTACAGCAAGTCCATAGGGCCCATAAGGTGTAGTTACAACCAAAAGGAACATTCATACAGTTCATGACTTTAATCCCTTTTCTCTCCTCAACAAAAGCACCTAATTTGATCATCTAAACACTTTTGGGGTTGTCCTGCCTGTCCTCATTGGATGGGAGCATCCCAGCCAAGTCCTCTCCCACCCTTCTCTTGGGCTTCTTAGAGAGCTTTCCCTCCAATTCCTGATCAGCCACCTTGCAAAATGAGGTTGTGAGATTCTTAACCACTGATTTCTGAACAACTGGTGGAGCAGCATTACATGGCAGACACTTATTATTAGAGCAAGAACCTCTTTTAAACCCAGCATTATCTTTTTTAATTCTATCACTCCTCCTTACCTCTGTTTCTACAAGAGGTGTCTTTCCTCCCCTTCTTTTCTTAGAATTTTCAGCCCCAAAAGGTTGAAGAAGGGCCAAGGAGTCCAAGTCCTGCTGGTTGGAAGAATCTCCTTCATTTTCCTTGTTTGTATCCTGCTCATGTGTTTGAGCCATGAGCTGCTTGCAAGTAGGAGCCTTAGTAGCAATACATTTACCAGGAATGTGAAAGATATAAGAATTTTCAGTGCCCTCTACTTCAGCAAGTAATTCCCACAAAGGAGATTTAAGCATATTGAGTGTCCAGTTAAACTTGTCTGGTGTCATTAGAAGGTGCACAATAAAATTGAACCAACTTACTGGGACTTGAACATAAAGTGAAGGAACATCCTCCAAATGTTTTTGAGCAAAATTCTCCTTCCAAATCACCAGGCCTTCTTCTGACAGAATAGTATCTTTATTAGCTAGAGCCTTTAGCTGAATAGATTTCAAACCAAGTAAGGAGGGTGCAAACTCAAAGTGTTCCTCAATTTGGGCAATCCAGTTACCTTTTTTGCTAGCATTATGAACCCCAGTAGGATCCAAAAGATGTGGGTTCACTAATGGAGAACTAGCACCTGCTTCCCCATCCAAATTAACAGCTTCTAACTGAAAGTGTTCCTTCCCTTGGCCTGCTGCTTCCTTATCAGCACGTAAGCCTCAGCTAGGGTCCAGAGACAGGTCCTGAAGCACATCAGGGCTCTGTCCAGTAACTGGCTCAGAAAGTTGGTTCACTTCCTCCAAAATTGGCTGAATCTGTGGGTCCACCTCTGGAACTGCAGGTATCAAATCTTCCTGAGGAACTGCCAAAGCAAGAGGGGCCTGAAGAACTGGAATTGCAGGAACATCTTGCTCCTCCTCTTGGTAGTCTAGCATCAAAAGCTCAAGACCATTGCCCTGAATTTGCTGCAATGGTGGAAGTTGATTCACTTCCTCACTTGCATGAGAAGAAAAACCTTCAGACAATGAGACAATTGTTGTGATACTGCTGTGACCCTCCAATGGAGGTGGTAGCTCCTCACCATCAGCCCAAGCAATTTCTTCTTGCTGAACACCTTGCAGAAAATCAAATTCATCCTGAACCTCAACATTATTAACAACTGGAGGCTGTAGAGCCCAGTGACCTTCATCTGCATCCATATCATCTTGCTGAACAGGCTGTGGATCAATATGGGGACAATTGCATTTTTACCCCTAGTTGGTTCCTAACCACGGGTTTTGCCCTTACTTTTCGAGCTTGCTCAGTTTTGCCCTTACTTTTTCCATCAAGGTCCCACGAATGCCCTTTGACCGTTTGACCAAAACTTTGAAAATTCATAACTAATTCATATGAACTCAGAAAAATGCAAATAAGATATCAAAATGTTCAGATAAACATTACCTTTATGGGCATATCATTTGCATTCAGGACAAAATCATCATTTAAATGACCCGGGGTAATTGATGTTATTAACATTATTAAAAATAAATAGGTATAAACAATATTTTTTCATGAATAAAAATTACATGCAAATGTAGGTGATGTTTTCTGAACATCCTGATAACTTATTTGCATTTTTCTGAGTTTGTATCAACTTGTTATGAATGTTCTAATGACTTTGACCATTATTTGGAAACTTCATAACAAGTTGATACGAACTCAAAAAAATGCAAGTAAGGTATCAGGATGTTCAGAAAACATCACCTACATTAGCATATAATTTTTATTCACGAAAAAATATTGTTTATACCTATTTATTTTTAATAATGTTAATAACATTAATTACATCGGGCAGTTTAACGATGCTTTTGTCCTGAATGCAAATGATATTCCCATAAAGGTAATGTTTATCTGAACATTTTGATATCTTATTTGCATTTTTCTGAGTTCATATGAATTAGTTATGAATCTTCAAAGTTTTGGTCAAACGGTCAAAGGGCATTCGAGGGATCTTGATAGAAAAAGTAAGGGCAAAACTGAGCAAGCTCGAAAAGTAAGGGCAAAGCCCGTGGGTAGGAACCAACTAGGGGTAAAAATGCAATTGTCCCAATATGAAAACCAGGGAAAGCATTGTTGTTGCCTGGCAGAGGATGAGGGTCCACATTGTTAGGTGGGATTGGGTCCTCATCGGCGGAGGCCCCACCCATCATCCGCTGTAGAAGAATTTCCACTGAAGAGGACCAAGCATCTTCATCAAAAACTTCACCTTCACACCATCAGACACTTTTAGGGATGGAATCCAGATCTCTAACTTTAGCTTTTGCAATAACTCTACCCATATGAAGAGGATCATTCTCCCAAGAAACTAGTCACCCAAAATGACTGACAGCCCTAGCAATATCTTCAGAATTGCGAAATCAAACGGGACCGCAAGGATGAGCAGCCAAACTGTTCTATTAAACTGGGTTCTTCTGCAGTTGCGGCCATTATCATGGTTGTGGAAAGTGATAAAAACATCTCCAAACTGGTGAGGACTCTGAAGCACTAACCTATCTCTGTCTCTAGGATTGACAAAATGCACATATGCTTCCCCCAACGGACAGCGCTGCATTTCTCTGATTTGCACTTGCTGAACATCCGCAAAGAACTCATCTAGAACTTCTTGCACATTCGGAAAAAGTACCTCATCCGGAAGCGGCTCAATGGCGACGATTGCCCAATCCTCGTGTCGCTTCTGACGGTGGGGGAGAACCACTCTTGCCACTCCATTACGGCCTTCCACATTGAGGATATTGAAGCCATGGGGGACAAAAGGCTGAGGATCAAACGGAATGTTGGCCATGGCTGGCTCAACGCCGGCAGCGGGCTCCCTTGACTACGAGGTGGTAGAATGATGAGCCCGAGGTTGAACAGAGGAAAGCAGGGGAGGAGACGAAGAGGCAAGTGGGAATCTAGGCTGAAAGTTCGGGAACATGCCCTCAGAGAGCTGTCTAAAAGAGGAAGCTCGAATCGCCGGTTGGCTTGGGCCAACGGCCAAGAACCAGTCATCCACCACCCCAGGGGCCCAAGCCGCAGCAGGAGGGGAGGGAAACAAAGCCACCCTAAAGAATGGCCAAAGGCCAGTGAGACGGGGCTCAGGGCAGGCCCAAGCCATGTGGCCCAGATTGCCACAGCCGTAGCATGTAATAGCCAAATTTGAAGATCCAGAATTCGCGCCCTCCTCCCCCTGAACCACGCGATCATTGTTCGGAGGTGTAATATTGCACTCAATGCGCCCTTCATCAATAGCAGGGACATGCAAATCCGAAGATGAGTCCGGTAACCCCGCCAACCTTTGGAAAACTGAAATGCGATGGGGCAGCTCCCTCCGGCGATCGCCGGAGCTGCTCTGGGGGGAAGAACGGGAAGGCCCTCGGGTAACTAACGACCATGAATTTTGCTCTTCTTGGTAGAACAGACACTCTTCTCGGCGCCAATTTGGACCTCCTTCGCCCGAGAGGCTAAAAACCAGCTCAAAATCCCTCTCAGAGATACAACCACTATTGTAGAGTTCAAACCCCACAGATTTTGAGGCAACTGAAAACTGAAAAGAAAGGTCCCGGAGAAACTTAACCCTAAAACCTTGAGGGTATCCACCAAAACAAGATTGTAGCACAATGCTCATAGTGTGACAATCCAGACGAAAGCACGCCCGACCAAAAGAGACGACAAGCTCGAACTCACGTTGGCGAAAACCAGGAGAGAAAACCACCGGATGTCCAAACTTTTGGCGCATGCCAAGTTGAAAGGCCTTACCTCTAGCAAAGTCAAGGAGAGGAGGCGCCATTGGATGGCCAGGGAGGTGGACGCCGGGGCCGGAAGGGCCACCGACGGTGGAGTCGCCTAGGAGTCGCCTAGGAGGAGGTGGCTTCGCCTAGGAGTCACCTTCTACCACCCCCTCTCGATCGTGATTTCTACCCTGATTTTCGTCTTAGTTTATCTTTTTGCTCGTTTATCAGAATCAGGCGATTCAAGCGCCCGAATCTTCGACTCGAAGCCCTCTTTCTGTTTAACCAACTTGAACAAGATTTTGCTACTGTTAAATTTGACTTATGTCCAGATTAGTAAATGGAGCTTGTTTCTTTTGCAGTTTGAGTTTAGTTGCTTCGTTTGTTTTGATTCTTTTTGCAAACCGGAGTTCTTAAGTTGAACTTTGTGGTTAGATCTCTTATTTGAGTTTTACCCATGCTTCTAGTTGAGTGCTTATTGTATGCTTGTTTGTTTGTGATAGAGTACCCGGAGTGCGAAGCGTGCTACTACGAGTCTCTAGGTTTCACGGATCATTAGCAAGGCAAGTAACACTTTGATCATACCTCTTTACTACCCAGTTTTATTGCATTAGATCAATCCACAAACAATTGCATGGTTGGGATCTAAATAACATGTGGGTTTTTGGGAAGTAGATGAGGTAGTACCTATTACCTGTTTAATATCAAACCTTGGGAGTTACTTCTATGCTGCTTATATTGCTATGCTATGCTTGTATACGTGGTTTGGTTCGAGTGATTGATGATAGATGCGAGTGTTGTTATTTAATGGTTAACTTAAGGTGGCTACTTTAGTACACATCTAGGTGGATTGCTTGAAGGCACCCTGGAGTACCAAGTGGTTGTTAGGGCACCTGGAGAATACAGTGTTGTCCTAGGATATTCTGGAGCACCCGTGTGATCATCCTACGGTCCGCCACCCAAGCTCAAATGGATCATAAGATTATTCATGCTAGAAAACTTCCGTGTGTAGCCACAAGCTATTATGGGCTCTAGCATAGTTGAGTACATTGCAAGACCTCTTTCAGTGGTGGGCTAGCAGATGTAGGGGAAAGTAGGTGTAACTGTCCACCCAGAGTAAAGAGTTATTGTTTCAAAAAGACTATGTCTCGATTCTACGTCCATGGATGCATTCGAGTCTTGTGGGGAAAAGTGCGCAAACCTCTACAGAGTGTACAAACTAATCATGGTTAACCGTGTCCCCAGTTATGGACGTTTTGAGTATCTAGTTCTTGGATTATCATGTTAATCTCATCACTCTAATATAAGTTGATTGGGTTTAATGATGATGTTTAATTGGGATTGAGTTGGAGGAACCTTCTCAATGTTTAACAACCACCATGTTAGTTAAATAAAATTTATTCCTTTGTTGTAGGGAAAAATTGGCTTTATGCAAAATTGTAACCATAGAGATTTCCACCAGCCAAATATGCATGTAGTGATAGTTTTTATTCTGTTCATTACTCTCTTGTGTTACATTGCCAGCATATTCCATGTGCTGACCCGTTTCGGGCTGCAACCTTCATGTTGCAGACTTTTCAGACGACGAGTAAGGTGCCATAGGTTGTTGTCTTTCACTCAGCGATGCCGTTGGAGTTGATGGACTCACTTTATCTTCCAAGCCTTTCGCCGTTATCGTTTTTAGATGGCCTTAGGCCATATTTATTGTAATAAGTTCTCTTTTCAGACATTTGATGTAATAAGTGTGTGATTGCTACTCTGTTATGAATCCTTGAGTACTGTGCGTGTCAGCATTACCGATCCAGGGATGACACTGATGCATAGAGATCAGACTGTTTGAGGTCTGGTCGCTACAAGATGGTATCAGAGCACACGCTAACTATAGGAAACGACCACTAAGCTAAAGCCCTAGATCACTACTCTCTTCTCATTTCTGACTCCTCTCTCTTTTCTACTCTTTAGGATGGCGGATGCAAGGAACAAGTTCACACAATCGGATGAAGATACACCTTTTGGACGACACTTGAAGGAAGTCACTAGATACGTGAACATCGGAATACCAAGCTTCACCGGGACCTACATCACCACTTTCCAAAAGAGGTGCGTTGGATGATTCGAGTTCAAGTTCCAGGAAGGACGTTCATGCCAGTCACTGAGCCCATAGAGTTTTCCTTTGACGCACCAACCTGGAGTGTAGGAAAAAGTATGGCATCCCACATCACCATGGGACGCATTGGAGAAGTTTACCACAAGGCAAGGATACTATCTACCAGATTTGTGGGCGCCCAGATGAACAATTGGAGATGATCAGCACCAGGAAGGATAGATCCATTGTAGCTTTCATCTAGGAATTAAACCAGCACATTCGTCCCCAGGAGAACCAGATGTGCGCAAGCATGATAGATCTAAAGAAGGCAATGACCAGGATCACGGAGCTGGAGGAAGAACTCAAGTCTACACGTGATGGATATGAGGAGGAAATGATGATACTAGTGGAGAAGAATGATGATCTGATCAAGAAGCTAGGAGTATTCATGGGATACCCTGCCAGGAGGAGAAGACGATGAATCCACTTGCCCGGAGAACTACATCATTATTGATGACACTGACTCTGACCCTAATGATAGTGATGATGACTATGCTGATGAAGCTGGAGCAGATATCATGGAGTCTTCCACCTATCTATTTTTCTAGTCTACCGCCATATCACTAGTAGTATTCCCCCATGTATATAGTATAGTCCGAGCACTTTTGTAACGATAGTGAGGCTGATTTATGCCCTTGTTTGAATTGATTGAAGTGAAATGATTGTGTTTGTCTCATGTGCATATGGGTAGTGTTTTCCCTCTAGACCTCATTCTATTCTGTTTTCTCATCTTCTAAACCCTCAGATGCCTCCGAGACGCGACAATGGATTTGCTTTCCCACCGGAGCTCACTCAGTTGATCCAGTAGCAGAATGAATTGATGCAGATACTTGTCCAGAATCAGAACCAGGGGAACAACAACAACAACAACAACCCGCCACCACCACCACATGTTGATCACTTAGCCCATTTTCTAAGGCTGAATCCATCGGTGTTCTCCAGTAGCACCGAGCCGATAGTTGCAGATGATTGGATCCGTAAGATTGGAAGGGAGTTGACCACTTCAGGATGCACAGATGCGGAGAGAGTGCGTTTTGCCGCACATCAGCTTGATGGACCCGCAGCATCGTGGTGGGAGAATTTCACAACCACGTACCCCATCGATACTGTCACATGGGACCAGTTTCAGCAGGCTTTTCGTACTGCCCATGTTTCAGCAGGAGCTATGGCCATGAAGAAGCGCGAGTTTCGCAACTTGCGCCAAGGAGGATGCACAGTGGGCCAGTATGTAGATGATTTTAGCAAGTTAGCACGTTATGCCCCAGATGACGTTGCTACGGATGCAGCTAAGCAGGAGAAGTTTCTGGAAGGACTGAATGATGAGCTGAGCATCCAGTTGATGGTGGCAACCTTCAACAACTACCAGGAGTTGGTAGATAGATATCTCATGATTGAAGGGAAGCAACAACAGATTGACAACCACAAGAGGAAGTATGGACAAGGGAAGTATAATTCTGGAGCTCAGCAGAGACCCTGTTTTACCCCAGATTCAGGAGGACCCCTTCAACATAACCATGGAGGTCACAATCACAATGGAGGGAGTTCGCATAACCATAGTGGCCCCAAGAATGGGAATGGTAATGGAGGAAGCAACGGCCAGAACCATTCCAACCCAACAACGCCCGCCAAGAAGGATCTAAGTCACATTACTTGTTTCAAGTGCGGGAAGAATGGACATTAAGCCACGGAGTGTTCTGAAGCAAAGAATGGAAATGGCAATGGAAGCTCTGGGAATAAGCCCAACCCTTTCAACAGGGGACAAGTGAACCACGTTAACGTGGAGGAGGTTGAAGCCCATCCAGATGCAGTAATAGGTAAGTTTTTGGTGAAGTCATTTACTGCAATCGTTCTTTTTCATACTGGTGCATCGCATTCATACATATCAAGGGGATTTGTGGATAAGTATAAGTTGCCCACCAAGATTCTTAGAACACCTATGTGAGTAAGCTCACCAGGAGCGGGACATATGGAAAGCCAAGGATGTTTTTAGATGCCATTGACAATAGGTACGCATGTTTTCCCCTCAGACCTGATAATTCTGGAGTCGCAAGGTTTGGATGTGATTTTGGGTATGGATTGGCTATCGATGTATGGAGGAAACATCGATTGCGCCAGTAAATTGATTATGCTCACCACCCTAGAAGGAAGGAGGATTAAGTATGTATCCCGGCATGTGTCGAAGAGGACTCAAGTGAATTCCTTATCAGGAGTTGTACAGGAGGAAGTACCAGTGGTGAAGGATTTCCCGGATGTATTTCTAGAGGAGTTGCCAGGCATGCCAACGGATAGGGACATTGAGTTTTTGATTGAGCTTTTTCCAGGCACAGGACCAATTCTAAGAGACCGTACAGGATTCCCGCTAAGGATTTGGAGGAAATGAAGAAGCAGATTAAGGAGTTACTGGATAAAGGCTACATTCGCTCAAGTTTGTCACGTTGCGGATCACCAGTGCTTCTAGTGGAGAAGAAGGATGGATCATTGAGGATGGTTGGCGATTATCGAGGATTGAATGAAGTGACGGTCAAGAACAAGTACCCACGACCGATGATCAATGATCTGTTTGACCAGTTGCAAAGAGCTAAAGTATTTTCCAAGATCGATCTGCGGTCAGGATACCACCAGCTGAAGATTCAAGAGCATGATATACTTAAGACAACTTTTACCACAAGGTACGGGCTATATGAGTATACCGTTATGTCATTCGGTCTGACTAACGCACCTGCCTATTTCATGAACGTGATGAACACGGTGTTTATGGATTTTTTGGATAAGTTCGTCGTGGTGTTCATTGATGACATATTAGTCTACTCGAAGAATGAATAAGAGCATAAGGAGCATTTGTGTTTGCTACTTGGGAAGCTCAGAGAACATCAGTTATATACCAAGTTCAGCAAGTGTGAGTTTTGGTTGAAGGAAGTGGGATTCCTCGGACATGTTATATCTGGAGAAGGAATAGTAGTAGACCCCACCAAGGTTGTCACTGTGACAAATTGGGAAGCATGCACATCAGTTGGAGAGATCCGGAGTTTTCTTGGAGTCGCAGGATACTACCGGAGATTCATTGAGAATTTTTCTAAGATTGCAAAGCCCATGACGGATTTGTTGAACAAAGACACCAAGTTCAAATGGACTGAGGAATGTGAGGCCAGTTTTCGAGAGTTGAAGAAACGTTTGGTTACAGCTCCAGTGTTGATTCTTCCAGATCAACACAAGGATTACCAGGTGTATTGCGATGCTTCTCGTCGAGGACTTGCAGCAGTGCTTATGTAGGAGGGAAGATTTGTATCATACGCCTCACGGCAGCTGATACGTCTCCAACGTATCTACAATTTTTGATTGCTCCATGCTACTTTACCTACTGTTTTGGACTATATTGGGCTTTATTTTCCACTTTTATATTATTTTTGGGACTAACCTATTAACCGGAGGCCCAGCCCAGAATTGCTGTTTTTTTTTGCATATTTCAGTGTTTCGAAGAAACGGAATATCAAACAGAGTCCAAACGGAATGAAACCTTCGGGAACGTGATTTTCCAACCGAACGTGATCCAGGAGACTTGAACCCTACTCCAAGAAGTGCCAGAGGCGGTCACGAGGGTGGAGGGCGCCCCCCTGGGCGCGCCCCCTACCTCGTGGGCCCCCTGACACTCCACCAACGTACTCCTTCCTCCTATATATACCTACGTACCCCCAAACAATCAGAACAGGAGCCAAAAACCTAAATCCACCGCCGCAACCTTCTGTATCCACGAGATCCCATCTTGGGGCCTGTTCCGGAGCTCCGCCAGAGGGGGCATCCACCGTGGAGGGCTTCTACATCATCACCATAGCCCCTCTGATGAAGTGTGAGTAGTTTACTTCAGACCTTCGGGTCCATAACTAGTAGCTAGATGGCTTCTTCTCTCTTTTTGGATCTCAATACAATGTTCTCCCCCTCTCTTGTGGAGATCTATTCCATGTAATCTTCTTTTTGCGGTGTGTTTGTTGAGACCAATGAATTGTGGGTTTATGATCCAGTATTATCTATGGAAAATATTTGATTCTTCTCTGAATTCTTTTATGTATGATTGAGTTATCTTTGCAAGTCTCTTCGAATTATCCTTTTTGGTTTGGCCAACTAGATTGGTAGTTCTTGCAATGGGAGAAGTGCTTAGCTTTGGGTTCAATCTTGTGGTGTCCTTACCCAGTGACAGAAAGGGTTGCAAGTCACGTATTGTATTGTTGCCATCGAGGATAACAAGATGGTTTTTTTTATCATATTGCATGAATTTATCCCTCTACATCATGTCATCTTGCTTAAGGCGTTACTCTGTTTTTAACTTAATACTCTAGATACATGCTGGATAGCGGTCGATGAGTGGAGTAATAGTAGTAGATGCAGAATCGTTTTGATCTACTTGTCTTGGACGTGATGCCTATATACATGATCATTGCCTAGATATACTCATAACTATGCTCATTTCTGTCAATTGCTCAACAGTAATTTGTTCACCCACCGTAGAATATCTATGCTCTTGAGAGAAGCCACTAGTGAAACCTATGGCCCCCGGGTCTATTCTCATCATATCAATCTCTATTGCTTTATTTACTTGCTTTGTTTTTACTTTGCCTTTTACTTTTTACTTTGCATCTATCTATCAAAAATACCAAAAATATTATTTATCATCTCTATCAGATCTCACTATCGTAAGTGATCGTGAAGGGATTGATAACCCCTAATCGCGTTGGTTGCGAGTTGCTATCGTTTTGTGTAGGTACGAGGGACTTGTGTGTGGTCTCCTACTGGATTGATACCTTGGTTCTTAAAAACCGAGGGAAATAATTACGCTACTTTGCTGCATCATCCGCCGAAGACCCTCAGAGAGATGCAGAAGCTCACCGGGCGCATGACCGCACTAGGGTGTTTCATCTCCAAGCTGGGGGAACGAGCGCTGCCCTTCTTAAAGCTGATGAAGAAGAAGGGCCCCTTTGAATGGACTGAAGAGGCCGACAAGGCGTTCCAGGACCTCAAGAGGTACTTAACCAGCCCCCCGGTGATGGTGGCTCCGCGCCCTCAGGAGCCCCTGGTGGTATACCTTGCGGCCACCCCCTACTCTGCCAGCGCAGCCCTGGTGGCTGTTAGGTAGGAGTGTAGGATCAAGGCCGCAGCGACCGTCCGGGTTAAAGCAAAGCAGGGCCGAGAGGGCCTCACAACGACCGCGCTATAGCCAAGGAGGACCAGCCACAAAAGGAAAGCACACCCGAAATAGAGGAGGCCCCTCCTCCAGGCAACCAGTCGCCAGGGGCTCCATTGTCTCAGGAGGCGCCCCGGCCTCCGGAGGACGCTAGTGGCACCAGCACTCCCAACCTAGTCGAGCGCCCTGTGTACTTCGTCAGCACGGTATTGCGGGACACAAGGGCGCGGTACCCCGTGCCCCAGAAACTCCTCCTCGCGCTATTGGTGGCCTCGCGCAAGCTCCGGCACTATTTCCAAGGCCATCCCATCAAGCACTACTAGAAAAACCCCTACTAATGGCGCACCTAATATGGCCATTAAGGGCGCATCTGTGGTGCGCCATTAACAGCACGCCATTAGTAATTTTTACTAATGGCGCACCACCTGGTGCGCCATTAGTATCTGGTATACTAATGGCGCACCGCGGGTGCGCCATTAGTATAGGCCAGCGTGCACCATTAGTATGCCTCCCAGGGGCCATGTATACCCAGGTACTTTGGCATACTAATGGCGCACCACCACTGGATGCACCATTAGCAACCGCAGCATACTAATGGCGCACTACCCAGTGATGCGCCATTAGTATGCACTGTCATACTAATGGCGCACTGTCCTGTGATGCGCCATTAGTATGAATATTAGGTTTTTTTTATCTTTTTATTTTCTGTTTTTTGCACAGGTTACAAAATGTATAGTTTGACAAAATATAGACAGCACACATCAACAACAGATTCATCGAATACAATAGAAGATTAGTCTTTGAATACAATTCATCATATTAGTCTCCGAATACAATTCATCATATTAGTCTCCGAATTAAAAAGACCGAACAAAGATAGAACATTATATTACAAGTCTCGAGACCGCGAGTAGCGAGTTTGTCTTCACATTACAAGTCGATATCGATCATCTAAACTACCATCACATAGAAGAGAGCTGCGGTCATCACGATGAGCATCATCACGATGAAACTCTTCTTCATCCAGTTCCTCCAACGCTCCCTCCCCTCTCCCGCTAGATAGCGGGCGTATCTAGATTCGGCCTCGGCCCTAGTGGTGTACCCTTTGTAACTGTTACCGCTGAATCGGTGAACCTGTCTCCGACACTCCTCCCAGTCATCGTAGACTCCGGGAACCTTACCCTTGTACACGACATACGTCGGCATCGCTATGCACTAGCCAAACGAAACGTTAGTACCAATTCACAGACAATACATAAGCAATATATAATTATGCAACAGAACGATCGGAAGAGAAAAGGAAGACATTAATAGCATCGATTACATCTAAGTTGAACGACTCTCGAAACCAAAGAGACATACTACAAGTTCATTAAAGTTTAATTACAACATGAGCCAATCGATGTTTCAGAACTAGACAAATCGACTCAAGGGACTGGAGCGTGGATGAAGCCGCCGTCTATCGTGGGAGTCATGAAAGAACGGGCGTGGATAAATATAGCTTCCCCCCTTACTTACCTAGCAAAACAAGGTAACTTAACCACTTAATTTGAATGAATCTATGGTGGAAATGAGGTGAAAAAGAGGAGGCACCCGAGACAAGGAGGAGGCGGTGGAGAGAATGAAGTGGGGAGAAAGTGAGTGTGGGAGGAGAGGCTGTCCAAAATATCTTGTTGCTGCCCACTTACTAATGGCGCACCAGCAACAAATGCGCCATTAGTAATCCAGGTTACTAATGGCGCACCCCCTGGCGGTGCGCCATTAGAACTTTTGCAAAAAAAGGAATAAAAGCAATAATAAAAAAAATAACATTAGTGGCGCACCTCCTGGATGGTGCGCCATTGTCGGGACCCCGACTCAATGCCACATCGATCTAGCATGTAACACCTCATATCACTTTGCGGCCTCACGCACGGTATCCCCACGGGTGTCGACTTACCTTTGCCCGCGACCGTTTGCGCCTTTTGGCACACGTATATGATGGTGTCGCTAGCATCCATATGATAAAGAGCCCGGGCTGACATGGCTAGTCGTAAACCCAAAGTGGCACTAACTTACAGGGACAGGCATCCATGACCCAGCATCGAACGTGTCGGTCATCAGCGAGTGAATCCAGGCTGTAGCACTGGGCTAACAGGACTCCGGTGAACCGGGCTGTAGCGGGCTAGCAGGACTCCGGTATTCATCGCGTGACATTTCCCCGAAGGGACAGACACAGGATCGAAGAAGGACACATGCCGGTCAACCTAAGTGTTCCGGAGCAGTAGCAAGCTACCAGGGCTCAATGGAAGCACTAGGAGACATTTCCCGGTAAGAGAGAACTACTAAGGATAAACAACTAGATAGTCAGATCCCACACATAGCAATACACATTACACGTACGCATAACATGCAAGTATGTGCTGTACAACATGGCATCACCGCATAGCTCAACAACTCAAATAGATAAAGGCTCAGAAGAGCCATCATAGTATTTATTGCAAACAGGGGTCACAAAAACCATCATACAGAGCATACAAGCAACAAGCGGAAGCATTACATGTCTGGGTACAGACATCTACAAATGAAAAAGGCTGAAGAGCCTGACTATCTACAACATCCGATCAAGATCGTAGCTGAGGTACTGGCTACTAGTCGAAGTCCATGAGAACCCTAGTAAGACCGAAGTCTCCGCTGCAAAAACATAAATAAAGCAACATGAGTACAAAGGTACTCAGGAAGACTTACATCAGATCCTATCATACATGCATTTGTATCAAGAGAGTAATGTGGGGTTTAGTTGCAGCAAGCCAGCTTTGACTCTGTGGCTATCCTGTTCTACGACTACCAGAAACTCTTGAGGTGAGACAACGTACACGAGTCCACTAATCACCACACAATACACCACCATGGATCCATTCCCGTCTCCCTATGAGAAGGCCATCCATAGCACTCACACTTGTCTTGAGCATTTTAGAGTATCCACTTCAAGTTGTCTATGTACCATGTAAGCATCCAAGAAGTCCATAACCGCGGACCCGGCTATTCGAATAGATCATGTTAACCCTGCAGGGGTGTACTTCTTCACACACGCTCTCGCCACTTACCGCCATGTACACGTCATGTATCTCGGCAACCTTCAAGCGGAAGCCTGGCGAGGGTGTCGGCCACGACCTGACTAACCACACAAGACTCTAGTCCAGGTTTATCGCCTATTCGGGTTCCATCCGCAAGGAGATCCGGCCGGGGTGTCGCTTACGGCCCCAAACGATGTGTACAGGGTTCCCGAGCCCACCATCCGGGTGCCACTCGGTACACCAGGCCACTTGTGCCTAGTCTGTCCCAAGCCCACCCTGCCGGGTGCCACTTGGTAGAAAAATAGCACTACCTACAAACACCAGAAACTAGTTGCGACTCCTGGACAGAGATCAAGTTGGTTAATAAGTCGAGAGGGCTTGGAGCGCCCGGAGCCCAATGTGTGGTAGTATCGAGTCATTGGACAACATACACAGAACTCAGGGCTTAAGGACGGTTCTAGTGAGACAACCCACCATGTACTCCTACATGGCCTCTCACCGCTACCTTTACCAAATCGTGTTCACACTCTTAACTCTCAGCATCAGAACATATCGTAACACTCCAATTCATTCCCAATGAATCAGACCTGACACGACTCTAAGCAATAGCAGGCATAGCATGGTAGGAACACATCAGTGGCTTCAATCAACTCCTACACATGCTAGTGGGTTTCAACTATTTACTGTGGCAATGACAGGTCATGCAGAGGAATGGGTTCAACTACCGCAGCACAAAGTAGCATATGAAACGTTGTTGTCCTAATGCAATAACTGAGAGCAGGAGCGAGAGAGTAGGGTTTTATCGAAATGAACAAGGGGGTTTGCTTGCCTGGTAAAACAACAGAGGAGGCACTGCTTCACAGACAGGTACTCTGGAACGTCTCCGGAGCAGGACCTATCGAGAAGGAACGGTGCCGGCAATCAAAACACAATCATATGCAACAAAATGATGCATGAACATGGCATGAGGATGGGATGCTGATAGAGCTAATGCAACTAATGTTCAATTTGAATGAAGTCCATTTGAACAAAAGGTTCAAATGCAACTCCAAAATAAGTCTCTTATTATGCCATAATGTGTTTTCCCATATTCAGCATGTATAAGTTGGTTTTTCATGCATGAAACTAGTACAGATGGAAAGATTGCATTTTTCTGATAATTTTTCATATATAAATTATTTTAATCTGAGCTACGGATGAATTGTTCTGAATTTTTGAAGTTTAAATCATTTTCTGGATTTTCTGATTAAATTTAATTCCAGAAATCATATTATAGCGCCAGCATGACGTCAGCACGACGTCAACGGTCAACTGGGCTGGTCCGGATCAAACCTGACGTGTGGGACCCACACGTCAGTGACAGGGGGGTTAAACAGGGGTTAATTTAGTTTAATTAAAAGGTTAGGGGGCATCGGGGCCCACTATCAGTGTCAGGGGGGGTTAGTTAACGGTGATTAGCACTAAGCTAATCACCCGACGGGCCGGGCCCACATGGCAGGGCTCAGGCGACGGGGCTCGCCGCCGGCGACCTCTGGACGCGGCGGAGTCCGCGAAACAGGCCACGGGGCGGCGTCGGAGAGCACCGGGGCGTAGCCCGGGCTCTCGCGCATCTGGTGGGACAGGCGGGAGGCTGCGGGGGCGGCGGAGCTCGCCGGAGCGAAGCTCGGGGCGGCGGCCGGAGCTCGACTTCGAGCGGAAACGGGCTGCGGGGCACGGGGAGGCCACCTGAGGGGCTCGGCGGCACCCTCGTGGCACCGGGAGCACGCTAGGGTGCTTAGTTTGGGCGGAGGCGGGCCGAGACAGCGATGGCGACATGGACGGCGGCGAGAGGCTTGGGCCGTGGTGGGGAACGGTGCTACGGCGCGCGGGCAGTTAAACGGGGAGGGGGAAGCGGTGGCGGAGCTCACCGCGGTTGCACCGGCAGTCGAAGTGGGCTCGGGGAGGCGTCGGAGGCGGCGAATCGACCGCGGCGATCTTCGGTGGCCGGCGACGGAAACGGCGATGGTGGCGGCGTTGCAGCGCGTCCG
>NC_041393.1:593993986-594103594 GCF_002162155.2 Triticum dicoccoides
CGAGGGGGAGACGGTGGCCGCGGCGTTACGGTGGCACGGCTGCGGCTGCGCTCGGCTCGAGAGGGAGAGGGAGCAGAAGAGGGGGGGGGGAGGAGAGTTCGGGAGAGAGTGAGAGGGCGGTCGGGGCTGCGTGGCGTCGTCCGGGGCGTTCCAGGGCGACGAGGAGGAAGCAGGAGGTGGCCAGGGGAAGCAGGAGGTGGAGGCGCGGCGGTGCGCGCGCGTCGGGCACGCGCCGTCCCCCTGTCGGGGAGGAAGACGACACAGGAGGCGGGGCCAGGTGGGCTGGGCCGCCTGCTGGCTGGGCCGGCCTGCTGCGGCTGGGCTGCACAGGGGGGAGCCCCAGGTAAGCCCCTCCTTTCTTTTATTTTTGTTTTCTAATTTTTCTGACATTTGTTTTGATTTAATAAAATACTAAATCAATTTATTACCTTATGCCAATTTTTGCAGGAGCTAGATATATTATTCCAGAGCTCCTTTATAAATGGCATAATTTTTGGACCATATTTCATATATATAGAAATATATTTCCAATGCAAATATTTATCGAATTAATCCAAATGGCCAAAATAAATATCCATGAGCTCCTAAGAATATTGTTTTGATTTTTATCTCTGTCCAATATTTTCAGAGAGCAACATGAGCATTTTCTTGGACCCTTTTGGAGAAATTTTTATTTGGGTCATTTTCAAAAATGATTCTGAGGGTTCCACCAATCCTCATTTCAAATTTAAATGAAATTTAAATATGATGCACAAATGGCTAGCTAGTCTAAGTCATACCAGACTAGGGATGTGACAGCCATTACTAGTTACAACTAGTAATGGCGCACCACCAGGGGATGCGCCATTAGTATGTTTGGACAGGCGCACTAGTTCAAAAAAAATTTGGTACTAATGGCGCACCGTGGTCAGGGTGCGCCATTAGTAGTTTCAACACTAATGGCGCATCAGAGGGTGGTGCGCCATTAGTATATACTAATGGTGCACCACTTGTCTGGGGCGCCATTTGTGTCATTTCCATCTATAGCCCTTTTCCTAGTAGTGAAGGTTGTCTCAGCTTACCCCTTGGAAAGGGTGCTCAGGAGCCCCAACTCAGCTGGAAGAGTCGCTGAGTGGAACATCGAGCTGCAGGCGTTTCAGATAGAATTCAGCACAACCAGAGTCATCAAAGGGGCTGCGCTTGCGGACTTCATCGCAGAATGGGCAGAGGCACTAGGCCTCAAGGCTGGCGAGGATCGATCGCTCTCCCCAGGGATCGAGGCACCGGACGGATGGGTCATGTACTTCGACGGGGCATTCTCCCGACACGGTGCAGGGGCTGGTGCGCTACTCGTATCCCCCACTCAAGACAAGCTCTACTATGCCGTGCAACTTTGTTTTCACCATGGGGAAAAGGTCTCCAACAACATAGCATAATACGAAGGCCTGATAGCAGGCCTGAAGGCCGCAGTCGCCCTGGGGGTGAAGCGCCTCACCATCAAGGGTGATTCGCAGCTCCTTGTCAACTTCTCCAACAAAGTATACGAACCAAAGGACGAGCACATGGAAGCCTACCTCGCGGAGGTCCGCAGGATGGAGAAGCAGTTTTGGGGGCTGGAGTTGCAGCATGTGCCTCGCGACACCAATCAAGAGGCTGATGACATCGCAAAAAGGGCATCCAGGCAGCTACCTCAGGAGCCTGGCGTCTTCGAGGAGCGGCTCTTCAAGCCCTCAGCGATGCCATCACTATCAAGCACGGAGCAGCCTCGGGAGGAGCTCCCCCAGCCGCCTGCCTCAGGAGCCCCGGTCTGTGGCCCGACATCAGGAGCGCGCCTGCTCCTGGCACTGGAACCTCACGAGGGGTGCTGGATCACGGAGCTCAGGAGTTACCTGACGCAAGACACGTTGCCGGAAAAGGAGGAGGAGGCGGAGCGTGTGGCACGGCAGGCCACAACATACTGCCTTAAGGATGGGGAGCTCTACCGAAGACGACCGAATGATGTGTCTCTCCCTTACATTTCTAGGGAGCAAGGGAAGGAGCTACTGGCAGACATACACGGTGGCAACTGTGGGCATCACTCGTCGTCATGAACTCTCGTCGGCAAGGCGTTCTGCAGCGGGTTCTATTGGCCCACGGCACTCAATGACGTTGCGGAGCTGGTGAAAGCTTCCGAGGCCTGTCAGTTCCATGCCAAGCAGATCCATTAGCCAGCGGGAGGTCTGCAGACTATACCTCTCTCATGGCCCTTCGCAGTCTAGGGACTGGATATCCTAGGCCCGTTCCCTCGGGCGCCAGGGGGCTACCGCTATCTCTACGTTGCCGTGGACAAGTCCACCAAGTTGGCTGAGGTGGAAGTTGTCCGCACCATCCCCGCAGGCTCCACGGTCAAGTTCATCAAGGGCCTCGTGAGCCGATTCGGGGTGCTGAACCGTATCATCACCAACAACGGTTTGCAGTTCACCAGTAACCTCTTCAAAACATACTGTGCTAACCTTAGAACACAGATATGCTACACTTCGGTGGCGCACCCGCGAAGCAACGGTCAGGCCGAGCGACCCAGCGTAGTGGTGCTGAGGGGCCTCAAGACCAGGACCTTCAAGAAGAAGCTGGAGGCCTGTGGCAGAGGCTGGTACGACGAGCTCCAGTCCGTGCTGTGGTCAATCCGCACGACCGCAACCAAGCCGTCTGGCGAGAACCCGTTCTTCTTGGTTTATGGGGCTGAAGCCGTTCTCCCTCACGAGGTCAGACGTCGTTCCGCACTGGTCCTCGCGTTCGACGAAGCGTAGCAGGACGCCATGCGGGGGACGGATCTCTTGCTGGGGGAGGAGCATCGCCGAGAACCCGCGCTGCGGACAGCAAGGTACCAACAAGCACTGCGGCGATACCACTGCCGCAACATCCGCCCCAGGACTCTCGAGGTAGGGGACCTCGTGCTCAGATGGGTTCTCTCCAGGGAGGGGCTGCATAAGCTCTCTCCCATGTGGGAGGGCCCATTTAAGGTTGTTCATGTTTCTAGGCCCGGCTCCGTACGCTTGGAGACCCAGGAGGGGGGGGGCATCCAGAACGCGTGGAACATCCAACACCTCCGAAGGTTTTACCCCTGAAAAAGGCCCGGTTCCTGTGAAGAAGGTGAATGCCTGTGAAGTTGCAGTGTTTTGGGAAAAGGCCCGGTGCTTGTGAAGAAGGAGAATGCCTGTGAAGTTGCAGTGTTTTGGGAAAAGGCCCGGTGCCTGTGAAGAAGGTGAATGCCTGTGAAGTTGCAGTGTTTTGGGAAAAGGCCCGGTGCCAGTGAAGAAGGTGAATGCCTGTGAAGTAGCTGTGTTTTGGAAAAGGCTCGGTGCCTGTGAAGAAGGAAAACGCCTGTGAAGCTCGCCGCCCGTGACACTCTCACGTAATAATGAGTGGGGCTGTACACACCCCGGAGTCTCCGGAGTGCCGCCCTCGGGCCTCGGGGGCTCCTGCCCACGCCCAGTGGCAGCACTTAGCTCCGTGCTGGTGAGAAGACGTCAAAGACTAGACTAGGTGCCGGACGCGACTTCTTTCATTTGCTTTCCGCAGTTGGCATGTTTGTTCCTATTTGAAGTTTTTTCTGAAGCTGTTGCCATTTCGAGCTCGCGACTCTTCCATTTCACTTCTTCGTTTCGTTTTCTCCCGCGCAAAGTCTCACGAGGGGGGAGCGTGGGCACCCTCGCGAGTGTTTTCTGCCCAGTAATTTGGAACTTCCCTGATTCGAGTCCGCTGCGGGAGCACCCCTCCTGGTCCGTGCCCCATGGGCATCGCGACACAATCGCGGGGTTTTGGGTTGGTTCCCCTCACTACCAAGGCTGGAGACTACCCCTGCTGACTAAACTCTGTAGGACACAAGGCGCAGGACGAGGCGCTGGCCTCGGGAGGCGAGGACCACGACGAGCCCCCTAAGAAAAGTGATTTCCACGCATAGGCACACAGAATGAAAACCTAGCGCATAAGCAGTAGAAATGACACACCAATTAAAATAGCAATAGTTCAGCACACCCCGCGGGGCAATGGATTACATTCTTTTCGAGCAGGAGAGAAAGGAAAGCAAAAGGGGGACGACTTGCTCGGCGCCAGCTCTCAGCGAAGGCTCGTACTGCCTCCGGAGCTCAGCTGGATTCTGCCTCCCGCTTCACCGGAGTGCGGCGGCGGGCCGACCCGCTGCCCTCTCCCAGATGAAAGCGACGACGAGGGGGCTGGTCGCGACCACCACTAGAGGAGCTGCTACCCGAAGGGAGTCGCCGGAGCTTGGCGGATCTCAGGCCCCGCTGCCCACGCGCCCTCCGCCGCCTTCACCCCGACCAACGCCGGGGCCGGGCGCGCGGCCACGGTCATCGTCTTCGGGGCAGCATCCGGCACGGCGGCCGTCTTCCCCGAACACCCTCACATAGAGGGTGGCGTCGCCGTCGAACTTGAAGTGCAGAGTGTAACGTCGGCGCAGGCCGCGCGCGCGGGCAAATGTTTATCAGCCACGGGTCTAGGCCGCCTCCCCGGCGGTGGAGACCTCCAGGGTAGCCCAAGAGGACCTGCTGCAGCAACCATCTGCCTGAAGCCAAAGGCCGCCTGGGGCACCAGCCAGAAGCTCACCTATGAAGAAATGGGGAAGTTGGAGCCAGGTGCCGGTCGGGTCCGCCGACCACACAACAAACTCCGGCAGCACCTCCGCCGAGCGGAAGCGCGGCCTTGGGGGTCGCGCAGCCCCAGCGTACCACTCGATGGCAGCCGGACGCCCACCACTGCGCAAAGGGCTGCTTCCACGGCCCCGGGAGGCCACAACAGGGGTAGTGGGGTGCTTATGAGGGAGGCCCCGGCCGCGCTTGGTCGGAGGGGAGCCGGGCCCTTCCTGGCGAGCCTTTCCCTTCTCCGCGGCCGAGAACCTCTTCGGCGAAGCCATGGGGACGGCAAGCAGCCGAGAAGAAGACAAAGAGTAGCAAGATGGGATGAACCGGAGGGGCTCACGCCGTTCCATACATATAGCTGAGGGTGGCCAACCGACGGCCTCCACGATCACAGGTAATCATGGCCTATTTCGCATGCAGGGACTTGTCAATTCATGCAGTTACCAAGGCGTCATGGGAGAGCCAGGTCGCCACCGTCCAATCAACCGCCACACGGCGCCCAAGGCCGCAGGCTGTTGGGGCCCGCGGCGCTTCGCACTTACCTCTTCGCTTCTCTACTAAGCCAAGTCCAAGCGCGCCTTGGGCCCGGGGGCTACTGTCGGTGTTCTAGGAACAGGGGTACCCAGACTTGCCTGCCTGCGGCCTGCAGCGTGGCTCAAGGAGTGGCCCAATACGGCCCATCTTCATCAACACATGCTCAAGACCCTCGTGAGGGGCCAAGCCTCACGGGGAAGAACGACAGGAGGCTTCCTCAGGCACGGCCTCGTCAGGCTGGCTCGCGAGGAGGCGGAGAGATCAAGGCGGGGTACCTCACGAGGTGCCCGTGATGCAAGCCATGACGACCATGGCCAGGCGGGTACCAGGCGGGCGCCGGCCTGCGTAGAGTCCCTGTTTCCCCTTTGGTGCAAAGGGGGCAAGCACAGGCAAGGGTATCAAGCAAAGGCAACCATTTCGGTGCAACAAGACCAAGACCAGCCGTACGGCAGAACGGAGGTCATCGTGGAGCCCAAGCCAGCGTCATCATCAAGGTCTTTGGCAGGCGAGGACCAACTTTAGTCAGGATAAGTGTACTAGATGTTCCCCTTCAAAATGGCCAATTGTCGGCGCCCTTCCCGCTTAATATTTGGGAAGAAGCCCGGGGCCTTCGCCTATAAATAGGACTAGCCACCCACAGAGTAGGGAGAGATCAGATCGGATCCGCATCCAAGACACAAAGAGAGAGGCGACTGAACTCCCCTAGCAGTTCATCGCCTCAACCAAGAACAGACCCTCGCGAGGCTGTTCTTCCCTTGAACTGTTCCTCATCAGCCCCAGAGGCAATCCACACACCACAAACTGGAGTAGGGTGTTACACCACAATGGTGGCCTGAACCAGTATAAATCTAGTGTCCCTTGTGTTGTTCTTCGTGTAGTTTAGATCCTGCGAGGCGGTGAGACATGGGTAGGCTGAGGGTGTGATCTCCGCGTGCACCCCAGTGTTCGAACCTCAAGGGTCTGCCGGAACCCGAAATCCGACAACAATCTTACTAAGAAAAACTTGAGTTGAAAGTTTCTATCCCTAGAAAACTCTATGGTGAGTGGGAACCTACTATTAAAATTAAAATCAAAGATTATGAGTTTCATGCTTTGTGTGATTTGGGCGCTAGTGTCTCTACTATTCCCAAAACTTTATGTGATTTGCTAGATTTTCGTGATCTTGATGATTGCTCTCTAAACTTGCATCTTGCGGATTCCACTATTAAAAACCTATGGGAAGAATTAATGATGTTCTTATTGTTGCAAATAGGAATTATGTGCCCATAGATTTTATCGTTCTTGATATAGATTGCAATCCTTCATGTCCTATTATTCTTGGTAGACCTTTCCTTAGAACGATTGGTGCAATTATTGATATGAAGGAAGGGAATATTAGATTCCAATTTCCCTTAAAGAAGGGCATGGAACACTTCCCTAGAAAGAAAATAAAATTACCATATGAATCTATCGTGAGAGCCACTTATGGATTGCCTACCAAAGATGGCAATACCTAGATCTATCCTTGCTTTTATGCCTAGCTAGGGGCGTTAAACGATAGCGCTTGTTGGGAGGCAACCCAATTTTATTTTGTGTTTTTTGTTTTTGCTTATGTTTAGGAATAAACAATCCATCTAGCCTCTGTTTGTATGTGGTTTTATCTTTTAATTAGTGTTTGTGCCAAGTAGAACCTATAGGATAACCTACGATGATAGTTGATTTGATTCTGCTGAAAAACAGAAACTTTGCGCGCACGAATATAATTTTGTTAAATCACAGGAACATGATTTTGTGTTGATTCTTTTTTATGCTGTTCAATACACAAATTTTCCAGGACTTCCTATTTTTGTAGAATTTTTAGAGTTCCAGAAGTTTGCGTTAGTTACAGATTGCTACAGACTGTTCTGTTTTTGACAGATTCTGTTTTACGTGTGTTGTTTGCTTATTTTGATGAATCTATGGCTAGTAAAATAGTTTATAAACCAAAGAGAAGTTGGAATACAGTAGGTTTAACACCAATATAAATAAATAATAAGTTCATTACAGTACCTTGAAGTAGTCTTTTGTTTTCTTTCCCTAACGGAGCTCACGAGATTTCTGTTGAGTTTTGTGTTGTGAAGTTTTCAAGTTTTGGGTGAATTCTTTTGATGGATTATGGAACAAGGAGTGGCAAGAGCCTAAGCTTGGGGATGCCCATGGCACCCACAAGATAATCCAAGGACACCAAAAAGTCAAAGCTTGGGGATGCCCCGGAAGGCATCCCCTCTTTCGTCCACTTCCATCGGTAATTTACTTGGAGCTATATTTTTATTCACCACATGATATGTGTTTTGCTTGGAGCGTCTTGTATTATTTGTGTCTTTGCTTGTTAGTCTACCACAACCATCCTTGCTGTACACACCTTTTGATAGAGCTATACATGAATTGGAATTTGTTAGAATACTCTATGTGCTTCACTTATATCTTTTGAGCTTGATAGTTTTGCTCATTGTACTTCACTTATATCTTTTGAGCGTGATAATTTTTGCTCTATGCTTCACTTATATCTTTTAGAGCACAATGGTGGATTTGTTTTAAAGAAACTATTGATCTCTCATGCTTCACTTAGATTATTTTGAGAGTCATTAATAGCATGGTAATTTGCTTAATGTTAATATACTTAGTGTTCAAGATATGTGAAACTTTCTTTTGAGAGAATTGAATACTAAGATAAGTTTGATGCTTGATAATTGTATTGAGATATGGAGGTGATAATATAAAAGTAATGCTAGTTGGGTAATTGTGAATTTGATAAATGCTTGTGTTGAAGTTTGCAAGTCCCGTAGCATGCACGTATGGTTAAAGTTGTGTAACAAATTTGAAACATGGAGCGTACTTGGCTTGTGCATCCTTATGAGTGGCGGTCGGGGACGAGTGATGGTCTTTTCCTACCAATCTATCCCCCTAGGAGCATGCGCGTAGTACTTGATTTTTGATGACTTTTAAATTTTTGCAATAAGTATATGAGTTCTTTTGACTAATGTTGAGTTCATTGATTATACGCACTCTCACCTTTCTGCCTTTGCTAGCCTCTTCGGTACCGTGCATTGCCCTTTCTCACTTGAAAGTTGGTGCAAAATTCGCCGGTGCATCCAAACCCCGTGATACGATACGCTCTATCAGACATAAACCTCCTTATATCTTCCTCAAAACAGCCACCATACCTACCTATCATGGCATTTCCATAGCCATTCCGAGATATATTGCCATGCAACTTCCACCATCATCATCATGACATACATTACTTTTGTCATATTGTCATTGCATGATCATGTAGTTGACATCGTATTTGTGGCAAAGCCACCATGCATTATTTTTCCATACATGTCACTCTTGATTCATTGCACCATCCTGGTACACCGCTGAAGGCATTCATATAGAGTCATATCTTGTTCTAAGTTTCGAGTTGTAGTACTTATGTTGCAATCAATAGAAGTGTGATGATCATCATTATTAGAGCATTGCCCAAAAAAAAGAGAAAGGCCAAAAGAAAAAAAGAAAGTCCCAAAAAAAATACAAAAAAATAATAAAAAAGGGGGAATGCTACTATCCTTTTACCACACTTGTGCTTCAAAGTAGCACCAAGATCTTCATGATAGAGAGTCTCTCATTTTGTCACTTTCATATACTAGTGGGAATTTTTCATTATAGAACTTGGCTTGTATATTCCAATGATGGGCTTCTTCGAAATGCCCTAGGTCTTTGTGAGCAAGCTAGTTGGATGCACACCCACTTAGTTTCTTTTGTAGAGCATTCATAGCTCTAGTGCATCCGTTGCATGGCAATCCCTACTCCTCATGTTGAGATCAATTGATGGGCATCTTCATAGCCAGTTGATTAGCCTCGTCAATGTGAGACTTTCTCGTTTTTTGTCTTCTCCACACAATCCCCATCATCATATTCTATTCCACCCATAGTGCTATATCCATGGCTCGGGCTCATGTATTGCATGAAGGTTGAAATAGTTTGAGATTATTTAAGTATGAAACAATAGCTTGGCTTGTCATCGGGGGTATAAAAGTTGGGAACATCTTTGTGTGATGAAAATGAAGCATAGCCTAACTATATGATTTTGTAGGGATGAACTTTGTTTTGCCATGTTATTTTGAGAAGACATGATTGCTTTGATTAGTATGCTTGAAGTATTATTATTTTTGTGTCAATATGAACTTTTGTTTTGAATCTTTCGGATCTGAATATTCATATCACAATTAAGAAGATTTACACTGAAATTATTCCAAAGTATCATTCCCCAACAAAAATTCTTTTTTATCATTTACCTACTCGAGGACGAGCAGGAATTAAGCTTGGGGATGCTTGATACGTCTCCAACGTATCTATAATTTTTGATTGCTCCATGCTACTTTACCTACTGTTTTGGACTATATTGGGCTTTATTTTCCACTTTTATATTATTTTTGGGACTAACCTATTAACCGGAGGCCCAGCCCAGAATTGCTGTTTTTTTTGCCTATTTCAGTGTTTTGAAGAAACGGAATATCAAACGGAGTCCAAACGGAATGAAACCTTCGGGAACGTGATTTTCCAACCGAACATGATCCAGGAGACTTGAACCCTACTCCAAGAAGTGCCAGAGGCGGTCACGAGGGTGGAGGGCGCCCCCCTGGGCGCGCCCCCTACCTCATGGCCCCCCTGACACTCCACCAACGTACTCCTTCCTCCTATATATACCTACGTACCCCCAAACGATCAGAACAGGAGCCAAAAACCTAATTCCACCGCCGCAACCTTCTGTATCCACGAGATCCCATCTTGGGGCCTGTTCCGGAGCTCCGCCAGAGGGGGCATCCACCATGGAGGGCTTCTACATCATCACCATAGCCCCTCTGATGAAGTGTGAGTAGTTTACTTCAGACCTTCGGGTCCATAACTAGTAGCTAGATGGCTTCTTCTCTCTTTTTGGATCTCAATACAATGTTCTCCCCCTCTCTTGTGGAGATCTATTCCATGTAATCTTCTTTTTGCGGTGTGTTTGTTGAGACAGATGAATTGTGGGTTTATGATCTAGTATTATCTATGGAAAATATTTGATTCTTCTCTGAATTCTTTTATGTATGATTGAGTTATCTTTGCAAGTCTCTTCGAATTATCCTTTTTGGTTTGGCCAACTATATTGGTAGTTCTTGCAATGGGAGAAGTGCTTAGCTTTGGGTTCAATCTTGCGGTGTCCTTACCCAGTGACAGAAAGGGTTGCAAGGCACGAATTGTATTGTTGCCATCGAGGATAACAACATGGGATTTTTTATCATATTGCATGAATTTATCCCTCTACATCATATCATCTTGCTTAAGGCATTACTCTGTTTTTAACTTAATACTCTAGATGCATGCTGGATAGCGGTCGATGAGTGGAGTAATAGTAGGAGATGCAGAATCATTTCGATGTACTTGTCTTGGACATGATGCCTATATACATGATCATTGCCTAGATATACTCATAACTATGCTCAATTATGTCAATTGCTCAACAGTAATTTGTTCACCCGCCGTAGAATATCTATGCTCTTGAGAGAAGCCACTAGTGAAACCTATGGCCCCCGGGTCTATTCTCATCATATCAATCTCTATCGCTTTATTTACTTGCTTTGTTTTTACTTTGCCTTTTACTCTTTACTTTTCATCTATCTATCAAAAATACCAAAAATATTATTTATCATCTCTATCAGATCTCACTATCGTAAGTGACCGTGAAGGGATTGACAACCCCTAATCACGTTGGTTGCGACTTGCTATCGTTTTGTGTAGGTACGAGGGACTTGTGCATGGTCTCCTACTGGATTGATACCTTGGTTCTCAAAAACTGAGGCAAATACTTATGCTACTTTGCTGCATCATCCTCTCCCCTTCGGGGAAATCCAATGCAGTGCTCAAGAGGTAGCAGCAGCTTAAACCCCATGAGTTGAATTATGCTAGACATGACTTGGAGTTAGCAGCCGTAGTGCATGCCTTGAAGACGTGGAGACATTTTCTCATCGGAAACCACTATGAGGTGTACACGGATCACAAGAGTTTGAAGTATATCTTCATGCAGAAGGAGTTGAATCTCAGGCAGAGGAGATGGTTGGAGCTCATCAAGGATTACGATATGAGATTGCATTATCATCCCGGAAAGGCTAACATAGTAGCCGATGCATTGAGCCGCAAGAGTCATGTCAATACACTCATGACTGGAGAGTTACCCAAGGAGTTAGCAGAGGATCTTCGCGAGCTATGCTTGGAGATAGTTCCGAGAGGCTATGTAGCAGCATTGGAGATTCAGTCTACTTTGGTGGATAAGATCAGAGAAGCTCAGAAGACTGACAAAGAGATTGCTGAGATAAAGAAAAAGGATGAGCAAAGGAAAGGCTAAGGGATTTCGTGAGATGAGAATGATACCTTATGGTTTGAGGACCGCATATATGTGCCAAATGATCCGGAGATCATGGAGTTGATTCTAGAGGAGGCCCATGATTCACCATATTCGTTTCACATAGGAAATACCAAGATGTATCTGGATTTGAAGGACAGTTTCTGGTGGACCGGAATGAAGAAGGATATTGCGGAGTATGCAGCAGTTTGCGATGTATGTCAGAGAGTGAAGGCAGAGCATCAGAAGCCAGCAGGATTGCTACAACCATTGCCGATACCCGAATGGAAGTGGGATAAGCTAGGCATGGATTTTATCATGGGATTGCCAAGGACTGTTCAGGCTATGACTCGATATGGGTTGTAGTCGATCGTTTGACGAAGGTAACTCATTTCATCTCAGTGAAGACCACTTACACTAGTGCTATGTTGGCAAAGATATATATGACCAGGATCGTATGTCTGCATGGAGTTCTGTTGGGGATATAACTACTGAATGTAAACCGGTCAGGAGGGCCCGGTTCACCCTCAATTATATTGAGGCCCACGAAGAGCCAGAAGATGGCGTTTTACTACTAAAGCTTAGAGGCCCGGAGCCCAAGGGCGGATTAAGGCCCATAGTGTTAAACCGCCACGGTTGTGTAACTTGTAATGTAAGTTAGGAAAGGAGAGACCGAGCCGGACACTTTGTATGAGTCGGCTTCGAGATTCTGTAGGCCGGCCGGGCATCAGCCTATGTATATAAAGGGACGACCAGGCGGCGGTTCAGGGACAAGAAACAACAACTCGAGACTCAGGCATAGCATATTTGCTCCCTGGTCATCGAAACCCAATCAATCCCATCACAACTAGACGTAGGCTTTTACCTTCATTGAAGGGGCCGAACTAGTATAAACCTCCCGTGTCCCTTGTCCGGTTTAACCCCTTCAAGCTAACCCGTTGTGATGGCTCCACGACTAAGTCCTTTCATGAGGACATCTGACGTGTTAATTCCACGACAGTTGGCGCCCACCGTGGGGCTATCACACGATGGTTTCAAGTTCTTGAAGGGAAGCTTTGATGGACTCAAGGGGTACGTGGTTGGCCGGATGACCACGAGTCATCGCGGCAAGCTCTACATCGACGATGAAGGATGGGGCCCCGAGGCCGGCTCAATCGAGTACGGGTACCGGGTCGCCTTTGGCGGAATTCATGTCTTCATCGGCAAGATCGGCGAACCGGGCCCTGAGAAGGACATTTGCACCGACCTCGTCGAGACGGCTCAGCGTGCGAGTCCAGGCCGGGTTAAGCCCGCCATGAAGCGGGCGTTCGTAGGATGTGTCCGTGGGATCGGATCTGAACCGGTGTCTGAAGGCGAGACGGCTGTTTATTCCGACGGCGAGTCATCCACTGGCGAAACCGAGTCCTTGTACCAGATTCATAATGGTGCGTTCGAAGGATATTCCGATGGCAACAGTATTCTGGACCTCTTTGAACGGCCAAGTCGGGTTGCTATTTATATGGCCGGAACGCACCCCACTTTGCAGTCTTTATCTACAGCAGCAATGAATACCGGATCAGCAGCCGCGGCAGGAGCCTCGGCGCGCTGATCGGCACAAGTCCTCTCTAGTTTGATGGACGCCTGGGCGACCTTGTTGACCACGGCAGTCACCCAGAGACGCGGGATCAGCACAACGTGGACATTGTGAAGCTGAAGGACCAGATAACACAGGCTAAGGAGGACCTGACAATTGAGGATGCTAGGATGGCTGAAGAACAGGCCGCTTTGGATGCCCAGTCACAGCAGATACAGGCGTAGAATTACCGGCTCATGCTGGATCGGACTGCATCGGAAGATGTAATGAGAAGGAAGTACCGGTCTCGTCTGCCGTCGGTCTACGAAGGACTGAGCCTCTTTCAAACACCAGGCGCTGGGCCGAGCAATCCGGCAGCTGCAAACCAGACTGATGCGCCTAGGACAGCTTCGGATCAACTATGGATAACGGAACCACCCCGACGAATGGATAACCCGCCGCAATACATGTCCACACCGCCAGGTCACTTCTCGAGTCCTCTGGATAACATGATTGCCACAACATCGCGCTTGGCAGCCATTCCGATGGAGGGCGATTCACTAGCAGCAATTGAAACGCGGCGGGCTAGGGACCTTCTTCAAACCGCCGTGGTGCAGTAGTAGGCTTATTCCTATAGCCGGGATAGAATTCATTCAACCCCTCGTCCGAGCCCAAGCTATAGCAGACACATGGATGAATCGGAAGTGTCTAGCAGTGCTCGGCATCGTAATGCTCAAGACGTGGTGGATAATGGCAGAGCACGAAGGGAGGCTGCTTTGGGTCGTCATCAACCCGCCCCGGTTCAGCCAGCAGCGTCAGTAGACCGAGGCACCAGGCTTGCCTTCAGTTCCTGGTTAGTGTCGTCTCTTACTCCGGCTCTCCGTAATGTGCGTCTGCCCAAGGATTTCAAGGGTCCATGTAAAGTGCCTAATTACATTACGGATCAGCCACCAGAGGCATGAGTCGAGAGTTATGAGATGGCAATGGAGATGCTAGATGTGGATGAAGCGGCCTGCACAAAGTACTTCACAATGATGTTGGAAGGGACAACCCGTACTTGGTTGAAAAATTTACCAGCTAACTCCATCGAGTCGTGGGATCAGCTGAAGGCCCGGTTTATAGCCAATTTCAAAGACACGTGCAAACAACCTATGTCCATTGTGGATCTGGATGCTTGTGTCCAAGGGGAAAACGAGTCAACAACTCATTGGGTGCGCCGGGTTTCAGAAGTTTTGCATTCGTCCAACCGTAATAACGCTGATCAAGCGATCATAACGCTGGAGCGTAATTGCCGGTTTAAGTCACTGAAGATGAAGTTGGGACGGCTCAAGCGCCACTGCAATGACATGGGAACCCTTATGGCAGCCTTGGTCAAGTATGCCGATTCTAATAATACCAAGGATCCCGATTCTGATGAGGAGAAACCGGAGAAGGAAAAGAAGAACGGCGGTGCAAAGGGACATCATCACAACCAAGGATGCCATGGTAATAATGGTAAGCGTAAGGCAAATAGTTCAAATCTTGTGGCTAACACCAATATGCAGCATCGTAAAGGTAAACCGCCCCAGTGCGATGGAGGGATGAATCTGGAATGTTTGATGAACCAGCCCTGCCCAAAGCATGGGACCAAGGAGGCCCCTTCCACACATCTTTGGAAAGATTGTTATATCATGAAGGAGTTCAAGAATTACTAGGTTTTCCGGTATGATCAGGGTCCGTCGGGCGGATCAGGTCCAGGTTTTCATGGTGGCGGCAGTTCAAGCTCTGGATTTCAGAATAATTAGGGCAACCAGAATAACCAAGGTGGTAATGGCCAACAAAATAATCAAGGAAATCAGCAGTAGTCAGGTTATCAAAGTCACCCAAGCAATTGAATGGTGGGCAGTATCAGGTATTCACTACTAGCCTGTGTAAGCGTGATCAGAAGCTTCACAAAAGGGCAGTTAATGCTGTTGAACCGGCAGTGCCACGTTATTTACGGTGGTTTGAGCAGCCCATTGTGTGGAGCAGAGAGGATCATCCGCCCCGGATTGACAATCCGGGTCAACTAGCTTTAGTGGTGGCACCTCAGGTGGGAGGTTACAAGTTTACCAAAGTCCTGATGGATGGAGGGAGCAGTATCAACATCCTCTACTATGAGACTTCTCGTCGCATGGGGTTGACAGACAAGAGTCTTAAACCGTCCAACACTGTTTTTCATGGTGTAGTACCAGGTAAATCGGCGTATCCTGTTGGCAAGATCTCTTTGGAGGTTGTGTTTGGAGATGAGCATGATTCCAGGTTTGAAAAATTGACCTTTGAAGTGGTGAAAATCCAGAGCTCGTATCACGCACTGTTTGGACGGCCGGCTTATGCAAAATTCATGGCGAGGCCCTGCTATATCTATTTATAGCTCAAAATGCCGGGTCACAAGGGGACTATAACAGTACATGGAAGTCAAAAGATCGCTTTGGATTGTGAGGAAGGTGATGCGGCCTACGCTGAGTCGGTTTGTGCTACAAAGGAGCTGAAGTTTTATAAGGACAATGTTGATCCGGCTGACATGACTCCTTAGAAGAAGCCCACCACTAAGCATGACCCGACCCTAAAGTTCAAACCGGCGGATGAGACTAAATTTTTTGACTTTGTTCCTGGCGATTCATCCAAATAGTTTAGCATCAGCACCAATCTGGATCCGAAATAGGAAAGCGCGCTCATCAAGTTCATCCATGAGAACCGGAACATTTTTGCATGGAAGCCTTCTGACATGCCAGGTGTACCGAGGGAACTCGCTGAGCACACTCTCAATATTGATCCCAAGTTTAAACCGGTCAAGCAATTTCTTCGGCGGTTTAACGAGGAAAGATGCAAGGCCATTGGTGAAGAGGTAGCCCGGCTGTTGGCTGCTAGCTTTATCATCGAAGTATTTCACCCTGAGTGGTTGGCTAATCCGGTGCTCGTTCTTAAGAAAAACGGCACTTGGCGTATGTGTGTGGACTACACAGATTTGAACAAGGCTTGTCCGGCAGATCCTTTTGCTCTCCCGCGTATTGATCAGATTATTGATGCGACGACAGGTTGTGAGCGCCTGAGTTTCTTGGATGCTTATTCAGGTTATCATCAGATTAAGATGGTAGTTAAGGACCAGGAGAAGATAGCCTTCATCACTCCCTTTGGAGCCTTCTGCTATGTTTCTATGCCCTTTGGGCTCAAAAGTGCCCAGGCTACTTATCAGCGTTGTGTGCAAAATTGTCTTCACACGTAGATTGGGCGTAATGTTCATGCCTATGTGGATGACATTGTGGTAAAATCCAGGAAGAAGGAAACCTTGATAGATGACCTCAAGGAAACGTTTGTTCAGGTTTACAAAATGATTCTTAATCCGGACAAGTGTGTTTTTGGTGTTCCAGCAGGCAAGCTCCTAGGCTTTCTGGTGTCCAACAGAGGCATTGCGGCTAATAGGAAAAAATCAAAGCGATTACATCTTTGGCTAAACCGAAGTGTATCAATGATGTTCAACGTTTGGCGGGTCGAATTGCCGCCCTTAGCCGGTTTATCAGCCGTTTGGGAGAGAAGGTGTCAGTTTACTAGAGTAGGGGTACCCTAGTATCCCGAACTTGTGCACGGGCAGTTGCAGCACCCCGCGGCAAGGTTTGCCGGGCGACCGCCAAGATCCTCCGTGGTTCCTTTGGAGCCATTCAAGAACAAAGTATTCAAGCCAAGGAGACAAGGCCCCGGCAAGAGGAGCTTGCCGGGAAGGCCAACCAAGGCATCTCAAGGAACTTGCCGCGACGCGCCAGGCGTCTCGGCAAGGCCCGATGAGCGACAAGCTTCCGGACGCGACAAGACAACGACCGCGGCAAGGCACTTGCCGCGACAAGCTACCACCCTGTACCCGCGCTCCAGCACATCCACCAACGTGTCGCCCTGGGGCCTTTCCAGGCGCACGTGGCAAGAGGCTGTGCAGCCAGCGGTGCGAGGTGGCAAGCGACACTGACAAGATCGCCATCGTGGCGAGCGGTGGCGTCCCTGATGGTCCCTTTCTGCACTGTTTGGGCGACGCGGACGGGCATTTAATGCCTTTGTCCCCTGCCGTCAGGGTTAGGTAGGATGCACTGTACAGGTAGTTGTACCAACCGCAACTCCTTTTCCATTTTTACCCTTGTCTACGTTGCCACTTGTCGGTGACCCCTTTAGCTTATAAAAGGAGGCCCATGCGCAACATGGAGGGTGTTCGGCTCAGTTCGAGGCCAGAAAAACACTCATGCTCGGTCTCGTTAGCAGTTGGAGTGCACCGTAGCACTCGGCGCTCCCGAGCAAGAACTCAATACACTAAAACATGCAGCAGTAGGAGTGTTATCTCTCCGAAGAGCTCCGAAGCTGGGTAAACTGCTCGTGTGCTTCGCCTCGATCCGCTCTTCGTGCGATCTCTGCCCCCCGCCGAACCGAAAGGGGCTCGGTCCGCCGGTCCCATAGGTGTTCGTGGATCAGTTTCCCCGACATCTTTGGCACGCCAGGTAGGGGGGCTGTCGAGATTGTGTGAACCTGATCCGGCGTTCACACGAGCTAGATCTTCAACCTCTTCATCGACATGCCACCGAAGAAGAAGGCTTCGGGGGCAGCTGTTCCGTCCACGTCGATTCCACCACCACCGGAGCAATCGGGTGGTGGGATAGACGCCGGCGGAAGAACGGGCATCGACGAGGAAGCTCACGGTGCCGCCAGGTCCAAGGACAAGGCTGCGCAGACCTCGGCGTCTGTACATGCACCGCGCCCATCTCAAGAGGCGCAGGACCGACAACGTCATGGTATTCGCAGTACCATACGCTTGTTGGACCAAGATCGAGCTGGTGGATCTCGGGGTGCTCAAGACCAAGATGCACGCCAACATGCTGGCACGAGCGAGACACAGTCGCTTGGATGGGACGCTGCTCCTTCTAACATAGTTAGAAGTCCGAGCATGTCCCGCTCCTCGCACCGTTCGCCACCGCCGCCCACCACTCCAGCAGAAGCTTTGGTGCGATCTCAACTGCTCCTGGATTACCCTCCAACGACAGACAAGATCGATGAATGGAGGGCCGCCATTCAGAGTCTCATCGGCTTTGCCAATGGCGACACTCTGCGGCAGCCGAGTACATCGCTGCCGCGGCAGGACTGCCAGGCACGAGCCGATGGCGACAAAACCGGTGGGGGTGCAACCACCATGCACTCTCCACCCTGAAGGCCAAGATCGCCGACTCGCCGGATCCACCTCGACAGCGACTCCACCGCATCATCGGATCCACGAGCCCGTCGCGATCAGCGCCAAGTTCTTCACGAACGACAGCAAGAAGACACTCATACTCGCATCGAGCGCCGAAGAGAAGCGCGGCGTCAATCAGACCAGCGCGCTGGGCCCTCTGTCGACATGCATGCACCAGGGGAACCAGGCGACTTGCCGTACGTGGTGGGTTGCCCTGCGTTCACTCGTGAGCTGCGGCAAGTCCAGTGGCCCAGCATGAAGAATTTCAAGCCAGACGTACCAGAGAAGTACGATGGCAAGTCGCATCCGTCGGAGTTCCTCAGCATCTACACCATTGCGGTGCAAGCTGCCGAGGGGTGGGACGACAAGATCCTTGCCAACTACTTCCCGCTGGTGCTCAAGCCCAATGTCAGATCCTGGCTCATGCACTTGCCGGACAACTCCATATCCTCCTGGGCTGACTTGTGCCATCAGTTTGTCGGCGCCTTTACGGGCGGCCACAAGCCTCATGGCCAAGAAAGCGACCTTCATCTGCTCGCCCAGAAGGAAGGAGAGCCCCTGCGCAAGTACATTCAGAGATTCAGCCGCGTACATCACAACATCCCAGACGTCCACCCTGCCGCGGTGATCAGCGCGTTCCACCAGAACGTGCGAAACCGCAGGATGCGGGAGGAGATGGCGATGTGCAAGATCAGAGACGTCAGTGAGCTATATGCCCTGGCCGACAAGTGTGCACGTGCTGAGGAAGGGAGGAAACTCCACGGAGAGAATACATGAGTAGGAGGATCTGATAGTGAGGATGCTGCCCCGGTAAAGAAAAACCGGCGGCGGAACAACAGAAAGAAGAAAGGCAAAGATGTGCTAGTCATTGAGCAATCCGGCAAGGAAGCCAAAGCTGGTAGCTCCGGCAAGCAGATTGCCGCAGGGACCAACCACCAGGCTGTGGCGGTCGCCGACAAGCAGGACGACACCAACATGCAGTACTGCAAGATCCACCGCACCAAGGGCCATGACCTCCAGAGCTGCAAGAAAGTCGAGCAGCTTGTCGAGCAGCAAAAGGCTGAATACGAGCGACGCGACAAGGAGAAGGCCCAGGAAGGTGCTGGAGGAGCCGGCAAGAAACGCCCCAGCCGAGGAGGACGCCGCGGCAAGGCCAAGCAGCGGCAAGGAGACAGACCTCCCCGTGGCCGCGACAAGGATGAAGATGACGACGATGATGAAGATATGGATGATGACGAGACCGATGAGCAGGAGTTCCAGAAAGCCACAGAGATCCTGTGCGTTGACGGCGGTGCTTCTCTGCATACTTCACACCGCCAGCTCAAGCAGTGGGTGCGGGGAGTCAATGCAGCAGAGCCACCCGTCGAGTCACGCAAGCCTTTGAAATGGTCCAGCACGCCTATCATCTTTGATATTGAGGACCACCCTGATCGCATAACTGCGGTCGGGTGCTTGCCGATGTTGGTTTCCCCAACTATCCGCAACCTCAAGGTCACTAAGATGCTAGTTGACGGCGGGGCCGGCTTGAACCTGATCTCCTCCGCCGTACTCCAGAAACTCCAGATCCCTGATAGCGAGCTCGAAGAGACCGGCACATTCCAAGGAATCAATCCGGGAAGAAGCAAGCCGAAGGGAAAAATCACGTTGCCGGTAACATTTGGCAGCGAGTTAAACTTCAGGACTGAGAGGGTCACTTTTGGCGTTGCTGACTTTCCATTGCCTTACAATGGGATACTCGGCCGTCCAGCACTTGCCAAATTCATGGCAGCCTCTCACTATGCATACAACATGCTGAAGATGCCAGGCCCGATAAGTGTCATCTCTGTCCCTGGCGACAAGAAGGATGCTCTTATCTGCGCCGACAAGATCTACCGGGAAGCAGCAGCCGCAACAGATCGCAGATCACTTGCCGTTGAAGCTCCCAGGGGGAAGAAGAATACCAAGTCCGGCAAGAGTTCTGATGCCCACTCCGGCAAGCGCACCTCTTCGGAGTGCTGCGCTACCGTCGAGGACGCACCATCGAGCTCCACCGGCAAGTGTAAGACGATAATGGCAGCTCCACCAGAGACCAAGAAGGTGTCCGCCAAGGAGGACGGCACTGGTGGTACCTTCACCATCAGTGCCACTCTCAACCCTAAATAGGAAAGCGCGCTCGTTGCTTTCCTGCGGGCGAACGTCGACGTGTTTGCATGGCAACCGTCTGACATCCCCGGTGTTCCCAGGAAAGTAATCGAGCACCATCTTGCTGTCTGCCCTCATGCGCGGCCCGTCAAGCAGAAAGTCAGGAAATAGGCAGTAGAGCGCCAAGAATTCATCGCTGAAGAAATCAAGAAATTGGAAGCAGCAGGCCTTGTCAGAGGAGTGCTCCATCCTACGTGGTTGGCCAATCCTGTAGTCGTGCGCAAGGCAAATGGGAAATGGAGGCTTTGTATTGACTTTACCGACGTTAATAAAGCTTGTCCCAAAGACCCATTTCCCTTGCCGCGCATCGACCATATTGTTGACTCCACGGCCGGATGTGACTTGCTTTCATTTCTTGATGCATACTCAGGATACCATCAGATCTTCATGGCAGAAGAGGATGAGGAGAAGACCGCATTCATCACCCCATGTGGCACATACTGTTTCGTACGGATGCCTTTCGGTTTAAAGAATGCTGTTTCAACGTTTGCACGGGTAGTCCACGACGCTTTTGAGCCACAAATACACAGAAATGTGGAAGCCTACATGGATGACATAGTGGTCAAGAGCAAGGACAAGGCAACTCTGATCCAAGATTTAGACGAAACCTTTGCAAATCTGCACAGGATCAACCTCAAGCTTAACCCCGAGAAGTGTGTGTTTGGAGTCCCCTCCGGCAAGCTTCTCGGGTTCTTCGTGTCTCAGCGCGGAATTGAAGCCAATCCCGACAAGATCAAGGCCATTGAGCAGATTGAAGCACCAAAGCGCGTCAAGGATGTACGAAGACTTGCCGGTTGCGTGGCTGCTCTCAGCAGGTTTATCTCTAGGTCTGCTGAGCGCGCCCTGCCATTTTTCAAAATATTGAAAAAAGCAGGTCCAATGAAATGGACTCCGGAAGCGGAGGCTGCGCTGCAGGACTTAAAGAGATACCTGTCCTCCACTCCGACACTTGTCGCACCTAAGCCACAAGAGAAGTTGCTGCTATATATAGCGGCAACCAATCAAGTGGTTAGTGCTGCGTTAGTAGCGGAGAGGGAGGCGGATGATGAGACGGCAACCATGGCAAGTGCATCCAGCAACAAGCAAGAGACTTCACCGACAAGCTCTGGTCCCGACAAAGATGGATCTGCGTAGGCGCGTGAGAAGATGCAGAAGAGAATGGTGCAGCGCCCAGTTTACTTTGTCAGTTCCCTTCTGCAGGGGGCTAGGTCAAGGTACTCTGGTGTGCAGAAATTGCTTTTCGGCCTTCTCATGGCCTCGAGAAAGCTGCGCCATTACTTCCAAGCACATGAGATCACAGTGGTCACTCGTTTTCCGCTGAAGAGGATACTGCAAAATCCAGAAGCAACATGCAGGATTGTTGAGTGGGCACTAGAACTGTCAAGCTTTGGCCTCAAGTTTGAGTGCACCTCAACTATCCGAAGCAGAGCATTGGCAGAGTTCATAGCAGAATGGACGCCAACACAAGATGAAGAAATTCCAGAAACGAGCATCCCCGTCAAGGAAGCAAGCAAAGAGTGGCTAATGTACTTTGATGGTGCCTTCTCGCTGCAAGGCACCGGTGCGGGCGTGCTACTTGTTGCCCCCACCGGAGAGCACCTCAAGTACGTAGTCCAGATGCACTTTCCCAAGGAGCAAGCAACAAACAATACTGCAGAATATGAAGGTTTGCTTGCCGGTCTTAGGATCGCAGCAGACCTTGAGATCAAGAAGCTCATTGTCAGGGGTGACTCGCAGCTTGTCGTCCGCCAAGTGAACAAGAATTATCAGAGTCCGTTGATGGAAGCTTACATTGATGAAGTGAGAAAGCTAGAAGAGCACTTTGACGGCCTAAAGATGGAACATGTTCCAAGAGCTCAGAACGACATTGCCGATGGCCTGTCAAAGTGCGCCGCACTTAAGTTACCTGTGGAACCAAGGATCTTTGTGCTCAAGCTGACTCAACCGTCCGTAACACCATCAACTGGACAGAACAAGAAGAGGAAGTTGATTTCTGGTAAATATTTTCCGGCAGAGCTCCCCGAAGCCGCCGCCAAGAAGGTCCTCAAGATCAACACCAAAAGTGATGAGGGGCAGTCTGCTCCGACAAGCCCTAGGGTTTGTTCCGTTGAAGCAGACGCTCCCGACAAGTTTTGCTCCGGCAAGCTTGCCGGGGAACGTCAAGCTCCGGCTGAGCCGCATGTTCTTGCCATAGAAGCGGATGTTCCCGCAGCAGTAGATGTGCCTTTGGTCCTTGTTGTCGAGCTGCAAGATACAATGTGGGCACAACGAATTGTCCTTTTCCTTCAGACAGGAGAACTTCCCGAAGAGCAAGAAGAAGCGGAAAGAGTAGCCCGGCAGTCAAGTATGTATCAGTTCATCGACAACACACTATACAGAAGAAGACTCAACGGCGTGAAATTGAAGTGTATTCACCGGGAAGACGGACAAAAGCTGTTGGTAGAAATACACGGAGGCATATGTGGTCACCACATTGGCGCAAGAGCACTTGCCAGCAAAGCGTTCCGGCAAGGTTTCTTTTGGCCGACAGCCCTCCAGGATGCAACAGCACAAGTAACCAAGTGTGAAGCGTGCCAGTTCCATTCCAAGCAGATACACCAGCCAGCTCAAGCTCTCCAGACGATCCCTTTATCCTGGCCATTTTCGGTCTGGGGGCTCGACATCCTCGGCCCCTTTCCCCGAGCTGTCGGGGGCTTTGAGTACTTGTACGTTGCAATCGACAAGTTCACAAAGTGGCCGGAAGTGGAAGCAGTGAGGAAGGTGACAGCATAGTCAGCAGTCAAGTTCTTCAGATCGATTGTTTGCCGCTTCGGGATCCCTAACAGGATCATCACCGACAACGGCACGCAATTCACGAGCCGCACCTTCGTGCAGTACGTCCAAGATCTTGGCGCCAAGGTCTGCTTTGCTTCTGTTGCTCATCCGAGAAGCAATGGTCAAGCAGAGAGGGCGAATGCTGAAGTGCTGCGCGGGCTCAAGACCAGGACTTTCGACAGGCTGCACAAGTGCGGAAAGAACTGGATTGAGGAGTTGCCGGTGGTTCTTTGGTCGATCAGGACGACGCAAAATCGAGCCACTGGCCAGACACCTTTCGCTCTGGTCTATGGAGCAGAGGCAGTTCTCCCCATGGAACTCGTATACGGGTCACCTCGAGTGCTCGCTTATGATGAGCTTGAGAAAGAGCAGCTGTGACAAGATGACGCGCTGCTCCTTGAGGAGGACCGTCTTCAGGCTGCTGTACGAGCTGCTCGATACTAGCAAGCTTTGCGCCGCTACCATAGCCGCAAAGTTAATGCCAGAAGTCTCGAGGAAGGCAACCTTGTTCTTCGGCGCGTTCAGTCCGCCAAGAACTCCAACAAGTTGACGCCGAAGTGGGAAGGCCCTTACCGGGTGAAACGAGTCACTAGGCCTGGCACTGTCCGCCTTGAGACCGAAGATGGCATTCTGGTGAGCAACTCCTGGAACATTGAGCATCTTCGTAAGTTTTACCCGTAGGGCGCAGGTTGCCGGAACCTGTTCCGGCAACCACGTTTTGTACAAGTCTTGCCGATGTTGCATGTAATCCTTTGTACAAAGCCGGGCGCAGACCCCGTGCATAAGTAAAGCTCATGTGCCCCGCACATCTTGTCGATTTCATGCTTTCTACTATATTTTGCATGCGTTATCTGACACTTTGTGCAGCACCTACCCCCGGTAAGCAATAACGAGCCGTAGGGCTCCATATCTTTATTTTCTCTTCTTTCTCTTTCTCAAGGAAAGGAAGGATCCCTCGCCCACATGTTTGCCGGTGGGAAGGGAGAAGATAATGGTGTGGACCAGGCGTCGTTGAAGGGAGTTTCGCCTTACCGGGAAGCAAATGACAGAAAAGCTAAGTTGCCAAAGTTTGAGCAATCAGTTTTAAATTTTTAAGTTATTTTCCTCGAACGACTGTGCTTTGTATGGAAAACCTGTGCTCGGAGGAACCAACTCGTAGCTAGTTGCGCCCTTACTTTGTTTCGAGTCCGCTCGACAACTTAAGTGAGCTGCGACTATGTCAGGACCCCGACTCGATGTCACATCGATCTAGCTGGTAACACCTCATATCACTTTGCGGCCTCACGCACGGTATCCCCACGGGTGTCGTCTTACCTTTTCCCGGGACCGTTTGCGCCTTTTGGCTCACGTATATGATAGTGTCACTAGCATCCATATGATAAAGAGCCCGGGCTGACATGACTAGTCGTAAATCCAAAGTGGCACAGACTTACAGGGACAGGCATCCATGACCCAGCTTCGAACGTGTCGGTCATCAGCAAGTGGGTCCGGGCTGTAGCACTGGGCTAGCAGGACTCCGGTAAACCGGGCTGTAGCGGGCTAACAGGACTCCGGTACTCAAAGCGTGACATTTCCCCGAAGGGACAGACACAGGAACGAAGAAGGACACATGCCGGTCAGCCTAAGTGTTCCAGAGCAGTAGCAAGCTACCATGGCTCGGCGGCAACACTAGGAGACATTTCCCGGTAAGAGAGGCTACTAAAGATAAACAACTAGATAGTCAGATCCCACACATACCAAGCATTTCAATCATTCACACAATATGCTCGATATGTGCAAATACAACGAAGCATCACAACATGACTCTATGACACAAGTACTTTATTTAAGGCTCAGTGAGCCATACATAACATACACAAAGGTACGGGTCTCACGACCCCACATACAAGTCATACAGTCATACAAACCAGCAGCGGAAGTAACTTGTCTGAGTACAGACAACTAGTAAAATAAAAGAGGCTTGGAAAGCCTAGCTATACTACGTGGTCCTTCACAAGCTCAGGGTCACCACCTGGGTCTTTAGCCTACTCGTTGATGTCAACGTCTATGTAGAACCCATCAGAAAGGGTTGCAGCGTCTTCTGTAAAAATGTAGATTATAGCAACATGAGTACAAAGGTACTCAGCAAGATTTACATCAGATCCTACATACATGCATAGTATCAAGAAGGGTTGGTGGAGTTATTGCAGCAAGCCAGCTTTGACTCTTGGCTAGGCTATCCTACGATACTCCAACTGAAATGATTTTGCGCACACGAGTCCACTACTCACCAATTCAATACACTACCGAGGATCCGCCTCCGTCTTCCTACGGAAGAGCCATCCTCGGCACTCACACTTATCTTGAGGCTTTTAGTAGTTTCCATTTACTTGTCTATGAACTGTATAGGCAACCAAGTAGTCCTTTACCGCGGACGCGGCTATTCGAATAGATCATGTTAACCCTGCAGGGGGTACTTCTTCATACACGCTCTCACCACTTACCGTCGTTTACACGACATGTACTCGGAAACCTTCAAGCGGAAGCCCAACGTGGGTGTCGGCCACGACCTACCTAATCACCTAAGCCTCCAGTCCAGGTTTATCGCCTATTCAGGTTCCATCCGCAGGGAGTCCGGCCGAGGTTTCCCATACGGCCCCGAACGATGTGAACAGGGTTCCCGAGATACCTAACGGGTATTCGGTACACCCGGCCACGTACCTACCGCATCACAGCCCACCCCTACGGTCAGCGCTGTTCACGGCCTCCAGTAGGCTACAAACACCAGAAACTACTTCCAACTCCTGGACGGAGAACTAGGGTGAATAAGAAGCCGAGAGGGTCCATTGGTTTCGGGCCCAATGCATGGTAGTAGCTGATTCTTAAATCACACATACAGATCTCAGTGCTTAAGGTCGGCTTCAATGAAACAACCCACCATGTACTCCTACATGGCCTCTCATCGATACCTTTACCAAATCGTGTTCACCACACCACTCTCATTACCGACATAATCATTTCACTCCTGCCCATCACCCCGATGAACCAGACCTGACACGACTCTAAGCATAGCAGGCATAGCAAGGTAGGAACAACACATACATATGGCTCAAGCAACTCCTACACATGCTAGTGGGTTTCATCTAGTTACTGTGGCAATGACAGGTCATGCAGAGGAAATGGGTTCAACTACCGTAGCACACAGCAGTTTGAATCGCGTTGTCTTAATGCAGTAAAAGAGAGCAGGAGCGAGAACATGGGATTGTCTCGATATGATCAAATGGTTGGTTGCTTGCCTGATGGTTCGATGCACTGATATGGTTCTTCGTTAGGGTAATCACGGTACTCCTCGGGGGCAGAACCTGTCGCAAAGGACATCGATACACAACCATCACCAAACAATGTGCAACAATATGATGCATGCATGAAACATGGCAATATGAGTGTGTTGGGCTAATGCAACTAAGAACAGAGGGGTTTGAACAAATTTGAATCAAGGATTCAAATTTTAAGTTCAAATATGGTCTTTTAAAGTGCTTTTCCTTGTTCTGCTTAAAACATCAATTTAACTTGTTTGATCATGCATGAAAATAGTACAGATGGATAGATTGGATTTTTCTGATCATTTTTCATATATAATTTGTCCAATTTGGAGTTACAGAATAAAAGTTATGAATTTTTGAAGTTTAAATAATATTCTCGAATTTCCTGATTTAATTTAAATTCAGAAAATCAATTACTGCGTCAGCCTGACGTCAGTGTGACGTCAGCAGGTCAACGGAACTGGTCCAGGTCAAACCTGACAGTGGGTCCCGCATGTCAAGGTGATTATTTTAATTAAAATTTAATTAAAACTAATCCTGTTTAATTAACAGGGCTGGGCCCCACCTGTCATTGACTCAGGGGAGTCAACCAGGGCCCACCCGTGGTCAAAGTCAAAGTCGGCTGCCGGCGTTTAGCCGCCGGCGAGCCCGACGCGGCGGCGGGAGTGGTTTTGGCCATTTCGGCCACCAGAGGGGCCGCGGAGACCACCGGAGTGGAGCTGAGGACAAACCGCAGCTCTTGGCGGAGTCCGTTGGGGTCGGGGTGGTCGGAGTCGACGGCGGCGAGCTCGGCTGCGGCCGCCGGGGTTCGGTCGTGCACGGGAACGGGGTTGGAGCTCGAAGTCGAGCGAAGCGAGGTGCTAGGGATGCTCTACGGGGTCTTGCGAACTCGTTGGACTCGCCGGGGTGACCAAATGGTCACCGGAGCTGCGTCGACGACGAGCTCGGCGACGGCGGAGGTTCGGCCGTGGTGGGGAGGAGGCTATGGTGGGGAAACGAGGGGGAGGAGAGGGGGAAACGGTGGCGTAGCTCACCGCGGTTGCAGTGGGCGTCGAAGTGGGCTCGGGGACGCGCTGGAGACGGCGAATCGACAGCGACGGTGGTCGGAGCCCGAAGAGGGGAACGGCGACGTGGCGGCGATGCAGGGCTTCCGGGGAGCTGTGGAGCGGTGGGGAGGAAGAGGGAGTCGAGGCGGAGCTCCTGAGCTAGTCGGGGGAGCGAGGGGTGGTCGGAGACGGCGGCTATGGCGAACGGCGGCGACGGTGGTGTTCGGCCGTGAGAGAGAGAGAGAGAGAGCAGCACGGGAGAGAGAGGGGGATAAGGCCAGGGGATCGGGGCGGCACCGAGAAGAAGCGCCGCGGCGTCGCGCTGGCGGGGGAGGCAGGCAGACGGGCTGGTGGCGTGGCGCTCCGGCCGTGCGCGCGCGCCGGCCACACGCCTGGCCGACTGGCGCCAGGAGGACGACGGCGGTGGTGGGCTGGGCTGGCTTGCTGGGCCGGCCAGCTGGCTGGGCCGCACAGGGAAGTTTTTCCCTTTTTTTCTGTTTCTGTTTTTATTTAATATATCTGCAACTTTGTTGAATTTAATAAAATACCTAGGCAACTTCAAAAATCACCAAACTATTCCTGGCCCATAGTTGGATTATTTCCAACATGAAACATTTTAGTTTGGAGATATTTGAGCATTTAAATATTTTATATTATTTTAAATGCCCAAATTCAAATATTTATGATTTAAATCAAAAACCCTAGGATGGCCTAGGAAAATGTGCACCACTTTTGGCAGAGGTTCTGAACCAAGGCAAAAATGATGGGCATTTTAGAAGGGCATTTCAGGTTCATTGAAAAATTATTTTAGTAACCCTAGTTGGTTTCAGAGGGGACTGGGGGTTCTGTCATCCCCATTTCAAGTTTCTGATGAAAGAGTAAACATGATGCAACACTCTAATGCATGACTAGCTAGGTTGTGACAGACTAGTTGCGACAAGGTTTCTTGTCGGTAGCGGCACCGCCAGCAGGCTGCTGACGTCCCGCACTCAGCGCTCGCGGCTAAGGTGCCTGCGCCGACAAGTTCCCCAAAAGCATAGGGCAAAAACATACAAAGGAAGGAATCAAGTAAAGAAAATAACACAGCAATCACTACCCAAAATAGAGTCATATTACAAGATAGCTTGTCGCAGCTCTAACAGATTGTTCTCATGACATGACCAGCAGCGACAAGAAAAAGAGAAAACGGGCGGCCTAATCTACACGATCGCCCTCAACCCTCTTGATCCCGCTCACCTTGTCCACAATGGGTGCGACAAGGGCCTTGAGCGCTTCCAGATCAGCATCCGGCGGCAAGGACCTGAGGACGTTGGTGAAGTTGAGGCCTGGTGCGGAAGGCCACCTTCACCAGCACCTTCTGAAGAGCCCCCGCGCAGATCTTGCGTGACTCGTCGGCCAGCTGCTTTGGGATCTTCTCTTGGAGCTGCTGGAGGGCCGTCGCCACGCCTTTGAAGAACAAGCTGAGCTTGGCGCTGGGTTGGAGGTGCTCATCAGAGGAATATCCAAAATCCTCCATCCCCAGTTGCGCCAACTCCCTGTCGATGGCTGCGGCGGCATCCACGAGACCCTCGGTCCAGTGCTCCACAGTCTCCCTGAAACTGTTCTGGGCAGCAGCAGCACTCGCCAATAGCGCCTCGTCGGCCTTGATCTTCTCCTTCAAGGCCACCTCCTGCTCTCTGGCGCCGTCCAGCGTCTGAGTCAAAGTAACCAGCTTCAACTCGAGATCTGTGTTGGAGTCCTTGGCGGCGCTAAGCTCTTTGCTCCTCTCACCGAGACGACCCTGCAGCTCGCCGTGGGCAGCGGCGTCCTTCTCGCGCTCACGCTTGAGCGTGGCAAGCTCCTCGCCGCTCGCCTTAAGATCTGCCTCTAGCTGCGCCACCCTCGTCTCCAGCTCCTTCTTGGCGGGCTCGGCAGCTACGGCAGCATCCTTTGCTTCCTTGAGAGCCCCGCCAATTGCTTGCTCGCGCGCGGGAAGGTCCTCCTCGTGGCTGTCAAGGTTGACCTTGCGCTGCGCCAACTCGCCTTCCTGCGCAGATAGCTTCTCGGCAGCATGCCGCTGCTGCTCTTCAACCTCAGCCTTCCCGAGGAGGAAGGCTTTCCGCTCCTCGGCGAGTTGCTCCCGCTCCTCTACTAGGGATCGGAGAGCTTCCTGCCTGAGACCCCGGAGCTCCTCCACGCGCTTCTCGATGTCCACTCCCGCCTTCGCGACAAGCGCTTCTCAGGATGCCTACTTGGCCTGTCGGGCGCGGTAAAGCGACAACAGCTTCCGCAGCAGCCGCTCCTCCTCAGGCTCGTCGCTGCTGCTGCTTGGCGCATCGACATGCGTCAGCCCGGCAGAGGCGAGCACCTCTCCATCCAAGATTTCTCCTTCGACCGGCGCCTTGGAGCTTGACGCCTAGGGGAGCTTGATGAAGATGCCATCGCCGGCCTTCAAGTAGGCGCCGGGCTGGGGCTCTTCGGAGCCTGGCGCTGCAGCAGCGGCGGAGGGATCGACGGTCGGCGTAGCGCCTGGCGCTCCTGCGGCCTCGGGCCGTCAGTACGGTCGCCAGATCCCTCGCCAGCTTCTGCAGCGGCAGGTTTGGCGGCCTCTTCGCCGACGGGATCATCAGCGCCGGTCTCTTCTTCGGTAGCAGCGGCGTCGTCATTGTTGCTGCACGCGTTCTCCTCACCGGTGACCTCGGTTTCCATCGGCTCTGTGGCAGATGGATCTGACGACCGAAGAGGGGAGAAAAGTCAAGCAAATGTTCAAAGAGAAAATCAGAAGAAGAAGAACCCAAGGGAAGTTTTCAAGCAAGGGGATTACCTGTGCTAGGATCGGCAGTCATGGTCTCAACCACCGGGGGGTCGCCAGTGCTGTCCCTTGCCGAAGAACTGTCCCTTGCCGGGGAATTCTCCCTTGCCGGAGAACGCTCCCTTGCCGGGGAATCCTCCCTTGGCGGTGTAGTCGAAGCAGATGGCATTTCGGGAGAGGCTTCTGGGCACTCCTGGTGAGGCTGATCTGCTCCTACACAAACCAACAGTCAGATATCAACAAAGAAAGAGCACCCATGCGCACCTGGCAGCAGGAAGTAAACCATATACTTACGCTGGGGGTTGCGCTGGGGGCTGCTTTGGGGAAGGGTTGCCGGGTCCGGCAAGATGGTCTCGGGCACGCCCTCTGCTGTCGCGGTGGGTTCGTCCTCGATGACAATCACCGGGACCTTGGCTCTCTTCGCCGCTCTCTGGGCCAGAGTCCTAAAAAATAATGGGTTCAGAGTAAAGCAAATCAGATACAAGACAAAACAGCAAGGATTGAAAAACTACAAGTACAGCAAAAAAAAATCTTACTCTTCTTCTTTCTCGTCGGAGCTGAGCGCGGAGAGATCGAAGTCCTGCTCGCCTCCGGTGCAGCGAGGCGGAGGAGTAGGTTCCCTTGTCCGCTTGGCAGGGGCAGTAGCGGTGGACCGGGAAGACCCCGCTCCAGTTGTCGCAGCGGCATGAGGTGCTCCCGCGGCAACAGTGCTTGCCGCGGTCGAGCGCGTCGCGCGGTGCGGCGGCTGTTGACCCGTCTGCCGCCACGCTACGTCCCCGGCCTTGCGGAGACGCCTTCTTGCTGGAGCTGGGGGCTCCACTTGCGGCGAGCTGCCTGAAGGCGAGAAGGAGGAGGAGTCGATCTGCAACGGGTCGCTCGCGCCCTCGGCGGGCTCGCTCGACTCAGATTCGGGCCCGACAAGCTCTTCCTCGCCGACAAGCTCCTCTCGCTCGGCAAGGCTTGCCGCCTCTGCTGCCTCTGCCTCCTCCACGGTGAATCCAAACTCGCCTGCGGCAGCTGCTGCCGCCGCCTCTTCCAGCCTAGTGGCAATGCGCTGCATCTCCGCATCGGTGGTGTCGCGAGTGAGGCTCTTCTGTTCATCGGGGCGGACCGGCACTTCCACCAAGCTGTCAAAGAACTCCTGCACGACGTCGTCTGCAGGCTCTTGCCAAGTTGGAACAATTCCATGAGAATCGCACAGCGGCATCATTGCACGGATGCGGTCGAGCGAAGAGTTGTTGCACAGCGGAACGACTCCCCTCGGCAACATGAATGGATGCTGAGGATCGCGCTTGAACAACTCCAGGAGCATCGCGTCCAGCTCCAGGATAGTGAAGTTGAAGTTGAGGCCCGGGCGCAACCTCATCATATCCGCCGAGTTCTGGAACTCCCAAGCGGGTCTCCTCCTCTCCTGAAGGGGGGCGATGCGGCGGCGAAGAAAATCTGCGCCCACGGCGCCTACGGTGAGCCCGGCAAGCCTGAGGCGTAAGATCCGGGTGATGGCAATCTTCAGCCTATCATCTTCCGGGGCCACGTTGCTCCAATCGTTCTTGCGCACTACTGGGGCTTGGCGCAGGGCGGTAAATGGCTGCGGGTTCTCCTCGACAATCCAGCACCACTCTGCTCTCCATTCTTCCCATTTGCTGCAGAGCTCTCCCTCCAGATAAGCGTCCTTCTTGCCAGTTCTCGAGATCCAAGCGATTCCGCCGGCAAGGGGCTCCCCTCTCTCGACTCGGGGCATAAAGAAGTGGCGAAAAAGAGCTATGTTTGGATGGACTTTGACAAAGTTTTCGCAGAGATGTGCGAAAACTGCCATGGTCAGAACGGCGTTGGGGGTGAAGTCAAGGAGGCGGAACCCGTAGGTGTTCATGATATCACAGAAGAATTCAGAGAAGGGCGGGAAGAGCCCGCAGTAGAAGAACAACGTGAAGAAGGGGTACCCGTTCGGAGCCAGTCCCGAAGCGGCAGCTAAGAGTACCCTCATGCGCGGATGCGCTCGCGTCTCCGTCGACCAGAAGAGGTAGTAGTACTCCCTCAGCTCCTTCGCGTCAAGTTGAGGGGGGAAGATTTCCCGCTCCTTTCGTAGCTCCGCGAGCCGCTGTGCCTCGGCTGACTTCACGCCCTTCCCCTTGTCGGCTTTCGGAGCCATGGCGGAGGTGGCGAGGGAGATCGACGGCGTTGGTGGTGCCGGTGGCAATGGGGGGCGGAGCGCTGCTCTCTTTCGACTTTGGGAAGAAGGGGGGAGCGGCGGAGATTTCCGAGAATGGAGTAGCAACCGGCGAGATGGGCGAACCGCCCCTCTTTCCCCTGCTTATAAAGAGGGAGGGGGCGGACATTCCGCCTTTCTGAATAAAGAAACCCTCACACGATCTCTCCCACGACGCCGCATTCGACGCGTGCCGTTGGGGGAGGGCGTGGTGGATATGAAGTAAGATACGGCGTAACCCAGGCCGCGTGTGCCCGTGCCCTGCTTTGGGCCTGGCCCAACAGCGCTCGGCACCGTGTGTGGCCCAGGCCCGGGGGCTCCTGTCGGTGTACTAGAGTAGGGGTACCCTAGTATCCCGAACTTGTGCACGGGCAGTTGCAGCACCCCGCGGCAAGGTTTGCTGGGCGACCGCCAAGATCCTCCGTGGTTCCTTTGGAGCCATTCAAGAACAAAGTATTCAAGCCAAGGAGACAAGGCCCCGGCAAGAGGAGCTTGCTGGGAAGGCCAACCAAGGCATCTCAAGGAACTTGCCGCGATGCGCCACGCGTCCCGGCAAGGCCCGGTGAGCGACAAGCTTCCAGACGCGACAAGACAACGACCGCGGCAAGGCGCTTGCCGCGACAAGCTACCACCCTGTACCCGCGCTCCAGCACATCCACCAACGTGTCGCCCTGGGGCCTTTCCAGGCGCGCGTGGCAAGAGGCTGTGCAGCCAGCGGTGCGAGGTGGCAAGCAACGCTGACAATAGCGCCATCATGGCGAGCGGTGGCGTCCCTGACGGTCCCTTTCTGCACTATTTGGGCGACGCAGACGGGCATTTAATGCCTTTGTCCCCAGCCATCAGGGTTAGGTAGGATGCACTGTACAGGTAGTTGTACCAACCGCAACTCCTTTTCCATTTTTACCCTTGTCTACATTGCCACCTGTCGGTGACCCCTTTAGCTTATAAAAGGAGGCCCATGCGCAACGTGGAGGGGGTTCGGCTCAGTTCGAGGCCAGAAAAACACTCATGCTCGGTCTTGTTAGCAGTTGGAGTGCACCGTAGCACTCGGCGCTCCCGAGCAAGAACTCAATACACTAAAACATGCAGCAGTAGGAGTGTTATCTCTCCGGAGAGCTCCGAAGCTGGGTAAACTGCTCGTGTGCTTCGCCTCGATCCGCTCTTCGTGCCATCTCCGCCCCCCGCCGAACCGAAAGGGGCTCGGTCCGCCGGTCCCATAGGTGTTTGTGGATCAGTTTCCCCGACAGAAGGTGATTCCTTTGTATCAGATGTTGAAGAAGACAAACGATTTCGTCTAGAGTGATGCAGCTGATGCGGCGTACGAGGACTTAAAGCGGTAGTTGGTTGAACCGCCGGTTCTTGCTGCTCCAATTGACAAAGAGCCCTTGTTATTGTACGAGGCTCCTAATGCCCGTGCTGTCAGCGTGGCGATTGTGGTGGATCACAAGGAGGCTGGTAAGGAATACCCGGTTCAACGGCCGGTTTACTACCTCAGTGAAGTACTTATCGAGTCAAAGCAACGATATCCGCATTGGCAGAAGCTGGTTTATGGGGTTTTTATGGCAAGTCGGAAGCTCAAACAGTACTTTCAAGGCCATCCCACTACAGTGGTCAGTTCAACTCCTTTGGGTGATATAATTCAGAACAGGGAGGCGACTGGTCAGGTTGCAAAGTGGGCAATTGAGCTTGGCCTACAGGGATTGAAGTATATGCCTCGAACATCAATCAAGTCACAGGCACTTGTTGACTTCATCAATGATTGGACCGAGTTACAAGCACCAGAGGACAAACCGGATAATACATATTGGACCATTCACTTTGATGGATACAGGCAATTGGAGGGCTCGGGGGCTGGAGTTGTTCTTACTTCCCCTTGAGGTGATAAAATTTGTTATGTTCTCTGCTTAATGTTTCCTTGTACTAACAATGCAGCTGAGTACGAGGCCTTACTCCACGGTCTCCGGGTGGCTAAGGAAATGAACTTGAGCCGGGTTCGCTGTTTTGGAGATTCTAATCTGGTGGCTCAGTAAGTTTCTGGTACTTGGGATTCTAAGGACCCACTAATGGTGGCTTACAGACGCAAGGTGGATATTGTGGCAGGTCATTTTAAGGGTTACCAGGTGGAGCACATTGACCGGCGCAAAGATGAGGCAGCAGATGCTTTAAGCCAGCTGGGATCTCAGCGTAAACCGGTACCACCCAATACCTTTTTAGATATCTTGCATAACCCGTCCGTTAAGTTGCCTACAGAGGAGGATTTAGCTGTTCCTAATCTAGAGGCCCAATTGGTGGCCGCTTTACACACTACTCCGGATTGGACGGTTCTATATTTGGCGTATTTAAACCAGGGCGAGTTACCAGATGATGAGGTTTTTGCTAGACAGATAGTCCGACGGTCCAAGTCCATGGTTATTCACAATGGTGAGTTACACCGTTGCAGTGTTTCAAGCGTTTTTCAACGCTGTATTTCCCCTGAAGAAGGACAAGAGATTCTACGTGAAATCCATGAAGGGGATTGTGGTCACCACGCCGGTTCAAAATCCCTGGTGGCAAAAGCTTTTCGTCATGGGTTCTATTGGTTGAAAGCTCATGCTGATGCAGAGGATTTGGTAAAGCGGTGTGACGCTTGTCAGAAATTTTCACGTCGAGCTCATGTTCTGGCTCAGGAGCTACGGATGATTCCTATCACTTGGCCGTTTGCCACTTGGGGGCTTGATATGGTGGGATCTTTTAAGCGCTCCCAGGATAAGAAGACCCACCTGTTGGTGGCGGTTGACAAGTTCACTAAATGGGTTGAAGCGGAGCCTGTCAGCAAGTGTGATGCAGCCACGGCGGTTCAATTTCTCAAAAAGATCATTTTCCGTTTTGGGTTTCCACACAACATCATCACAAATAATGGCACAAACCTTTCTAAAGGTGAGATGGAGGAGTTCCGCCAACGAGAGCACATTCGGCTTGATGTACCGTCCATGGCTCATCCCCAGTCCAATGGTCAAGCTGAGAGGGCGAATCAAGAGATCTTGAAGGGTATTAAGCCCAGGCTTATGATTCCTTTGAAGCGGACGCCGGGTTGTTGGGTGGAAGAGTTACCATCTGTGTTATGGAGTATAAACACCACCCCCAACCGATCCACGGGTTATACACCTTTCTTAATGGTTTATGGGGCTGAGGCTGTCCTCCCAAGTGATATTCGTCATGACTTGCCCCGGGTTGCCAGTTATGTTGAAGCGGACAGTGAGCAAGTGCGTCAAGAGGCGTTGGACCTCTTAGATGAGAAACGAGACATGGCTTTGTCTCGGTCGGCGGTTTATCAACAAGACCTGCGGCGTTATCACAGCCGCCGGGTTAAAACACAAATCTTTCAAGAAGGCGACTTAGTGCCTCGGCTCATCCAGGATCAGACCAATATGCACAAGTTATTCCACCTTGGGAAGGACCCTTTGTGGTCAGCAAAAATCTGCACAACGGATCTTACTACCTCATTGACGTTCGAGAAGACTCACACAGTTCTGAGGAGGAAACCTGGCGGCCATGGAACATAGCTCTCCTTCGGCCTTATTACACCTGAGCCATAGGCTTTCCTTATGTACATATTATGACAATGTATATATTATAATCAATATAACAAACTGGCATCCTTTCTACAAGTAGGGCCTCTGCCGTTCTTCCAATATTTCTTGGTTACAAGGGGGCTTCTGCTCTCAAAGCGATGACTCACCTTGTCCATTAAACTGGCTATCATGCCACAATACAGCTTGGGAGCTTCACACCTGAGGGGCCAAAGAGAGTTTGGATGTTATACACAGCTCAAACATAGGCACCCATTGAGCACAGCTCACAAAGTTACTTGGGGGCTCTTTTGTGCAAAAGCCACAAAGAGCTTGAAGGGATCCTTGTAATTGGGTATCGACCGACGGCTTGGAAGCCAGGTGTATTCACCTAAAACCCCGGGTTAACCTGCCTTCATCAAGTAAGCCACTCCTATCCAGGTAATCCTGGCACGACCCGCCAAACGTTTGACAAGTCAATCTTATACAGACCCTGAACTTTTCAAAGTTAAAACAACGATTGGTTAGTTGGAGGCCCATCTTAAAAGGCTTTGCAAAATGGTTTAACTCAGTGGCCTGGCAGCCCATGAAAAGCCTCGAATTTGGGCCTGGCAGCCCTTGAAAAGCCTTGACTACATGGTTTCTTATTTGCTTTTTTGCTAAGTTTTCACCTTTTTGATGACTTTATCATGAACCAGTGTCTTTTGACCCGGTGTGGCTTTTCAGTCATGATGTTAACCCGGTGTTTGTTAACCCGGCTTGGCTTTCAGCTATAAGTTGTCAGACCATCTCATCAAACTGGTGTTTGTTAACCCGGCATGGCTTTGACTATAGGTCGCCAATATGATCATCTGGTTTTCATTATAACCCGGCATGACTTATTCATCCTATCATTATAGGGTAAGGATCTTAATAGCTCAAAAATTTGGGCTTCCACCTTTATTAAGTGATTCCAAATCACAGGTATGAGTTAATTCATATTAATTCCGCTTTGGTTATTAGCCAGGCTTTATCTTGGGCACTATGACCCTGTCAGGACCCCGACTCGATGTCACATCGATCTAGCTGGTAACGCCTCATATCACTTTGCGGCCTCACGCACGGTATCCCCACGGGTGTCGTCTTACCTTTTCCCGGGACCGTTTGCGCCTTTTGGCTCACGTATATGATAGTGTCGCTAGCATCCATATGATAAAGAGCCCGGGCTGACATGACTAGTCGTAAACCCAAAGTGGCACAGACTTACAGGGACAGGCATCCATGACCCAACTTCGAACGTGTCGGTCATCAGCAAGTGGGTCCGGGCTGTAGCACTGGGCTAGCAGGACTCCGGTAAACCGGGCTGTAGCGGGCTAACAGGACTCCGGTACTCAAAGCGTGACATTTCCCCGAAGGGACAGACACAGGAACAAAGAAGGACACATGCCGGCCAGCCTAAGTGTTCCAGAGCAGTAGCAAGCTACCATGGCTCAGCGGTAACACTAGGAGACATTTCCCGGTAAGAGAGGCTACTAAAGATAAACAACTAGATAGTCAGATCCCCCACATACCAAGCATTTCAATCATACACACAATATGCTCGATATGTGCAAATACAACGAAGCATCACAACATGACTCTATGACACAAGTACTTTATTTAAGGCTCAGTGAGCCATACATAACATACACAAAGGTACGGGTCTCACGACCCCACATACAAGTCATACAGTCATACAAACCAACAGCGGAAGTAACTTGTCTGAGTACAGACAACTAGTAAAATAAAAGAGGCTTGGAAAGCCTAGCTATACTACGTGGTCCTTCACAAGCTCAGGGTCACCACCTGGGTCTTTAGCCTACTCGTTGATGTCAACGTCTACATAGAACCCATCAGAAGGGGTTGCAGCGTCTTCTGTAAAAATGTAGATTATAGCAACATGAGTACAAAGGTACTCAGCAAGACTTACATCAGATCCTACATACATGCATAGTATCAAGAAGGGTTGGTGGAGTTATTGCAGCAAGCCAGCTTTGACACTTGGCTAGGCTATCCTACGATACTCCAACTGAAATGATTTTGCGCACACGAGTCCACTACTCACCAATTCAATACACTACCGAGGATCCGCCTCCGTCTTCCTACGGAAGAGCCATCCTCGGCACTCACACTTATCTTGAGGCTTTTAGTAGTTTCCATTTACTTGTCTATGAACTGTATAGGCAACCAAGTAGTCCTTTACCGCGGACGCGGCTATTCGAATTGATCATGTTAACCCTGCAGGGGGTACTTCTTCATACACGCTCTCACCACTTACCGTCGTTTACACGACATGTACTCGGCAACCTTCAAGCGGAAGCCCAACGTGGGTGTCGGCCACGACCTACCTAATCACCTAAGCCTCCAGTCCAGGTTTATCGCCTATTCAGGTTCCATCCGCAGGGAGTCCGGCCGAGGTTTCCCATACGGCCCCGAATGATGTGAACAGGGTTCCCGAGATACCTAACGGGTATTCGGTACACCCGGCCACGTACCTACCGCATCACAGCCCACCCCTACGGTCAGCGCTGTCCACGGCCTCCAGTAGGCTACAAACACCAGAAACTACTTGCAACTCCTGGACGGAGAACTAGGGTGAATAAGAAGCCGAGAGGGTCCATTGGTTTCGGGCCCAATGCATGGTAGTAGCTGATTCTTAAATCACACATACAGCTCTCAGTGCTTAAGGTCGGCTTCAATGAAACAACCCACCATGTACTCCTACATGGCCTCTCATCGATACCTTTACCAAATCGTGTTCACCACACCACTCTCATTACCGACATAATCATTTCACTCTAGCCCATCACCCAGATGAACCAGACCTGACACGACTCTAAGCATAGCAGGCATAGCAAGGTAGGAACAACACATACATATGGCTCAATCAACTCCTACACATGCTAGTGGGTTTCATCTAGTTACTGTGGCAATGACAGGTCATGCAGAGGAAATGGGTTCAACTACCGTAGCACACAGCAGTTTGAAACGCGTTGTCTTAATGCAGTAAAAGAGAGCAGGAGCGAGAACATGGGATTGTATCGATATGATCAAATGGTTGGTTGCTTGCCTGATGGTTCGATGCACGGATAAGGTTCTTCGTTAGGGTAATCACGGTACTCCTCGGAGGCAGAACCTGTCGCAAAGGACACCGATACACAACCATCACCAAACAATGTGCAACAATATGATGCATGCATGAAACATGGCAATATGAGTGTGTTGGGCTAATGCAACTAAAACCAGAAGGGTTTGAACCAATTTGAATCAAATATTCAAATTTCAAACTCAAACATGGCCTTTTAAAGTGCTTTTCCTTGTTCTGCATTAAACATCAAGTTAACTTGTTTAGTCATGCATGAAAATAGTACAGATGGATAGATTTGATTTTTCTGATCATTTTTCATATATAATTTGTCTGATTTGGAGTTACAGAGTAAAAGTTATGAATTTTTGAAGTTTAAATAATATTCTGGAATTTCCTGATTTAAAATAATTCCAGAAAATCATTATTGCGTCAGCCTGACGTCAGTGTGACGTCAGCAGGTCAACGGAACACGTCAGGGTCAAACCTGACAGTGGGTCCCGCATGTCAGGGTGATTATTTTAATTAATGTTTAATTAAAACTAAACATGTTTAATTAACAGGGCTGGGCCCCACCTGTCATTGACTTAGGGGAGTCAACCAGGGCCCACCCGTGGTCAAAGTCAAAGCCAGCGAATACCAATGCTGTCAGGACCCCGACTCGATGTCACATCGATCTAGCCGGTAACACCTCATATCACTTTGCGTCCTCACGCACGGTATCCCCACGGGTGTCGCCTTACCTTTGCCCGGGACCGTTTGCGCCTTTTGGCTCACGTATATGATAGTGTCGCTAGCATCCATATGATAAGGAGCCCGGGCTGACATGACTAGTCGTAAACCCAAAGTGGCACAGACTTACAGGGACAGGCATCCATGACCCAGCTTCGAACGTGTCGGTCATCAGCAAGTGGGTCCGGGCTGTAGCACTGGGCTAGCAGGACTCCGGTAAACCGGGCTGTAGCGGGCTAACAGGACTCCGGTACTCAATGCGTGACATTTCCCCGAAGGGACAGACACAGGAACGAAGAAGGACACATGCCGGCCAGCCTAAGTGTTCCAGAGCAGTAGCAAGCTACCATGGCTCAGCGGTAACACTAGGAGACATTTCCCAGTAAGAGAGGCTACTAAAGATAAACAACTAGATAGTCAGATCCCACACATACCAAGCATTTCAATCATACACACAATATGCTCGATATGTGCAAATACAACGAAGCATCACAACATGACTCTACGACACAAGTACTTTATTTAAGGCTCAGGGAGCCATACATATCATACACAAAGGTACGGGTCTCACGACCCAACATACAAGTCATACAGTCATACAAACCAGCAGCGGAAGTAACTTGTCTGAGTACAGACAACTAGTAAAATAAAAGAGGCTTGGAAAGCCTAGCTATACTACGTGGTCCTTCACAAGCTCAGGGTCACCACCTGGGTCTTTAGCCTACTCGTTGATGTCAACGTCTACATAGAACCCATCAGAAGGGGTTGCAGCGTCTTCTGTAAAAATGTAGATTATAGCAACATGAGTACAAAGGTACTCAGCAAGACTTACATCAGATCCTACATACATGCATAGTATCAAGAAGGGTTGGTGGAGTTATTGCAGCAAGCCAGCTTTGACACTTGGCTAGGCTATCCTACGATACTCCAACTGAAATGATTTTGCGCACACGAGTCCACTACTCACCAATTCAATACACTACCGAGGATCCGCCTCCGTCTTCCTACGGAAGAGCCATCCTCGGCACTCACACTTATCTTGAGGCTTTTAGTAGTTTCCATTTACTTGTCTATGAACTGTATAGGCAACCAAGTAGTCCTTTACCGCGGACGCGGCTATTCGAATAGATCATGTTAACCCTGCAGGGGTGTACTTCTTCATACACGCTCTCACCACTTACCGTCGTTTACACGACATGTACTCGGCAACCTTCAAGCGGAAACCCAACGTGGGTGTCGGCCACGACCTACCTAATCACCTAAGCCTCCAGTCCAGGTTTATCGCCTATCCAGGTTCCATCCGCAGGGAGTCCGGCCGAGGTTTCCCATACGGCCCCGAACGATGTGAACAGGGTTCCCGAGATACCTAACGGGTATTCGGTACACCGTGCCACGTACCTACCGCATCACAGCCCACCCCTACGGTCAGCGCTGTCCACGGCCTCCAGTAGGCTACAAACACCAGAAACTACTTGCAACTCCTGGACGGAGAACTAGGGTGAATAAGAAGCCGAGAGGGTCCATTGGTTTCGGGCCCAATGCATGGTAGTAGCCGATTCTTAAATCACACATACAGATCTCAGTGCTTAAGGTCGGCTTCAATGAAACAACCCACCATGTACTCCTACATGGCCTCTCATCGATACCTTTACCAAATCGTGTTCACCACACCACTCTCATTACTGACATAAACATTTCACTCTAGCCCATCACCCAGATGAACCAGACCTGACACGACTCTAAGCATAGCAGGCATAGCAAGGTAGGAACAACACATACATATGGCTCAAACAACTCCTACACATGCTAGTGGGTTTCATCTAGTTACTGTGGCAATGACAGGTCATGCAGAGGAAATGGGTTCAACTACCGTAGCACACAGCAGTTTGAAACGCGTTGTCTTAATGCAGTAAAAGAGAGCAGGAGCGAGAACATGGGATTGTATCGATATGATCAAATGGTTGGTTGCTTGCCTGATGGTTCGATGCACTGATATGGTTCTTCGTTAGGGTAATCACGGTACTCCTCGGGGGCAGAACCTGTCGCAAAGGACATCGATACACAACCATCACCAAACAATGTGCAACAATATGATGCATCCATGAAACATGGCAATATGAGTGTGTTGGGCTAATGCAACTAAGAACAGAGGGGTTTGAACAAATTTGAATCAAGGATTCAAATTTTAAGTTCAAATATGGTCTTTTAAAGTGCTTTTCCTTGTTCTGCTTAAAACATCAATTTAACTTGTTTGATCATGCATGAAAATAGTACAGATGGATAGATTGGATTTTTCTGATCATTTTTCATATATAATTTGTCCAATTTGGAGTTACAGAAAAAAGTTATGAATTTTTGAAGTTTAAATAATATTCTGGAATTTCCTGATTTAATTTAAATTCAGAAAATCAATTACTGCGTCAGCCTGACGTCAGTGTGACGTCAGCAGGTCAACGGAACAGGTCTGGGTCAAACCTGACAGTGGGTCCCGCATGTCAGGGTGATTATTTTAATTAAAATTTAATTAAAACTAATCCTGTTTAATTAACAGGGCTGGGCCCCACCTGTCATTGACTCAGGGGAGTCAACCAGGGCCACCCGTGGTCAAAGTCAAAGTCGGCTGCCGGCGTTTAGCCGCCGGCGAGCCCGACGCGGCGGCGGGAGTGGTTTTGGCCATTTCGGCCACCAGAGGGGCCGCGGAGACCACCGGAGTGGAGCTGAGGACAAACCGCAGCTCTTGGCGGAGTCCGTTGGGGTCGGGGTGGCCGGAGTCGACGGCGGCGAGCTCGGCTGCGGCCGCCGGGGTTCGGTCGTGCACGGGAACGGGGTTGGAGCTCGAAGTCGAGCGAAGCGAGGCGCTAGGGATGCTCTACGGGGTCTTGCGAACTCGTTGGACTCGCCGGGGTGACCAAATGGTCACCGGAGCTGCGTCGACGACGAGCTCGGCGACGGCAGAGGTTCGGCCGTGGTGGGGAGGAGGCTACGGTGGGGAAACGAGGGGAGGAGAGGGGGAAACGGTGGCGTAGCTCACCGCGGTTGCAGTGGGCGTCGAAGTGGGCTCGGGGACGCGCTGGAGACGGCGAATCGACGGCGACGGTGGTCGTTGCCCGAAGAGGGGAACGGCGACGTGGCGGCGATGCAGGGCTTCCGGGGAGCTGTGGAGCGGTGGGGAGGAAGAGGGAGTCGAGGCGGAGCTCCTGAGCTAGTCGGGGGAGCGAGGGGTGGTCGGAGACGGCGGCTATGGCGAACGGCGGCGACGGTGGTGTTCGGCCGTGAGAGAGAGAGAGAGAGCAGCACGGGAGAGAGAGGGGGATAAGGCCAGGGGATCGGGGCGGCACCGAGAAGAAGCGCCGCGGCGTCGCGCTGGCGGGGGAGGCAGGCAGACGGGCTGGTGGCGTGGCGCTCCGGCCGTGCGCGCGCGCCGGCCACACGCCTGGCCGACTGGCGCCAGGAGGACGACGGCGGTGGTGGGCTGGGCTGGCTTGCTGGGCCGGCCAGCTGGCTGGGCCGCACAGGGAAGTTTTTCCCTTTTTTTCTGTTTCTGTTTTTATTTAATATATCTGCAACTTTGTTGAATTTAATAAAATACCTAGGCAACTTCAAAAATCACCAAACTATTCCTGGCCCATAGTTGGATTATTTCCAACATGAAACATTTTAGTTTGGAGATATTTGAGCATTTAAATATTTTATATTATTTTAAATGCCCAAATTCAAATATTTATGATTTAAATCAAAAACCCTAGGATGGCCTAGGAAAATGTGCACCACTTTTGGCAGAGGTTCTGAACCAAGGCAAAAATGATGGGCATTTTAGAAGGGCATTTCAGGTTCATTGAAAAATTATTTTAGTAACCCTAGTTGGTTTCAGAGGGGACTGGGGGTTCTGTCATCCCCATTTCAAGTTTCTGATGAAAGAGTAAACATGATGCAACACTCTAATGCATGACTAGCTAGGTTGTGACAACTCACCCCCACTCAAAGAATCTCGTCCCGAGATTTGGGTTCCTCCGAGAAGAAGGCGGGATATTCAAGTCGAAGACGATCCTCCCTTTCCCAAGTTGCTTCATCCTCAGAATGGTGCGACCATTGAACCTTGAGAAACTTGATATTATGACGTCGCGTGGTACGTTCGGCCTGATCGAGGATACGAATGGGGTACTCTCGATATGTAAGATCATCTTGGAGATCAAGCGTTTCGTGGTCCACTTCACGGATAGGATCCGAGAAGCAACGCCTGAGTTGAGAAACATGGAAGACATCGTGAACTCTGGAGAGGTGCGGAGGTAGCTCCAACTGGTAGGCAACTTCTCCTCGTTTGGCAAGAATGCGAAAAGGTCCAATGTAACGAGGAGCCAATTTGCCTTTGATACCGAAACGATGGGTTCCCTTCAGAGGGGTGACCCGAAGATAAGCCTTCTTGTCAACCTCGAAAGTCATAGCCTTATGTTTTCGGTCATATTGACTCTTTTGACGGGATTGGGCTGTTTTCAACTTTTCACGAACGATACGAACTTGTTCTTCTGCTTCCTGAATCATGTCCGGGCCAAAGAATTTTCTTTCCCCGGTCTCTGACCAGTTAAGGGGTGTTCGACATCGTCATCCATAGAGAACTTCAAAAGGGGCTTTACCCAAGCTAGATTGATAGCTGTTGTTGTAAGCGAATTCGGCAAATGGAAGGCACTTCTCCCAGTCCATTCCGAATGAGATAACAGAGGCTCGAAGCATGTCTTCTAGAATTTGGTTGACGCGTTCCACTTGACCACTCGACTGAGGGTGGAAAGCGGTGCTAAAGGAAAGACGGGTTCCCATAGCATTTTGGAAACTTTCCCAAAATCGAGAGGTGAAAAGACTTCCTCGATCCGAGTTAATTTCCGAAGGAACACCATGGAGAGACACTATTCGGGAGATGTACAAATCTGCCAGCTGACTAGCGGTTATACTCTCACGAACAGGTAAGAAGTGGGCTACTTTGGAAAGACGATCGACCACGACGAAAATAGCATTATTCCCTCTCTTGGTCCTGGGAAAACCGGTAATGAAATCCATACCAATTTTATCCCATTTCCATTCAGGAATAGCTAGGGGTTGAAGGGTGCCAGCAGGCCGTTGATGCTCTGCTTTTACACGACGTCAGACGTCGCAATTAGCAATATACTGAGCAATTTCTCTCTTCATCCTAGTCCACCAGAACCTCTGGCGTAGGTCCTGATACATCTTAGTACTACCGGGATGAATAGTGAGAGGAGATTCATGAGCTTCCTTAAGGATTAATCGCCTTAGGTTGCGCACTTTGGGAACTACTAGTCGATTCCCGAAGTATACGACTCCTTGATCATTAATGGAGAAACAATCCGCAATTCCTTTCTGAATGTTCCTCTTGATGCGGGAGATTCCCGGATCTACCTTCTGTGCTTTGATAATTTGATCCGTAAGGGTAGGTTTTGCCACCAAGGTGGAGAGAAAACCTTGAGGAACAATGTGAAGGTTAAGCTTCCGAAATTCCTCATGGAGAAGCGGTTGACTTTGTTGTAACATCAGGTTGTTACAATAAGATTTACGACTTAGCGCATCAGCCATGACGTTGGCTTTCCCTGGGGTGTAGGTTATTCCTAAGTCGAAGTCGGTGATCAATTCAACCCAACGTCTCTGCCTGAGATTCAAATCCGGTTGGGTGAAAATATACTTCAGACTTTGGTGATCAGTGAATATTTCGCAACGATTACCGAGGAGGTAATGTCGCCAGGTCTTAAGTGCATAGACTACGGCTGCAAGCTCTAGATCATGAGTAGGATAATTCTCCTCATGTGGGTGCAATTGCCGTGAAGCGTAGGCAGTTACGTGTCGATCTTGCATGAGAATGCAACCTAGTCCTTGTCGCGAGGCGTCGCAGTAGATAACAAAGTCCTTGGAGAAGTCTGGCGGTACCAGCACGGGAGCAGAAGTCAGGCGTCTTTTCAGTTCCTGAAAGCTGTGCTCACATTGTGGAGTCCATTCGAACTTCTTATCTTTCTTGAGGAGTTCGGTTAGAGGTTTGGCAACCTTGGAGAAGTTCTCGACAAAGCGACGACAATAGCTCGCTAAGCCTAGAAAACTCCGAACTTGCTTGACTGATTCAGGTGGAGTCCAGTTAAGGACGGCTTGAACTCGCTCAGGGTTAACAGCAATACCTTTACCAGATATTACATGACCCAGATAGGTCACTTCTGACAACCAGAATTCACATTTAGAAAATTTGGCATAAAGGCGATGCTCTCGAAGTTTCTTCAACACTAGCCTTAGATGGTCGGCATGTTCTTCGTCGTTCTTGGAGTAGATGAGTATATCATCGAGATAAACTACGACGAACTTATCCAAATACTCCATGAAGATTGAGTTCATTAACCGAGAAAAGGTGGCTGGAGCGTTGGTTAAACCGAAGGACATGACGGTGTACTCGTATTGGCCATAACGAGTAACAAAGGCCGTTTTGGGAATGTCCCCGTTTCTGATTTTGATTTGATGGTAGCCCAACCTCAAATCCATCTTGGAGAAGACTGAGGATCCAGCGAGCTGATCATACAGGTCGTTGATCCTGGGAAGCGGGTATTTGTTCTTGATTGTGACCAAGTTGACAGGTTGGTAATCTACAACCATCCGGTCCTTACCATCCTTCTTCTTGACGAATAGGACGGGGCAAGCCCACGGAGATGAGCTAGGTCGGATGAAACCCTTTTTCAAGGACTCATCGAGTTGTTTCTTAAGCTCGGCTAGTTCTAGTGGTGCCATCTTATAAGGTCTTCTAGCAATCGGAACGGTTCCTGGAATGAGGTCTATTACGAACTCAACATCTCTGTCAGGTGGAACACCTGGCAATTCCTCTGGAAAGACATCCGGGAAGTCACGGACTACCGGAACGTCCTCAAGGTCTGGCAAAGGGCTGGCGTTAAGAGAATATAATTGTCGCTTGTCTATTCGGGTCAAGACATTGACTATCTTCCCCGAAGGATGGGTGAGTTGAACAGTCCTAGAGAAGCAATCAATTTGGGCATGATGAGCTGACATCCAGTCCATACCCAGAATGATATTAATATCTGAAGATTTAAGGGCTATCAAAGACGCAAGGAAAACAAGTCTGTCGACTTGGATCTCATTTCCATAACTTACCCTAGAGGTCTGCCATCTAGACCCAGGGGTAGAGATTTCCATAGTGGATGGCATGTCACAGAATGCAACGTTATGCAAACGAGCATAATTTTCAGATATAAAGGAATGAGAGGCTCCTGTATCGAAAAGGACAGATGCCGGGTGGCAATTAACAAGAAGCGTACCAAGAACGACGTTGGGATCCTCTTGAGCTTCTTCGGCAGAGACACAGTTGACATGGCCACGTGAAGCGGTGACCGGCTTGGCGTGGAATACTTTTCCTGTCGGCTTGCCACGGCCAACAGCTTTAGCAGATTGATTGGGGTTGGTCTGGGGGCATTCACGCATATAGTGACCAGATTCCCCACACTTGAAACAAGTCACGGAACTGGTACGTGGAGGAGCATTGTTAGTTGGACCCCCATAGGGCTTGGCTAGAGCAGACTATTGAACGGGGCGAGGCGCCTGGACAGATGGCCTCGGTGTGAACCTGGGTGGCAGGGCGGTGTTGGGCACCCACACGCGGCGCTTCTAAGGACCAGCACCGGATGAGGAACCCGTGTCACGTCCATGCTTGCGTGTTGCGTCATAGTCAGTCTGACCAGTTTCAGCACTGATGGCTTTGTTGACAAGTTTCGAAAAAGATGTGCACTCATGCAGACGGAGGTCGCGGCGAAGCTCAGGACTAAGGCCCTTACGGAACCTTGCTTGCTTCTTGGCATCAGTAGAAACTTCCTCAGTTGCATATCGGGCGAGATTACCAAACTCCCTGCTATAGGCATCCACAGAAAGTCGGCCTTGGGTGAAACTGCAAAATTCTTCACGTTTACGGTCCATGAGACCCTCCGGAATGTGATGTTCACGGAAAGCCTCGCTGAATTCAGCCCAAGTGGTGACATGGCCCGCTGGGCGCATAGCTCCATAATTCTCCCACCATAGACTGGCGGGGCCTTCAAGATGATATGCAGCAAAGGTGACCTTGTCAGCCTCCGCTACCAGCGCGGAACGCAGTTTGTGAGAGATACTGCGAAGCCAGTCATCAGCGTCGAGAGGCTCGACGGAGTGGTGGAACGTGGGTGGATGCAATTTGATAAAATCACTGAGTGACACCACGTTAGCCCTCTGATGGTGTGCTGTATTCTGTTCAATACGCTCCAACAAACGGTTTGTCTCCCGCTTGTTTCTCTCAGCTTCCATCATCACCTCGGCTAGTGAAGGAGGATGAGGCAGATTTTCATTCCTGGCTTCACTGCCTTCGGCCTGCTCTTGAGAAGCAGGGTTAGCGCGCGTGTTGACCATCCTAGGTTAACAAGACAAAGATTTAGTCAGGATGGTAAGATTCCGACATAGGATAAAATGTAAGGAATAACTCGAAATGCAAGATGATTATCCGTATGACATGGTAGATACAGAAACTGCTTCTTTATTCCATCTTCATACACACCATACAGGGTTTAGTACAAGACCAAACAAAGTACTATTACGGTGGAAAGAGGATTACATCTCATCGGAGGCATTCCAAGCTCCTATACATTATTTCTCTACACCTCCGGAAAGAGTACAAACTAGGTCATATCCCACGAGTCACGCGGGACGATAGAGGACACAGCTAGTGCGAACTAGTGATACTACCACTAACTCAGACCGATCCGTAGTAGTCCTCGTAGAAGTCGCCTCCATAGCCTGGAAGTTCAACATGATCATCCGGAAACAGACGGTCTCGCGGAGCTTGTGGACCATAGGGGCTAGGATGAGGCCTTGGACCAACAAACGGTGGCCTGCGGGGACCGCGAGGTGGGGTGATGCCTCCTACATCATGCCAAACCATCACGTCTGGCAGAGCGGATCTCACAGGATAGAGATCGCGCATATCTGAATATCCAGCTTGCACCGCCGGTGCGAACCGAGTCAAAGTGGCCCAGTGGTCAGCACGGGTATTGAAGAGCTCTAACCTCAAGGCCCGATTTTCACGGTCCTTATCCTCGAGCATCTCAGCAGTGGTGCGAGTCCGTGAATTCTCCTGGGTGGGGTCAGCATAGATAGCCTGGAGATACCCTTGTGCTCCCGGAAGTGATCCTGGCATATACCGGAAATTAGAGTCCCGAAATAGGCCAGATCTGACCCGCATAATGGTCATCATAGAGTAGGCGGCGTCCTGCATAGCCATCTCAATGGTAACCCCGAGTCCATAAGAGCAGTGAAGAGGCTCGGTGGATCCAGGATAAGATGGAAATATCCTGACAGTGCAGAGATACTGGCTTTGATTAAAGTCTCGGAATTGCTCTTCGACCGTGTACTCGGGATACCAGCGATATCCAGCCTCAGTCATTACCCTGACCAACTTAGCAGTATGGCCGGGTACATCTAGGCATCGAGTCAGGCGAACCACTTGATTGAGGTCGCGAGTGGCCATCTGAAAGCACAATCATAATGCAAAGGCATTAGAATTTCTAGCAAAATTTCGGCAGCATAACAGCTGTAAATGCTCAAAAAGGATTTGAGACATTTGACAAAGGATTTCGTACACACTCAACATCACCATATCAAAGTTCTGAAACCATTCTGGCAACATAATGTGGTAGTAGAACTGAACTAGGCTGGTAACCACCAAACTTATAAGGTACTACTGATTAGTAACTCGTGATCCTGATAGAGAGAACAGATCCTAATTCCTTAACCCCCGGTGGAAGAATGGACTGACTCAGATCAGAAAGTCATAAGGTATAAGGAGTAAAAAGAGCCTTACGTTCCAACCCACAAACAATTCCCCTACATATAACTAAAGAATTTCTAGACTCAACATCGACCAGTTTGGCTTGGAGAACCTACAGGCAGTCCGGCTCTGATACCAACGCTGTCAGGACCCCGACTCGATGTCACATCGATCTAGCTGGTAACGCCTCATATCACTTTGCGGCCTCACGCACGGTATCCCCACGGGTGTCGTCTTACCTTTTCCCGGGACCGTTTGCGCCTTTTGGCTCACGTATATGATAGTGTCGCTAGCATCCATATGATAAAGAGCCCGGGCTGACATGACTAGTCGTAAACCCAAAGTGGCACAGACTTACAGGGACAGGCATCCATGACCCAGCTTCGAACGTGTCGGTCATCAGCAAGTGGGTCCGGGCTGTAGCACTGGGCTAGCAGGACTCCGGTACTCAAAGCGTGACATTTCCCCGAAGGAACAGACACATGAACGAAGAAGGACACATGCCGGCCAGCCTAAGTGTTCCAGAGCAGTAGCAAGCTACCATGGCTCAGCGGTAACACTAGGAGACATTTCCCGGTAAGAGAGGCTACTAAAGATAAACAACTAGATAGTCAGATCCCACACATACCAAGCATTTCAATCATACACACAATATGCTCGATATGTGCAAATACAACGAAGCATCACAACATGACTCTATGACACAAGTACTTTATTTAAGGCTCAGTGAGCCATACATAACATACACAAAGGTACGGGTCTCACGACCCCACATACAAGTCATACAGTCATACAAACCAGCAGCGGAAGTAACTTGTCTGAGTACAGACAACTAGTAAAATAAAAGAGGCTTGGAAAGCCTAGCTATACTACGTGGTCCTTCACAAGCTCAGGGTCACCACCTGGGTCTTTAGCCTACTCGTTGATGTCAACGTCTACATAGAACCCATCAGAAGGGGTTGCAGCGTCTTCTGTAAAAATGTAGATTATAGCAACATGAGTACAAAGGTACTCAGCAAGACTTACATCAGATCCTACATACATGCATAGTATCAAGAAGGGTTGGTGGAGTTATTGCAGCAAGCCAGCTTTGACTATTGGCTAGGCTATCCTACGATACTCCAACTGAAATGATTTTTTGCGCACACGAGTCCACTACTCACCAATTCAATACACTACCGAGGATCCACCTCCGTCTTCCTATGGAAGAGCCATCCTCGGCACTCACGCTTATCTTGAGGCTTTTAGTAGTTTCCATTTACTTGTCTATGAACTGTATAGGCAACCAAGTAGTCCTTTACCGCGGACGCGGCTATTCGAATAGATCATGTTAACCCTGCAGGGGGTACTTCTTCATACACGCTCTCACCACTTACCGTCGTTTACACGACATGTACTCGGCAACCTTCAAGCGGAAGCCCAACGTGGGTGTCGGCCACGACCTACCTAATCACCTAAGCCTCCAGTCCAGGTTTATCGCCTATTCAGGTTCCATCCGCATGGAGTCCGGCCGAGGTTTCCCATACGGCCCCGAACGATGTGAACAGGGTTCCCGAGATACCTAGCGGGTATTCGGTACACCCGGCCACGTACCTACCGCATCACAGCCCACCCCTACGGTCAGCGCTGTCCACGGCCTCCAGTAGGCTACAAACACCAGAAACTACTTGCAACTCCTGGACGGAGAACTAGGGTGAATAAGAAGCCGAGAGGGTCCATTCGTTTCGGGCCCAATGCATGGTAGTAGCTGATTCTTAAATCACACATACAGATCTCAGTGCTTAAGGTCGGCTTCAATGAAACAACCCACCATGTACTCCTACATGGCCTCTCATCGATACCTTTACCAAATCGTGTTCACCACACCACTCTCATTACCGACATAATCATTTCACTCCAGCCCATCACCCCGATGAACCAGACCTGACACGACTCTAAGCATAGCAGGCATAGCAAAGTAGGAACAACACATACATATGGCTCAAGCAACTCCTACACATGCTAGTGGGTTTCATCTAGTTACTGTGGCAATGACAGGTCATGCAGAGGAAATGGGTTCAACTACCGTAGCACACAGCAGTTTGAATCGCGTTGTCTTAATGCAGTAAAAGAGAGCAGGAGCGAGAACATGGGATTGTATCGATATGATCAAATGGTTGGTTGCTTGCCTGATGGTTCGATGCACTGATATGGTTCTTCGTTAGGGTAATCACGGTACTCCTCGGGGGCAGAACCTGTCGCAAGGACATCGATACACAACCATCACCAAACAATGTGCAACAATATGATGCATGCATGAAACATGGCAATATGAGTGTGTTGGGCTAATGCAACTAAGAACAGAGGGGTTTGAACAAATTTGAATCAAGGATTCAAATTTTAAGTTCAAATATGGTCTTTTAAAGTGCTTTTCCTTGTTCTGCTTAAAACATCAATTTAACTTGTTTGATCATGCATGAAAATAGTACAGATGGATAGATTGGATTTTTCTGATCATTTTTCATATATAATTTGTCCAATTTGGAGTTACAGAATAAAAGTTATGAATTTTTGAAGTTTAAATAATATTCTGGAATTTCCTGATTTAATTTAAATTCAGAAAATCAATTACTGCGTCAGCCTGACGTCAGTGTGACGTCAGCAGGTCAACGGAACAGGTCTGGGTCAAACCTGACAGTGGGTCCCGCATGTCAGGGTGATTATTTTAATTAAAATTTAATTAAAACTGATCCTGTTTAATTAACAGGGCTGGGCCCCACCTGTCATTGACTCAGGGGAGTCAACCAGGGCCCACCCGTGGTCAAAGTCAAAGTCGGCTGCCGGCGTTTAACCGCCGGCGAGCCCGACGCGGCGGCGGGAGTGGTTTTGGCCATTTCGGCCACCAGAGGGGCCGCGGAGACCACCGGAGTGGAGCTGAGGACAAACCGCAGCTCTTGGCGGAGTCCGTTGGGGTCGGGGTGGCCGGAGTCGACGGCGGCGAGCTCGGCTGCGGCCGCCGGGGTTCGGTCGTGCACGGGAACGGGGTTGGAGCTCGAAGTCGAGCGAAGCGAGGCGCTAGGGATGCTCTACGGGGTCTTGCGAACTCGTTGGACTCGCCGGGGTGACCAAATGGTCACCGGAGCTGCGTCGACGACGAGCTCGGCGACGGCGGAGGTTCGGCCGTGGTGGGGAGGAGGCTACGGTGGGGAAATGAGGGGGAGGAGAGGGGGAAACGGTGGCGTAGCTCACCGCGGTTGCAGTGGGCGTCGAAGTGGGCTCGGGGACGCGCTGGAGACGGCGAATCGACGGCGACGGTGGTCGGAGCCCGAAGAGGGGAACGGCGACGTGGCGGCGATGCAGGGCTTCCGGGGAGCTGTGGAGCGGTGGGGAGGAAGAGGGAGTCGAGGCGGAGCTCCTGAGCTAGTCGGGGGAGCGAGGGGTGGTCGGAGACGACGGCTATGGCGAACGGCGGCGACGGTGGTGTTCGGCCGTGAGAGAGAGAGAGAGAGAGCAGCACGGGAGAGAGAGGGGGATAAGGCCAGGGGATCGGGGCGGCACCGAGAAGAAGCGCCGCGGCGTCGCGCTGGCGGGGGAGGCAGGCAGACGGGCTGGTGGCGTGGCGCTCCGGCCGTGCGCGCGCGCCGGCCACACGCCTGGCCGACTGGCGCCAGGAGGACGACGGCGGTGGTGGGCTGGGCTGGCTTGCTGGGCCGGCCAGCTGGCTGGGCCGCACAGGGAAGTTTTTCCCCTTTTTTCTGTTTTCTGTTTTTTTTATTTAATATATCTGCAACTTTGTTGAATTTAATAAAATACCTAGGCAACTTCAAAAATCACCAAACTATTCCTGGCCCATAGTTGGATTATTTCCAACATGAAACATTTTAGTTTGGAGATATTTGAGCATTTAAATTTTTCATATTATTTTAAATGCTCAAATTCAAATATTTATGATTTAAATCAAAAACCCTAGGATGGCCTAGGAAAATGTGCACCACTTTTGGCAGAGGTTCTGAACCAAGGCAAAAATGATGGGCATTTTAGAAGGGCATTTCAGGTTCATTGAAAAATTATTTTAGTAACCCTAGTTGGTTTCAGAGGGGACTGGGGGTTCTGTCATCCCCATTTCAAGTTTCTGATGAAAGAGTAAACATGATGCAACACTCTAATGCATGACTAGCTAGGTTGTGACAGACCCGTCCAGCGGTAAACCACCAAGACAGCTTTTCTACATGCAGACACAGGGATTGCATAAATATTATGAAGATATATAAGCCAACATTGAAATCGGCATGGCGGATCAAGCAAAGTATATCACAGTGCACGATGGCAGCAGATCACAGTGCACCAAGGCCCAAATAATGGATTTGTTTCTTTCCACAGATCAAAGTTCATAACACATCAATCAGATTTCTGGATCAGGGTTCATCACCATGTTGACGTGATGTTGATGGATCATCTGGCGTCGGTTCAGCCTCCTCTTCTTCATCCAGTAGCTGGAAGTCAGTGGTGGTCCACTCAATCCGGGTTAAAGCCTGAAAGACAGCCTCTTCACTTATAAGTTCAGCTGGATCAATATCAGGGGCGTAAGTGTGCTTACGGATTGGCGGAATAAGATTTTGCACTTCCGGTATGACACTGTCAACCCATTTGTTGTTGGCATCATAGAAGGACTGGTGAACCGTCAAGTTAGCTTCTTCTGCCAGTTGACTCGCCAGAGGGCGCATCTCCCTTGCACAGCTTTGAGGTCTTCATTGTCAAAATCTGCCCCGTGCTCTTGTTCACTGGGGAATCCCTTGGCAATATCCACCGGATCAAGGTCGGCTATCCATGCTTTGGCTCGGGTAAGTGCCAACAAAGCTCCGACCCTGGCAGCAGATCGATTCATCTCTTCTATATGTGCCGGTGTTACGGATAACTTTGCTAGAGTATCCTTGATCAAAGTGGGGGCCGGATTATTGTATGAAGCTGCATAGATAACCCATTGGGCACCGGTATATAGTTGTTCAATCAAAGTATACGCTGCCTTCAGCTTCATCCGCATATCGGAGCCCATATGAGCAATGTGGCTACCTACAATGGTTTAAGAATTTCATGTTAAACCGGAAAATTACAAACATAGTCATTCAAAAAGCCTTGGCAAGACTACTTACCAAACACTGCAGAAGTCATGGCATTCACTTGGCGCTTCAACCCAGTTAGCTCTTCCGCCACCGGTTTAAGAGCTGACTCGACGTCTTCCGCCCGCTTCAGCAATGCATTCTTCTCAGTCTCCCAGTTGACACGCTCTGTCTTGAACCCTTCTTTGAGTTGCTCCATGGCTGCTAAAGCGGTTTTTAGTTCATCCTTAGCCTTGGAAGTTTCTGCTTGTTGAGACTTGATGTTCTCTTGAAGATCGGCAATTTGAGTGCCTTGGCGGTTTATATCAGCCTGTTACAGACAAAGGAGGAGCATGTAAATATTGTCATAGTCCCAAGTATATAACCAGTTATACACTTGGCACTTGGGGGCTAATGCAGATTGCTTCTTTACTACTAATTGTTTAAAGTCCCAAGGATAAATACAAGTTTTAATCTTGGCACTTGGGGGCTAATGTGTGTTTGATCCAAAAAATACACAAGGAAAGTCAACAAGGTACAGTATGGAATATAAAACTCCTGGTTTGTCTTCACAAGACAAACCGGCTGTCGGTGTCAAAACCGGCGGATCTCGGGTAGGGGCTCCCGAACTGTGCGTCTAGGCAGATGGTAACAGGAGACAAGGTCACGATGTTTTTACCCAGGTTCGGGCCCTCTCGATGGAGGTAAAACCCTACTCCTTCTTGATTAATATTGATGATATGGGTAGTACAAGAGTAGATCTACCACGAGATCAGAGAGGCTAAACCCTAGAAGCTAGCCTATGGTATGATTGTTGTTCGTCCTACGGACTAAAACCCTCCAGTTTATATAGACACTGGAGAGGGCTAGGGTTACACAGAGTCGGTTACAATGGTAGGAGATCTACATATCCGTATCGCCAAGCTTGCCTTCCACGCCAAGGAAAGTCCCATCCGGACACGGGATGAAGTCTTCAATCTTGTATCTTCATAGTCCAGGAGTCCGGCCAAAGGTGATAGTTCGGCTATCCGGACACCCCCTAATCTGGGACTCCCTCAGTAGCCCCCGAACCAGGCTTCAATGGTGATGAGTCCAGCGCGTAGATTGTCTTCGACATTGCAAGGCGGGTTCTTCTCCAAATCCTGTGCACCTGTTTGAATAGCATCCGGCTTCTCGTAAATATTGCGGTCCTCGGCTTCCACACCCAATAATGGCCATCTTCCACGTGTCGAACGAATGCGAAAAGCCAGGGTATTTTTACATTATACCCCCTTAGCCGCGCAAATGAGCTGCCTATAAAAGAGACGGGGATCTAGATCCGAATCACACCATCCTCTCTTCGCGAGTATTCATCAGAGCGCATCTGATAGAAATCCATTCTATCATGGACAGTCGACGCGGCTCCTCCTCTCGCCCTTCCAGCCCCTAGCCTGGAGATTGGGAGAGATGCTCCGTCCCGCACAGCAAGTTAGTGACGCTCCAAACCAAGGGATTTCTTCCCCCAGCCTTCATGGTTCCGGTTCGAGCTGGACTCACCACCTATAAGGGCGGAAAGCAAGCGGAGAGCATCCCCAGCCCCTCCAAAGGAGAGCGAGTATGCCTTGTCTCTTATTTGATAAGAGGGCTCGGATTTCCAATTCATCCGTTTCTCCGGGGGCTCCTGGAGTTCTACGGCCTCCAGTTGCACAACCTTACGCCTGCCTCCATTTTGCATATTACGGGCTTCGTGGCCCTTTGTGAGCTGTTTTTGGGCATTGAAGCTCATTTTGCGCTGTGGAAGAAGCTGTTCTGTCTTGTACCCCATTCTCAAGGCGGTCAATATATCAAGTGGGGGGGGGAGCCAAACTATGGCGCATCGCCGGGACCGGATATCTATCCGGAACCCCGAAGAAGGCGTCCGAAGACTGGCCTTCGGAGTGGTTTTATATAGAAGATGTCCCCCTGCCGGACCCTATTCGGATCGGCCTTCCTGAGTTCAATAACGCTCCTTTGAAGAAACGCCTAAGCTGGCGTCCACGGAACCCTCAGAAGGAAAATGACAGGGACGTCCTTTACCTGATGAGCCGAATAAGGTTGTTGGCTCTTTCCGGACTGATCATGATCGGGGTCATGGCCACATGCATTATGCGGGGGGTGCAGCTGCTCCAGTATTGGGGCCACCCCATGTGGGATTTCAACAGGGAAGATGATGCCACCCGCTGCGGCAGTAAGGGGCCGGGATCGGTGGCCGATCTGGAGAAGATCTTGTTCGTGTTGTACAAGGGAGAAGAGGAAGAATTTCTCCGCATCAATCCGTAGGACGGATTTTCTATGTACAATCCTCCAAGCTGGGTAAGCGGACATTTATTTTTTCCTATCCGATCCATACTCCCATAGTCAAGTATCTCATTTTGTGATTTCGGCGCAGGAGCTGCGCCGGGCCGTAAAGGATATAAACAGCCCGCCTCCACAACCCGAGGATCCGGAACGGTTCCTCGATCCAACCTCCCAAGAGGATCCGGGCATATCAGTGGAGCTGATCGATGGGGTATTTCACCAACTGAGCATCGATAATGCCCTGGTCGCCATCACGGCCGATTACCCCGGAATACTTTCAGCCTCGCAGGTAACTGAGACCGAAGTCCCAACACTTTGGAAATGACCCATCCGTGCTTATTTTTGCTCACCGTATACCGATGGTGTTTCGCAGGGGGAGCCCTTGAGGCGGAAGGCCAAGCCCGCGACGGCTAGCCAACAAGGGGCAGCATGGCCCAGCAGGCTAAAAAGAAGTGCGGTCCGGATTGAAACTCCGATAAAACGGTATGGCGTGCCACCTTACTCTCAGGCTTTATTCCTGGGAGACATACTGACGCTCGTGCTTTTTCAGGAAAAAGAGCTCTCGCCGGACTGTATCCGGAGAGGTTGCCAATCAATCCTCCGCTCACCAGGCTCCAAAGCCAGGTCTAGAGGCAGAGGCGAACACGAGGCATGCGTCGGATGCTCCTTCGACAGAGGATGCCGACAGGTTATCTGCCACCAATTCCGAGGTGGAGAGTGCCATGAATCACAGGCGTTGCCGGACAATTCTTCGTGACGCGTGTTTCTCCCCAGAGGCATTGGATGCCTTCAATTCAAGAGATGCGCACCTCCGTGCCGCTCAAAATGGTCTAGCCAGAGCCAAGGAGCAGTATGTAAAAGACATACATGTGAGAAAATCTGACAGTTATATATGCCAGTAGCCCCCAAGACTTGAAATAGTTAGAATAACTGATTTAAGGATCATTTATTGTGTAGGATCTTACAGAAAAGAATACCCAACTGTCCCAGGAGCTGGAGGAGTGCAAGGCCCAACTTGAGGCCGTACTAGCCGCAGTGGGGGAAGCCAAAGAGACCCCCTATGGTAATATATGCTTCAAAAGATAAGTAATTTCTGAAGTGCGGCGTGTGTAGAAGTCTGACAATAATATTGCAGATGGCGCCGGGATATATCCGGACAAGCAACATCTCATGCGCCAGTTAAAGGCCGGCGAGAATGTGCTTACAAGGGTGAGGCAAGAGAAAAATAATCTCCAAGATGCCAACACCCGGCTGGGTGAGGAACTAAAGGATGTTCGTGCCCAGCTGTCTGACTCCATTAAGGAGAATCGGTGGCTTCGACACGTCATTTTTAGTAAGTGCTTGAACGAACCTTTGAAAAAAAGTTCGGCGAGGAAGTCGACTAACAGAGTTATATCTGTAGATATGCTCACAGGCCGTCCTGCAGAGGAAATGCCCAGTTCGACGGATGACCTTCTTCCCGAGCTCTTACAACTGCACGAACGAGTTTGGCAGGTGATGAAAGGCGTCGCCCAGGCCTTGTGGACATCTCTCTCCCATCCCGAAGGCCTTGGAGAGCTTGCAGAGAGGCTTCAGGGAGCACGGTGGCGCTTCCGACTATGGAAGATATCAGCCTGCCGTCAGGGCGCCAGGGAAGCCTGGGCCATGGTGAAGACGTAGTACACGAAGGCTGACCCAAACCACATGGCCGAGGTCGGACCTGCGGGGCCCGATGGGAAGGAGATCCCTGTGAGCTTAGTGTCCGGCCAAGTAGAGTTGGCCGCAAAGTATTCCCAGCAGGACTGTAAACTAGACAGCCTATTAGATGGCATTGAAGAGGAATACAATCAGTTGGATTGACTATGTAATTAAAGATGACATGTAAAATGCCTTCTAGTCGGATTGTAGATCTTTTGTCATAGCGGACCCTTTCGCTTCAACCTCGGGACCCAATAGTCCGGAGTGTGTCCGAATACCCTCGCGGTTATATAAGAACCGGGGCATGCATGGAGACCAGGCGTAGGGGTCATTAGTGCTTTATCAGACAAGTGCCCAACTAGTTATGTTATATTACATGGTTAGTAAGAAACATCTTCCAGGGAGAATAGTTCCGTTAGGGGTTCCGTTCCCTGGGAGGCATGCCCTAAAGTGCATGTCCAGAGTGCGAAAAGAGCAGAAAAACATGTGAGGGCAGATAAATAAAAAGGTAAGAAACCGTCTTTTAGTTCACCGACCAAATATTCTCTTAAGAACGCTAGCTTTTGGCTTCACCGAGTCTGAGGTACATGTCCGGCTGACCCGGCAGTAACAATCACAGAGGTGCTCCCTTTACCACCTAGCTGAACAATCGGGAACGTAGGGGTAAGCACAGGAGCCAGGCAACCCAGCTTGGCCAAAACTTAAGTCATATCGATGCATATAATTGGTGATAAAAGGTACATGCGGAAGTGTGACGCATGTGTTGGGCGTGAAGCCCGTATAAATAAACTTCTGTTAAAGAAGCCCCCAGGTATAATGAGCGCGGATAGCACGTCACGTGTTTGCGAACGATGCGCGAACAAGATTTCAAAGACTGCAATAGAAAAGGAGGGAGAAGGAGAGAAATAGAAGACGGCTAATATGTAAAATGTAAACGGAGGAAGGAGACGAACTCAGAATCCGGCGCTAGGCGTAGAATCTTCGGAGACGGGCTGCGTTCCATGGGTTTGGCTCGAGTCGGTTGTCCGACGCATCTCGCAGACGGTATGCACCGCCGGTCAGGACTTGGTCGATGATAAAGGGACCTTCCCATTTGGGCTTGAGTTTGTACTTTTTCTTGTCCGGCTGGCGTAGAACTAATTCGCCAACGTTGTAAGTTTTGGCCCGTACTTTTCTGCTTTGATATCTTTGAGCCTGTTGTTGATAAAACGCGGAATGGGCTTTTGCCATATCCCGCTCCTCCTCCAATGCGTCCAAACTGTCCTGCCGATCGAGCTCGGCTTCTCTTTCTTCGTACATGCGCACGCGAGGTGAGTCATGAATTATATCGCCTGGCATAACTGCCTCTACACCGTATACCATAAAGAATGGTGTAAATTCGGTGGTGCGATTTGGAGTGGTCCGCAGCCCCCAGAGTACGGAGTCGAGCTCCTCTACCTAGTGCGTATTAGATTCCTTGAGGGACCGCACTAATCTGGGTTTGATGCCGCTCATGATTAGACCATTTGCTCGCTCGACTTGACCGTTAGCTTGAGGGTGATATACTGAAGCATAGTCGAGCTTGATGCCCATGTTTTTGCACCAGAGTCTGACCTTGTCGGCCGTAAAGTTTGTGCCGTTATCAGTGATGATGCTATGGGGGACACCATAATGGTGTACGATCCCTGATATGTGAAAGTGCGTTATATCGACTAGAGGGGGGGTGAATAGGCGATTTTTATGAATTCTTCATTGAGGAATTTGCCGGTGAGGAAATTCCTAAGCGAAGAACTACTTGCAGCGGAATAAGTACTCAGAAGTAAGCATGACAGAATACACACATGGTCATCATGATGAAATGAAGACAAACACAGAGTACAGAAAGCGTAAGCACAGGATAACACAAGATGAAGACAAACAGACTAAAGAAATTGGACTGAGGAAATTGAGAAAGTCTTCAGTCAAAGTCTTCAAACACAGATATGAACAAACACTCAACACAGTAATGAGGAAATGAAAGAGTTGAGGAAATAGAACCAGTTAGGTTGGTGAAGACAATGATTTGGTAGACCAGTTCCAACTGCTGTCTCAGTTGTACATCTGGTTGGAGCGGCTGAGTATTTAAACTCGAGGACACCCAGTCCCGGACACCCAGTCACTGAGCACGTAGTTCAGGACACCAAGTCCTCACCGTATTCTCCTTGAACTAAGGTCACACATACCTCGTCCAATCACTCGTGGTAAGTCTTCAGGCGACTTTCAAACCTTCACAGACTTCGGTCACTCGGCGATCCATAATTCCTCTTGGATGCTCTAGACCATGACGCCTAACCGTCTGGAAGAAGCACAATCTTCAAAGGTAACAAGCGTCGGATCCAATCCTGATCAATCTCTTCAGTGATGCTCAATCACTTTGGGTTTGTGGGTGTTCGGGTTTGGATTTTCCTCACTCGATGATTTTCGCTCAAAATCCTCGGAGGATGGGTTGCTCTCAAATGACAGGTGTCAGTTTCTCTCGGAGCAGCCAACCAGCTAGTGGCTGTAGGGGGTGGCTGTAGGGGGTGGCTATTTATAGCCTAGGGAGCAGCCCTGCATGGTAAGACATAAATGCCCTTCAATAATATGATCGTTAGGTGGATAAGCTATTTTGGGACAGCTGGCGCACAGCACAGCAATGGTCAGAAATTTGACTCTCAAATTCCTCAGGGCTATCATGTTCCTCACTGTGTAGGCAATTCGCATTGGCGAATTCCTAACTCCTCTGTCAGAACAAATTCCTCAGCGACCAGAAGAACTTCGTCTCTGTCACTGAAGAAATTGACTGAACTGTATGAGATTTCCAATGGCTTCACTCGAAGGGATTGGTAGGTGTAGGATTTTGAGTTGAGCATCAGATGGAAATTTTTCCTTAGTATTTCCTCGACCCCCTTTAACAGTGCGGTGTTTCCTATGACTCAAGAAGGAGAAAAACAAAACTATGAAAACGAAAGTCTTCAAGCTTCATATTCCTCGCATGTATATCAAGTCTTCACGAACACACCAATTTCTTCACTTTCAAAGTCTTCATGAAAGTGTTCAGAAATACCAAAATCTTCAGTCGAAGATATTCATTTTTAGGGGTCGACTTTCTCTGTAAATATCAAACTCCTCATAGACTTATAGACCTATGTACACTCATAAACACATTAGACCCTTAACCTATAAGTCTTCAATACACCAAAATCACTAAGGGGCACTAGATGCACTTACAATCTCCCCCTTTTTGGTGATTGATGACAATATAGGTTAAGTTTTCAACGGGGATAAGCATATGAAGTGTAAGTACTGATATTGCAGAATTTGATTGCAAGATATAGAAGAACTCCCCCTGAATATGTGCATAGAGAGGAATTTGCTTTTGAAGCAATGCACACTTGAAGAGTTGAATCAAAGGAGTTATCCCCCTATATCTTGTAATTCATACATGCATTTGACAGATAATATGAAGAATTTGAAATGCATGATGAAATATGGTGCCTGAGGAGATTCAGCATGCGTGAAATAATACTAACAAGGAACAAGCATGCAGAATCAGAGCACAGTGCATCAAAAGTATCAGAGCACCATCGGGTTTAAGATTACAACTCGGTCCAATAAAAGTTTCAGAAGAATGAGAGTTGTAACTTAGCAAAAAAAACACCCATATAATAGACCCGCTTGAAGACTAACTCAGATTTCTCCCCCTTTGTCATCGAATGACCAAAAGGATCGAAATTGAGGACTAACGCCCCTGAAGAGTATCAAGTTGATGGAGGAGCGCCAGCGTTGCCGGGGTTGGTTGTCGTAGTAGGGACTGCCGTAGTGTCGTCCAAGTCTTCATTTTCATCAGTGTCACGCGATGAAGAATAGGAGCTGGCCACCAAGGAAGGATCCTTGACCTTCTTGAATTTCTTCGGTGGAGGTGCAGACCAGTCAAATTCTTCCTTGAGACCCATGTTCTTCAGATCTTCGGTGCTGTAGATATGAGATAGAACAGCCCATGTACGGTTGAAGGTTTCATTGAGGTAGTATTGGTTTTTCTTCACAGCATTGTGGGTTGAGGTCATGTTGTAAAGAATGGAACCGAACTGTTGCTTGACCCATTTATGATTGCAATCAACTTTCTGATGAAGACTGAGGAGTAACTCATGACTAGTCATCACCCTGGGTGCTGTGGCTTGAGGAATTTGCTTGGCAGAGGTGTTGGCGGCAGAGTCATGTGTGGCAGAGTCATCATTGGTGGAGTAGGATGCAGCCTTGCGAAATTGACTATCCAATGGAAGAATGCCTTCATCTATCACAGCAGTTGCCTTGCCTTTGTCATCAGCTAAGGAAAATGTCCGTTTGAGGAGTTCAATTGGAGGCAAGAAACTGCCATGGTTCAGAGTATCAGCCTTGTAGTTGAGTGAAGACCTTGTCCTGATGAATTTCATAATCCATGGCGCATAAGGCTTCAACTCAAACGGTGACTTAGTAATATTTGCCAGAGTCCTCATGAAGAAATCATGGAATTTGACGGGAACGCCATGAACGATGTTGAAAAGCATATTCTTCATGATGCCAACGACTTCTTCATCATTTGAGTCGTGGACTTTGATAGGACTCATTGTCTTTGTCAGAATGCGATAGACAGTCCATGGCACATAAAGTAATTCCTTGACGAGGAATTTGGTTCGAGGAGCTTGCCCTAGATTCAAAGGATTCATCAGCACTTGCATGTAATGATTTGTAAGCTCAGGTTCATTGTAAATGCAACATGCACCATCAAGGGGAGGACTGAGTGGGAGGACACGAAGCAATTCAGTTGCTGGTGCCTTGTAGTGAGTATTTTCTGACATCCAGTCCAGCACCCATGAGTTCACATCTTCAGAATTTCCTATGATGTGCAGCATCGCATAGAATTGAAGAATGAGTTCTTCATTCCAATCACAGATGTCAGTGCAGAAATTCAGTAATCTAGCTTCGTGAAGAACACTGAGGACTGGCACGAAGCACGACAGAGATTCCATGTCCACGTGAGGAATGTGTGCTTGATCGAAGACTTTGTCTTTGTCGAATAGCACAGAGGAATAAAAGTTTGCTTGACTAGCAGTCCAGAAACGCCTCTTCCTTATGCGTGCAGAATCATAGGGATTATAAGCAGTGAAGAACACATGCTCGTTGAAGAAATCAGCAGCCTTGAACTTTTGCTTCTTTGAGAATGGATCCTTTGGCTTGGGCACAGGAGTGTCAGTGAGTTGCATCACAACCTCAGGAATCACAATCTCTGGTTCTTCAGGCTGAGGAATTTCTGGTTCCTCTTCCGTGGCAGTCTGCATGTTCAACGTATCAGCAGCCGCAGTTTCTTCAGCACTAGTGGCTGGAATTTCTTCATGCACAGACGAGGTGGGATGAGTTTCTTCAGAGCCCAGTTGAACTGTTGGTGCGGGGGACTGAGGTATCTGTTGTAGTGGGGTGAAGTGTGGAGAATTGGGATGCTGACTCTCCCAAAAGTCATCATTCATCACAGGCGTGGTGCATCCAATATCCACGTCTTCATCTTCAATTTCTTCAACGCCAGCCTCTTCAGCTGTGAACTGAGGCATTAGCGAGGAATCAACAAGCGTTGAAGGGATCACATCCACTTCAATTTCTTCATCAATCTGCTCTGAAGAAGCATCGGAATGATTTTCTTCATCAGATCCGCTAGGGATCACATATTCTTCACCATAAGGAACAAGGTCCTTTGATGGCATGGTGGAAATCGGAACAACATCAATGGCATTCTCAAGTGAGCTGGTCATAGTCTTCATTTTCTTTGGAGCTGAAGAATCTGAAGCAGATGATGCTTTCCTTTTCTTCACTGCAGCCTTTTCTGCAGCCTTGGTCTTCCTCACATCTAATGCAGATGGTAGGGTAGGAGTTGGGGTAGGCGCTGGAGGAGCTGAGGAATATGTCTGTATTTCCTCAGGCGCAACTGATGCAGTTGCCCTGACTTCTTCATTTTCTTCAGACGCACCACTAGTGGATGCCCTGGCAGTTTCTTCAGCGGCTGGAATGAAGTCATCAGCCCTGGAACTAGCATTTTTTTAGCAGTCGGAAAATCATCAGCGGTGCTGGCATGTTCTTTAGTTTGCTGAGCAGAGGCTTCAACTTGAGGAATTTCTTGTTGCGATGGTGCTGTAACATTGGTGAACTTCTCAGTCAGTTTAAAGAACCTGACTTTGGCTCCTTGCCGATCAGCATAATAAGCATTGAAATCATTGCTGAGGGCTTTGATTTCAGACTGGATCATGAGGAGTTCATCAGGTGTCATTTTGAAAACGTTGTTCTTCAGGAACTTCTCTTTCCTGAACTGAGCCTTCTTGATTTGTCTGGCTTTCTCAAATATCCATTTCTCTTCAGAGATGAAATGGGTCAGCATGTGACTTTGGCCAGGAGTCAAATGAAAATCAGGCATAGGAGTGTTTCGGTCCTTGTGCCAGAGATCAATGTAGTCGAGGATCACCTTTGGATCCAAAAGTAGTGGCACACTTGTCCCTTTGGCTCTAGCGGCCCTTTCTTGCCTATCTCTGATGATTTCTGCAAGTTCATCATCATCAACATCATCGTCAGATGGCACTTGGAAGGCAACTTGTTTCTTTTTCGGACTAGGCCGAGGACCTCGTACAGTAGTGGCCTTTGTCTTCAGCAGAGTGGGGCCTGATGAAGAATTTGGTGCAGCTGAGGAACTTGCTGAGACACCAGAGGCAATGGAGATGCCTGTAGTCCTTTGGCATGTGGCCAGATGTACATGTGTTGAGGACTTTGCCGGAGCAACTGAGGACTTTGGAGGAGCAGGAGCAGCGCGAGGTATTGGCCGTGAGGGCATAGTTGATGAAGCACTTGGCTTGTGAGCAGGCTTCTTTGCCATTGATTTTCTAGGCTTGTCAGAGGCCTTTGTGGAAGCAGCAGCAGCAGAGTCTTCATTAAATTTCCTCACTGCTTCTTTGGCTTGTCTAGCCAACTTGGCTTGGCGCTTGGTCCATTATTCAGGAAAATCCTCACCGCGCTTGAGGCTGGTGGGATCAGCTTTTTGACCAGGTGCCAATGGAGCTCTTGGGCATGGAGGATTTAGAGCGAATTTCTTCATATACTTTGGAGTTACATATCTGTACTCCCTCCATTCTCTTGCCCATCTCCTTTCAATCCTCTGTATGCGCACCTTGCACTGATTTTTGTTCTCTTTTCCAAACTTGGCCTCATCAGGTGTGCAATAGTCAGCATAGATGTCCTTAGGAATTTCAAATGCAGTCATGACCTCAGGCTTCTTTCCTCCTTTCTATGGTTTCTTACCGTCTGCCATATTCTTCAGATGAGGAATTTGAACAATCAATTCTCTGAAGAAGTATGCAACTTTTCTTCGAGGAACGCTGCAAATGAGTTAAGTTTATGAGAACCTAGTGATTCAGCAACGGCCATGAGTACTTGTGAACAGAGTATAGTTGCCAGGAATTTGAAGAGGTCATATGCGTTCTCAGAGGATTTTCAAAATGAACAAGTTTGAGGAATTTGACCAGATGAGTCTTGACGAATTTCACTAAGCGTTCTTTGTCTTAGGTTCCAGAGTTGTATAGATTGAGGATCCACACAATTGAGGAATCTTGAAGATAAATGTTGCTTAGAGAAACGAATCAAGAACAGATGACTAGTGAGGTGTTTTGTGTGTGAGGATTTGAAGAATAAAACACCTTTGAAGATTTTGTAGAGAAAATTTGAATCAAAGAGGGTAGTAAAAGTAACTTTTAATTACCCTTGATGACGGACACGACGAACTGAGAAGTGTAGATTTGAAGCTTGTCAGTTCAGATCTTCCACGCCCTAACTTGGCGGAGGAAGACAGCTACGGTGGCGGCGGAGTGAAGATTTCCGCAGCCGGCACGAGTACGACGGCGACGAGGTCGAGGCAGTGAAGCTCTTCCTCACCGACGACGATGGAGTAGCGGCGGCGCTAGGGTTTGAGAAGCTCGAGCGAGAGAAAGAGCGGTCAAGCGGAGTAAAGGAAGTGAGGAAGGGTGAGGGGGTATTTATAGTCGCAGTGAAAAACTGTTCGCCCGAAGATTTAGGACGAACATGCCCCTGGCCCTTCTCATTCGCTTGACACGTGTCACCCATGTACTGAAGGTGTAGATCGTGGGTGACTAGATAAGTCTATCGTGGGATACGGGACAGTTTGAGCGGCAAAATCGAAAATTTTGGATAAGTTAGTTTTAAAGTTCAGTTCGCAATTTCTTCAGCTCATAGGACATAGTGAAGATTTTGAACGAGTTTCAAATAGAACACACATGAAGAATTTGTGAATAGATTGGGTTGAGTATAGCATAGAGGGGGAAGGGTCCGATCACATTCACGTAGCAGAAAAAGCAACTTGAAGAAATAGCCATAAGTGAATGCTGTAGAGGACATAAACCCATAAATTGAAGAAAACCGACGGAAACAGTGAAGATTTTGTAAAGTTGAAGAATTTGAAAAAACTGAGGAATTTCAAAACTGAAAAAAACTCAAATTGAAGATTTTCAACTTTTGTGGCGGCGTGACCCACCATATAAGAATGATGATTTCAGACACCGCGTACAATTGTCTTCTCAGAATCAAATTCTTCATTAATTTCTTCACACTTAGAGTGTTATTCTTCATTGATTGAAGAAAAATGTTTCTTCATGTGTTGCACATCTAAGTCATCAATTTTGCATAAGTGTTAGGATGAGTGTCCTTTTCAAAGAACATTCAAAGACTCTAAGATATTTAGCTCACACCGCAACTTGCTAAATCTCTTCTCATCCAAGGGCTTTATGAAGATATCGGCTAGCTATTCTTCAGTCTTCACATGATCAATAGAAATGTCGCCCTTCAACACATGATCACGAAGAAAATGATGATGAATCTGAATGTGCTTTGTCTTCGAGTGCTGAACTGGGTTGTGAGCTATCTTGATGGCACTCTCATTGTCACAGTAGAGAGGCACATTCTTCATGTTGATGTCGTAGTCCTTGAGAGTTTGCTTCATCCACAGCAATTGAGCACAGCAAGAACCAGCAACAATGTACTCAGCTTCAGCAGTAGACAGTGATACGCAGTTCTGTTTCTTTGAGGACCAACAGACCAAAGGTTGTCCGAGGAAATGACAAGTACCAGATGTTGACTTGTGGTCCACACGGTCACCAGCATAGTCAGAGTCAGAATATCCAATGAGATCAAAAGTAGAGTCCTCGGGGTACCATAATCCTAGTGTTGGTGCGTGAGCTAGATATCGAAGAATATGTTTCACAGCCTTATGGTGTGATTCCTTTGGTGTAGCTTGAAATTGGGCACACATGCAAACACTAAGCATTATATCTGGCCTAGATGCACATAAGTACAATAAAGAACCAATCATGGAGCGGTATACCTTGTGATCGAAGTCAATACCATTTTCATCAGTGCATAGATGGCCATTTGTGGGCATAGGAATTTTGACTCCTTTGCAATCTTGCATGCCGAATTTCCTCAGAACTTCCTTGAGGTATTTCTCCTGAGATATGAATATGCCATTGTGCTGTTGACGAATTTGAAGGCCTGCTTGAGGCCTGCTTGAGGCCATAGAGGGCCTTGTTGAGTCTGAAGACTTTGTCAGGATTCTTTGGATCTTCAAAACCTGGGTTGAGCAACATATACTTCTTCCTCAAGCTTACCATTGAGGAATGCACTTTTCATATCCATTTGTTCTAAGATAATATTATGATGCTTAGCATAAGCAAGTAATATGAGAATAGCCTCAAGTCTAGCAACAGGTGCAAAAGTTTCATCAAAATCAATTCCTTCAACCTGTGTGTAGCCTTGAGCTACAAGTCATGCCTTATTCCTCACCACAAGGCCATTTTCATCTTGCTTGTTGCGGCAGATCCACTTTGTGCCGATAATTTTATGCTTGAGAGGATCTGCACGTTTGACCATTTCCCAGACATTATTAAGCTCGAACTAATGTAATTCTTCTTGCATGGCCTGAATCCACTCAGGCTCCAGAAATGCTTCATCTACCTTAGTGGGCTCTGTGATAGAGACAAAAGCATAGTGCCCACAAAAGTTAGATAAATGTGAAGCTTTTGAGCGTGTGAGAGGACCTGGTGCTTCAATGTCATCGATGATTTTTTCAACTTGCACTTCTTTTGCAACGCGAGGACGAGCTGGTTGTCGTTGAGAAATTTGATCAGCATTTTCTTCAGCATTTTCCTCAGGTACATCAGCTCGACGATCTTTGCATTCTGGAATGAATTCTTCAGTAGATTCTTCGGTAGGAATGATATCCTCAGTAGCCTTGAACTTGATAGAATCCTCAGGTGCTGGTTCATCTATCACAGAAGGTAGGTGCTCTCTTTGTGAGCCATTAGTTTCATCGAACCGCGCATCTACAGTTTCAACAATCTTGTGAAGAGTGATGTTGAAGACTCTGTAGGTGTGCGAGTCCTTTTCGTAACCAAGCATAAAACCTTCATGTGCTTTTGGTGCAAATTTAGCATTGTGATGAGGATCTCTAATCCAACATTTAGCACCGAAGACTTTGAAATAACTCACATTGGGTTTGTTGTCAGTGAGGAGTTCATAGGCAGTCTTCTTGAAGAATTTGTGAAGATATACTCTGTTGATGATGTGGCACGCGGTATCAATTGCATCAATCCAAAAATGAAGAGGCGTTTTGTATTCATCAAGCATAGTGCAAGCCATCTCAACAAGAGTTCTGTTCTTGCGCTCCACGACGCCATTTTGCTGAGGAGTATAAGGAGCAGATAACTCATTAGTAATACCAAGTTCATCAAGATAGTCATTAAGACCGGAATTCTTGAACTCAGTTCCATTGTCACTCCTGATGTGCTTGATCTTCACACCGAAGTTGGTTGAAGCCCTTGAGGAAAATCGTTTGAAGACTTCCTGCACTTCATGTTTGTAAGTAACAATGTGTACCCATGTGTAACGAGAGTAATCATCAACAATAACAAAGCCATATAGAGATGCATCATTAGTCATAGCAGAATAATGATTAGGACCGAAGAGATCCATGTGAAGAAATTCAAATGGTCAAGTGGTGGTCATGATAGTCTTCGCTGGATGCTTGGCCTTAGTCATCTTCCCAGCTTCACACGCACCACACAAGTGACCCTTGAGGAATTTGACATTCTCAATGCCAATGACATGCTTCTTCTTCGCAAGCATGTGCAAATTCCTCATGCTTGCGTGACCAAGTCGTCGATGCCATAGCCAGCCTTCTGAAGCTTTTGCAAGTAAGCACACGGCAGGTTGTGGTCCTGTAGAGAAATCAACAATGTACAAGTCTCCTCTCCTAAAGCCTTCGAAGACTTTGGAATTGTCAGCTTCCATGATCACAACACAACGATACTTGCCAAAGACAACAACCATATCAAGATCACAAAGCATTGAGACAAACATGAGGTTGTATCCTAAGGACTCGACAAGCATGACTTTGTCTATGTGTCGATCCTTAGAGATCGCAACCTTACCTAGACCCAATACCTGACTTTTTGCTTTGTCAGCGAAGATGATATGCTTCAGATGTGACGGAGTTAAGGGAGCATCCATGAATAGATTCTTGTCACCAGTCATGTGATTTGTACATCCACTATCGAGGACCCACTCATTTGCTTTGGGTTGATCATCCTGCAGATGAATAAGTGCAGCTTACAAACTCATATACTTCATCAGTGAAGAATATGACATCAGTATCATCAGTTCAATTTCATCAAGTAATTTGATCAGATAAAAAGTATGAGGACGGGTGAAATGAAAGTTCATTTCATCATGATTCGCCTGCGTCCTTTGAGGCACTGTTCAGGTCTCCAGCAAATTCTTCAGTAGTTTTGAGCATGACTGGAGACCTGGCCCTGCATAAGAGACTAGTTCTTTTTCTTCACCACCCACATCTGGAGGGGTGGCAAAGAATTCATCACTCTGCGAGCACCATATGAGAAAGGTGGCATGGACGCTAGTCCACTTCGTTTCACATAAGAGGGGTTAGGGTAAGCATATGAATAAGCAGAGAAATTCTTCGAGGACTTATGAACATAATGATTTGAAGAATAATGCACATATTCATAGCCCTTAGCTCTACCCTGCGGAATAGAGTTGTTAGCACGATGATGTTCATATGAGGATTTTGATCCTTTTGAGGAATTTGATCCACGTGAGGAATTTGGTCCGTATGAGGACTTGGATCCATATGAAGAATTTGGTCCATATGAAGAGTTTGATCTGGGGTTCCTATTCTTCACTAGTGGTGTCATGAGGACATTCACCTGAAGACTTTCAACATAACTTTTGGGAACCCAGATTTTCTTCATCGGGGAACCATTCCTGCAGTTAGTGCCAACATATCTAGCAAATACTTCACCATTCTAATTTTTGAACAGTTTATAGTTGGAGTCAAATGACTCATCAGAAGAATGAGGAGATTCACACGTAAAGCCAGATAAGTTAGATGGATCAACTGGAGGTCCCTTTGCAGCAACCCATGAGGTTTTGGGGTACTCCTCAGGCTTCCAATATGTTCCATCAGCATTAAGTTTCCTCTCAAAGGCAATACCCTCTTTCCTAGGGTTTCCGTGGAGGATCTGCTTTTTAAGCACATCACAAAGAGTCTGATGCCCTTTGAGACTTTTGTACATGCCTGTCATATACAATTCCTTCAACCCTGCATCGTCAGTGATACTAGCAATGTCCTCAGATGAGGAATTAGTGATAGCAGAGGCAGGTGAAGAATTTGTAACATTTGAAGCATTTGAACATTCAGGTGAAGAATTAACAGATTCACGTTCAATGCACTTTAATCATGGAGGATCAAATTCTTTTTGAGTAGCGCTGATTTGTTGAGCAAGTAATGAATCGCGCTCCTTCTGAAGATGTTCATAACACACTCTTAGCTTCTCAAGATCTTGCTTTCTTTGAAGAAATTCATAAGAAAGCTTCTCGTGATCAGTTAAGAGGGTTTTATGATGACTTTGAAGGTTGTCAAACTTATACTGAAGTCTCTAAAGATTTTCAGTTAAGTCTTTAGTGCCGTCCATTTCATCACCCAACATATCATCACTTTTTTCTAGCATGTTTTGAAGTTTTTCAATAGCCTTTTGTTGTTTCACAGCAATCTTAGCAAGTTGGGAGTAGCTAGGCTTAAGATTTTCATCAGATTCATCCTCACTTGATTCAGAGGAGGGATATTTAATTACCTTGGCAGCCTTTGCCATTAAGCAATAGGTGGGAGCGTAGTCATCATTACCTTCATTAGCGTTGTTGGTGTTGCCATTTTCTTCAGAGTTGAATATAGACTTGCTGACAAATGCGGTAGCAAGAGCTAGACTTGCCGCACCTGACTCAGACTCCTCGGATGCCTCCTCTTCCTCATTATCTTCAGATTCAGCCTCAGAATCCATTTCCTTGCCAATGAATGCCCGAGCCTTTTGGGAGCTGCTCTTCTTGTGAGATGAAGACTTCGAGGATTTTGATGATGAAGACTTTGAAGATTTCTTCTTCTTCTTGGCATCATCAGAACTGTAATCCTTGTATTTCTTCTTCTTTAGTTCCTTGTCCCACTGAGGACAATCTTGAATGTAGTGACCAGGCTTCTTGCATTTGTGGCATAGCCTTCTCTTATAGTCACTTGATGAGGAATCACTGCTCCTTGAAGATTTTCCAAAGCGACCATGTCTTCAGAATTTCTGGAATTTCTTCACGAGCAGTGCTAGCTCCTGGTTCAATTCTTCAGGATCACCAAGGCTACTACCAGAATCTTCACATTCTGATTCAGACACTGCCTTGGCCTTCAGGGCACGAGGTTTGCCATAGCTTGAACCATAGAGATCTCTCTTTTCAGCAAGCTAGAACTCATTTGTATTTAGCCTCTCGAGGATATCAGCGGGATCTAGTGACTTGTAATCAGCACACTCTTGAATCATCAGTGCCAGAGTGTCAAATGACGAATCGAGTGATCTCAGCAATTTCTTCACCACCTCATGATTGGTGATGTCAGTGGCACCGAGCGCTTGAAGCTCATTTGAGATATCAGTGAGGTGATCGAAGGTTTGCTGAACATTTTCATTGTCGAGTCTTTTGAAGCGATTGAAGAGATTGCGAAGAACGTCAACACGAGAGTCATGTTGAGTTGAAACTCCTTCATTTACTTTGGAGAGCCTATCCCAGATCAGCTTAGCAGTTTCCAAAGCACTCACTCTACCATACTGCCCTTTACTCAGATGACCACATATGATATTCTTCGCTTGAGAGTCGACTTGCTTGAATCTCTTCACATCAGCAGCATTCAAGGAAGGTGTGACTGAGGGAACACCATTTTCCACAACGTACCAGAGATCGTTGTCAATTGCTTCAAGATGCATTCGCATCTTATTCTTCCAGTAGGGGTAGTCCGTGCCATCGAAGGTAGGACACCCAGCAGAGACCTTGATCATACCTGCGGTCGACATAACTAGAACTCGAGGTGGTTAAACCAAAATCACACAGAACAAGGGAGTACCTCGCTCTGATACCAATTGAAAGTGCGTTATATCGACTAGAGGGGGGTGAATAGGCGATTTTTATGAATTCTTCACTGAGGAATTTGCCGGTGAGGAAATTCCTAAGCGAAGAACTACTTACAGCGGAATAAGTACTCAGAAGTAAGCATGACAGAATACACACATGGTCATCATGATGAAATGAAGACAAACACAAAGTACAGAAAGCGTAAACACAGGATAACACAAGATGAAGACAAACAGACTGAAGAAATTGGACTGAGGAAATTGAGAAAGTCTTCAGTTAAAGTCTTCAAACACAGATATGAACAAACACTCAACATATTAATGAGGAAATGAAAGAGTTGAGGAAATAGAACCAGTAAGGTTGGTGAAGACAATGATTTGGCAGACAAGTTCCAACTGCTGTCTCAGTTGTACATCTGGTTGGAGCGGCTGAGTATTTAAACTCGAGAACACACAGTCCTGGACACCCAGTCACTGAGCACGCAGCTCAGGACACCAAGTCCTCACCGTATTCTCCATGAACTAAGGTCACACAGACCTCGTCCAATCACTCGTGGTAAGTCTTCAGGCGACTTCCAAACCTTCACAGACTTCGGTTACTCGGTGATCCACAATTCCTCTTGGATGCTCTAGACCATGACGCCTAACCGTCTGGAAGAAGCACAATCTTCAAAGGTAACAAGCGTCGGATCCACGCAGGATCAATCTCTTCAGTGATGCTCAATCACTTTGGGTTTGTGGGTGTTTGGGTTTGGATTTTCCTCACTCGATGATTTTCGCTCAAAGTCCTCGGAGGATGGGTTGCTCTCAAATGACAAGTGTCAGTTTCTCTCGGAGTAGCCAACTAGCTAGTGGTTGTAGGGGGCGGCTATTTATAGCCTAGGGAGCAGCCCGGCATGATAAGACATAAATTCCCTTCAATGATATGACCGTTAGGTGGATAAGATATTTTGGGACAGCTGGCGCGCAGCACAGCAACGGTCGGAAATTTGACTCTCAAATTCCTCAGGGCTATCATGTTCCTCACTGTGTAGGAAATTCGCACTGGCGAATTCCTAACTCCTCAGTCAGAACAAATTCCTCAGCGACCAGAAGAACTTCATCTCTGTCACTGAAGAAATTGACTGAACTATATGAGATTTCCAATGGCTTCACTCGAAGGGATTGGTAGGTGTAGGATTTTGAGTTGAGCATCAGATGGAAAATTTTCCTTAGTATTTCCTCGACCCCCTTTAACAGTACGGTGTTTCCTATGACTCAAGAAGGATAAAAACAAAACTATGAAAACGAAAGTCTTCAAGCTTCATATTCCTCGCATGTATATCAAGTCTTCACGGACACACGAATTTCTTCACTTTCAAAGTCTTCATGAAAGTCTTCAAAAATACCAAAATCTTCAGTTGAAGATATTCATTTTAGGGGTCGACTTTCTCTGTAAATATCAAACTCCTCATAGACTTATAGACCTGTGTACACTCATAAACACATTAGACCCTTAACCTATAAGTCTTCAATACACCAAAATCACTAAGGGGTACTAGATGCACTTACAATATGAAGTCTATCATAGGTCCGGATTCGGCCGTCTTAACAGGTTTGGCCTCTATCCATTTGGTGAATTTATCCACCATGACCAGTAGGTATTTTTGCTTGTGGGCTCCTCCTTTAAGGTGTCCAACCATGTCAAGCCCCCAGACCACGAAGGGCAGGTTATGGGTATAGTTTGGAGGGCAGTGGGTGGCATGTGGCTTTGATTAGCAAAGAGCTGGCAGCCGACGCATCGTTGGACTAAGTCCTGAGCATCTGCCCGGGCCGTCGGCCAATAAAATCTTGTATGGAAGGCCTTGCCTACAAGGGCCCGGGCTGCGGCGTGGTGCCCGCCGAGTCCGACATGAATTTCAGCCAGAAGGTTCCGCCCTTCCTCTTCGGAGATACACCTTTGAAGGACTCCGGTTGTGCTTTTCTTTTAAAGCTCTCCCTCATGGACCTTATATGCTTTAGATCACCGTACGATGCAGCGGGCCTCGTTTTGGTCCTTGGGAAGTTCCTGCCTAGTTAGGTAGGCTTGGAATGGTTTCGTCCATGGGGCAATGACTGCCATTATTTCGTGGGCTGAGGATGTTACTTTGTTGGCAAAACCACCAGTTGTGTCAGAATGTTCGGTGTCGGGCAGTGCGGTTGGGTCCGGTTTGTTATTTCCGGATTCCCCCTCCCATAGTACGGATGGCTTGAACAACCTCTTTAGGAAGATTTTGGGAGGGACGGCATCGCGCTTTGCGCCAATGCGCGCCAATACGTCTGCTGCTTGGTTGTTATTCCGGGCTATATGGTGAAATTCGAGCCCTTCAAACCGAGCTGACATTTTTAGGACGGCATTGCGATAAGCTGCCATTTTTGGATCCTTGGCATCGAAGTCTCCATTTATTTGGGATATCGCGAGGTTCGAATCCCCACGCACCTCTAGGCGTTGAATGCCCATGGAGATTGCCATCCGGAGGCCGTGTAGAAGGGCCTCGTATTCGGCTGCGTTGTTGGAGTCCGTATACATTATCTGGAATACGTATTGAACCGTATCTCCGGTTGGGGACATCAAAACGACGCCAGCCCCCAGACCGGCCTACATTTTGGAGCCTTTGAAGTGCATTATCCAGTTGGAATATGCGCCGTACTCTTTAGGGAGTTTGACTTCAGTCCATTCGGCGACGAAGTCGGCCAAAACTTGCGACTTAATGGCTCGCCGTGGCTTATAGGTTATGTCGAACAGGAGGAGCTCAATGGCCCATTTGGCAATCCGGCCCGTCGCGTCGCGTTGTTTATAATGTCGTTGAGAGGTACTTCGGAGGCCGGATTGTCCCAAAAATTGATTTTGGTTTTCCAGGCACTTTCCATCTCACAGTACTTTCGTACTATGGACGCCAAGTCAGCGAAGCGTGTAATTTCACGATGACTTATGGCGTTGAGGATTCCCTTGTCCGTGCAATTATTGCAGAAGAATGTAATCGCGTCCTCCTCACGTCAGTCCTTTACCCTGTTCATAACCAGGAGGAATCTAGCCGAGTAATGGTGTACTATTTCTGCGGGGTCTTGCCGAATTTGGGATAGATCGCTTATGTTTGGGTGGGCAGGTGGAATTAAATCCGGAACCCCGTCCAATCTGAGGCTCAGGGGCCAAGATGTTTCTGAACTCGGAAGCTTTTGTTCTTGGATGTTGTCCAATGCATCTGGCCTGCTTCTTGACTTTAGGTTCAGGGCTTGAGTTACGTCCTCCCCTCCGCGGGAATCCGGCATGGAGGGATCGGGAATCCGGACATAGCTAGTCCTTAAAATAGAGGAAGGGTTGCTTTATTGCTCCTCAGTCACGACAACATGGTGGGTAACCTGGGGAGAATTGATCTCTCTCAGGTCGGTTTTAAGCCCAATCTGATCGTAGTCTGTAGCGACTCCCAGGGCGGCGATGCGATCCAAGAGCTCGTTTACGAAAGAGAGCTCCATCGGATCCAACTGCTCAGCGAGTTCCGAGCTGATGTGATGATTGCTTTCGATGACCCGAGAAGTCATCGTCGGCGCGGTGGCCGGACAGGCGGTCATAAGGAAACCGCCTAGCTGGAGAGTTTGGCCGATAGCCAAAGCTTCTTTAGCAACAGTGCCGTTTTTAAAGACGGGATGAGGCATCCTTCCTGATGGCGACGACACAAAGGAACTCTCAATGAAATCACCAATGTCGGTGTCAAAACCGGCGGATCTCAGGTAGGGGGTCCCGAACTGTGCGTCTAGGCGGATGGTAACAGGAGACAAGGGACACGATGTTTTTACCCAGGTTCGGGCCCTCTCGATGGAGGTAAAACCCTACTCCTGCTTGATTAATATTGATGATATGGGTAGTACAAGAGTAGATCTACCACGAGATCAGAGAGGCTAAACCCTGGAAGCTAGCCTATGGTATGATTGTTGTTCGTCCTACGGACTAAAACCCTCCAGTTTATATAGACACCGGAGAGGGCTAGGGTTACACAGAGTCGGTTACAATGGTAGGATATCTACATATCCGTATCGCCAAGCTTGCCTTCCACACCAAGGAAAGTCCCATCCGGACACGGGACGAAGTCTTCAATCTTGTATCTTCATAGTCCAGGAGTCCGGCCAAAGGTGATAGTTCTGCTATCCGGACATCCCCTAATCCGGGGCTCCCTCACAGTCACCGATCCTTGGGGGCTATGAGGTCAAAGTGTTCTTTATCTTTAAAGACCCGGTTTACCTTTAAGAGATAAACCGACCCTTGGGGGCTACAATACAGTGAATGTACAGAAATAAGATGGTGTTTGGAAGATTACCTCATAACGTTCCTTCATCAGATTCACCAAACTGGCCTCATAATCTCGGCTGGTGTAAAGCCGGTTCAGGAATCCGGAATGAAGATCCTGAGCAGAAAGGTTAACATAGTCTGACAAATCGGTTTTCCCCTTCCACTCGCCCATAGCAGCAAATTCGTCATTGGAAGTGTGCTTTGATAAAGCAACTGGATTGCCTGGGGCGGTATAAGTAGTACCAGTGACAACAACGTCATCATCATCCTTGGCTGGGCTCAGTGGATTAACCTTGTCTTTGGCTAGGCTTGGTGGTTTGGTAGCAGGGCTTGGCGGATTGGCAGCGGGGCTTGGCGGATTAGCAGCTGAACCCAGCGGATTAGCAATGGGACTTGGAGGCGTGGCATGTGGACTTGACGTTTCAACATGTGTTTCCGGATCAGCCTCCGGTGGATTGGCATCAGCAGCTCGATCTTGTGGAGTGGACTCATCCATGACATTATCAGGATCTTCACCAGCATCATCTGGGGTCTTCTCTGGTTCAACATCATCGGAGGAACCGCTGGTCTTGGCTTTCTTGCTCAATCGAGCCTTGGCACTGCAACATCAAAATAAAGATCTGTATGATAAACCGATGCATGAAGAAGCAGATTGAAAAGCAATATACTTACCCAGCGACGGTCTTGAAGGGAGGCAACTATGTGGTTGATGAACCGCCAGACGAGTTAGAGGACGCCTGGTAATTCGGATCAGACAGATTAAGTGGGTATCGGAAGAAACCCTTTAAAGGATAACGTTTTTCGGGAGAGCAAGTAACCTCTGGACGACGCTTCCGGGTTGGTGTATCCGGTAAACCGGAAGAGGTGACTTGCTGGACACTGTGTCGGGTTGTGCGGCGCCCTTCAGGTTGTTGTTTCTTTAAAGAAAATTTTGGATCCAAAAAAGCAAGAGGGTGAGAGCGTTTCACTTTTCGAACTGCACGGCGAAATCTTTGAACCGACACAAGATCTGAACCGGAGGAAAGAGAGATTACCTTAACAAGGTCCGCACGACTGACCTCCGCATCATCCTAATGATAGTCATTGTTAATAAGATGTATGAAAAATAAGCCAAGGGAGTCAAGTTCTACCTCTTGATCCGACTCTTCATCATCTTCGGGCGGATCAGCAGCTTCGCCGGTTTTCTTCTTGGCTGCTTTCTTGACAGCTTCACTCTTGGCACGAGGAGCTCTTGTCGATTTCTCTTAAGCCTTCTTTTTCCAAAAGGAGCTGTTGGCCTGGAAAGTTAAACAAAGGATTACTAGAACAATGTTAAAGCGGAGGCGGATCAAGAAAATACAAGGTTAAAAGACTTACTTCTGGCGGTTTGTTGGCGGCGTAAAAAGGAGCCAGCCCGGTTTGACTGCATATAGCGATGGGTTCGTCTAACATCTTCTTTACTGATTTGGTGACTTTGTCATCGGTCACCTCTATCTTAGTAAACCGTTGAGGATCGTTGGAGTTGCCGGTATACTCATGCATTAATCCAGAGCGGCGACTTAAGGGCAGGATGTGCCATTTAACCCAGCAGCGAACAAGATCGACGCCAGTTAATCCATTGGCCATGAGAGCCCAGAGCTTGGCGAGTTGAGGGGCATAAGTTTGCCTCTCTTTGTCAGTTAATCGTCGAGGTAACGGGTGGCCATTGCTAAGCCGATGAGGGCGGTAACCCGGCAAGGGGTTCTCGTCAGCAGGGGTTGTGTTCTGACAGTAAAACCAAGTTTGGTTCTAGTCTTTGGGATGACTGTGGTGTGATGCATGTGGGAAATCAACTTCCTTCCTCTTCTGGATTGATACCACGCCAAATTCTGTGTTAGGGCCATCAGAAAACTCGGGTTCAGCGGTTTAGGTGAAAAAAGTCCCGGAAGAGCTCAACAGATGGTTCCTAGGTAAACTTCACAAAATACTTGAAAGTTGCATATATTTGATACAGAATTTGGGCCAATGTCTTGCGGATGGAGTTGAAAACTCGCAAGGACATCCCGAATTTTTTTTGATCCGGGAGGGCTGAAGCCCCGGTCTAAGTGCTGCATAAAAACAATAACTTCGCCATCCTGAGGCTCAGGAGGGCACTCAGGTCCAGGAACTCGCCAGTGAAGGACATTTTTGGATGCTAAAGCACCCGTTACTACATATCCATTGATCTGCGTTTCCGTGATGCGGGATGGAAACCAGTTGCAAGCGGCGAATTGCTTGGTCATCTTGGACAGCAAACTGTAAAGGTAAAATGAAGGCCGGTTTACGATTGACGGTTCAAGAAGTATTAGTTGGTGTTAAACCGGCAAATTTCATCAAGGCATATGTGTGAGATAAAACGGAAATTGCTATTCAGATCAAAATGGCGGTTTAAAGCGAGGGCTAACGATAGGTGGCAGATCACCGACTGCTAAAGTTTAAACCGCCCTTAGGTGAAGGAGGCAAATGAAAATTTGCTAAGTGTTGGCAGAATCAAGTTCCACACAATGATGAAATTTATTTGGATCTACCATGCTTCAGTAAAGAAAAATTACTACGACTTATAATGGCGTTAAGCAGAGCAGAGAAGGTCGTGCGCTCTACAAAAGAAAGGGAAGATCTACTAGTACTGAAAATGGATGCGGAGTAACTACAACACGAGATCTACGCTACTATTGGATCAAAGCAACCACAACAGAAGGAAAACCGACCAACTGAGAAGGAAAAACGAAGAACTCTATAGACGAACTCGTGAACCCTAGCACAGATCTAAAGATGCGGGAAAGAGAAAACTTACCAGTGCGGATCTATTGCGGAGGGATGCCGTGAACTCCGGTTCGTTTCAGGTTGATGCAGCGGCCTTTGTCGATGCAGTTCTCAAGGATCGAGGGCGGCGGCGGAGCTTCAGAGCTTGGGCATCGCGAGGAAGAAGAAGGCACGAAAGGGGAAGAAAGAATAGAAAGACCCATCGGCTTTATTTATAAGGAGAAAGGGATAAGTGGAAGGCGCAAGAATCGAGGAGCCTGAAGCGGCAGAGAGGGCGCGCCTGTCGCCTCGATTTTCGGGATACCATTAATGTGGGGAATCTTTTTAATCTTTTTTATGCAGAGATGATGTCATGATGGGCCGTTGCTGTGTCTAGAGGATGACGTCACGACGGTTTCACAAAGTTTACATGAAGTGAACATGGCGGTTTACGAGAATATAAGGAGATGTTTACAAGATTTCTTTAAGTGTTGAAGATTGACATGAACATGTTCAAATCAATCTGGGGCCTAATGTTGGGGATATAACTACTGAATGTAAACCGGCCAGGAGGGCCCGGTTCACCCTTAATTATATTGAGGCCCACGAAGAGCCAGAAGATGGCGTTTTACTACTAAAGCTTAGAGGCCCATAGCCCAAGGGCGGATTAAGGCCCATAGTGTTAAACCGCCACGGTTGTGTAACTTGTAATGTAAGTTAGGAAAGGAGACATCGAGCCAGACACTTTGTATGAGTCGGCTTCGGGATTCTGTAGGTCGGCCGGGCGTCAGCCTATGTATATAAAGGGACGAACTGGCGGCAGTTCAGGGACAAGAAACAACAACTCGAGACTCAGGCAAAGCATATTTGCTCCCTGGTCATCGAAACTCAATCAATCCCATCACAACTAGACGTAGGCTTTTACCTTCATGAAGGGGCCGAACTAGTATAAACCTGCCGTGTCACTTGTCTGGTTTAACCCCTTCAAGCTAACCCGTTACGATGGCTCCACGACTAAGTCCTTTCATGAGGACATCTGACGTGTTAATTCCATGACAAGTTCCGAGGACCATTGTATCAGATAGAGGAACCCAGTTTAGCTCAAAGTTCTAGAATCAGTTGCACGAAACTTTGGGTACCAGGCTAGAGTTCAGTACAACCTTTCATCCACAGACAGATGGACAGACCGAGAGAGTCAATCAGATTCTGGAGGACATGTTGAGAGCTTGTGTGCTAGATTATGGATTTAGCTGGGACGACAATTTTCCATATGCAGAGTTATCATATAACAATAGGTATCAAGCCAGTTTGAAGATGGCCCCTTTCGAAGCTTTGTACGGAAGGAGGTGTAGGACACCGTTCTTATGGGATGAAGTTGGAGACCGTTAGTTGTTTGGACCAGATTTGAGTAAAGAGTCTGAAGAGAAGGTTAAGTTGATTCACGATAGACTCAAGGTAGCCCAGTCCAGGCAGAAGAGCTATGCGGATTCTAAATGCAAGGAGACAGTTTACGAAGTTGGAGACAGAGTGTATCTTCATGTGTCCCCACTTCGAGGAGTTAAGCATTTTGGAGTTAAGGGAAAGTTAGCACCATGTTTTGTGGGACCATACAAAGTTTTGGAACGGATGGGAGAAGTTGCTTACAAGTTGGAATTGCCCGAAGGATTGTCAGGAGTTCACGATGTGTTCCACGTTTCCCAGTTGAAGAAGTGCCACGCAGAGATGGCCGACATCCCTCTGAGAGACACAGTGCCACTAGAAGCAATTCAGTTGGATAGCGATTTGACCTACGAGGTGAAACCGGTCAAGATTCTCGAGTTTGCCAGCCGAGTCACACGCAGCAAGGTTATCAAGTTCTGCAAAGTTCAGTGGAGCCACCATACCGAAGATGAAGCCACCTGGGAATGGGAGGAAGACCTACGGAAGGATCACCCGCACCTATTTTCTAGCCAACCTGAATCTCGAGGGCGTGATTCATCTTAAGGGGGGTAGGTTTGTAACATCCCAAATTTTCAATTTGGAATGTTATACATTAGATCATAATAGCATATCATATTTTATTGCATTTTGGCTTGATCCTAGAAATTCTACGAAACTCAAGGACCCACGGAGAGAGTTGGGGATTTCGTTATTATCATATTTGAGTTTTTCTCAAATTTTGGAAAGAGGATCATTTGATTTTAATTATTTTCTCTTCGAATATTTCTTTTATGAAAATAAAAGAGAGGGGATAAAATGACTTCCCCAAAATAAAGAAATATTGGAGATTTAATATTAAAATAAAATAAGTATTTTATTGGGAGTTTTATCGCTATTATATTTGAATTAGGAAAAATATGCGTTTTTCAAAAATTGCATTAGAGGCCCAAATAAATGTTCACTTTATCTACTATATTTTTAGAGGACGGAGAAAATTTATTTCAGGATTTTTGGAGTCCGTTTAGTATTTCTTTTCGTTGTTTTTCTGCACGCGGAATTATTTTAAAAAAAGTCAACCGACCTAGCCGGGCCGTGCCCGACTAGGACTCGCCCGCGAGGCCCGAGCCGCCCCAGTACACCCGCCACCGAACCCTAACCCTAGCCCCGCCGCCGTCGCCGCCAGCCGCCGCCGCCGCAGCTGCCGGATACCACCTCACCGTCGCAGCCTCCCGCCTGACCCCGCCGCCACCCGACCCCGCCGCCACCCGTCACCGCCCCGCCACCCGCGACGCCGCCGGTCATCGCTGGAGCCGCTGCCGTTCCGCCGCCCGCCGCCCTCGTCCCGAGGTAGCCGCCGATCCGCCGTCGGTTTATTTTGTCGGTTATCCGTTCAGTTTTTTTATAAAACCCACGGGTTTATTTTTCCCCGGTTTAGTTATTTAGCGAACGCCCGTCCGTATGTTCGTTTTAACGAACGGTTTTCACTCGTTAGCCGCAGACAGCGAATGTTCATTCGTTAGCCTGTTTGTCAGTTTTTCTTTTTCAAGGGTTTTTTCGCGATTATTTTTCGATCACGATTTCTGCCCTGATTTTCGTTTTAGTTTATCTTTTCGCTCATTTATCGGAATCAGGCGATTCAAGCGCCCATATCTTCGTCTCGAAGCCCTCTTTCTGTTTAACCAACTTGAACAAGATTTTCCTACTGTAAAAAATTGACTTAAGTCCAGACTAGTGAATAGAGCTTGTTTCTTTCACAGTTTGAGTTTCGTTGCTTCGTTTGTTTTGATTCTTTTTGCAAACCGGAGTTCTTAAGTTGAACTTTCTGGTTAGATCTCTTATTTGAGTTTTACCCGTGCTTATAGTTGAGTGCATATTGTGTGCTTGGTTGTTTGTGATAGAGTACCCGGAGTGCGAAGCATGCTACTACGAGTCTCTAGGTTTCACAGATCATCAGCAAGGCAAGTAACATCTGGGTTTTTGGGAAGTAGATGAGGTAGTACCTATTACCTGTTTAATATCAAACCTTGGGAGTTACTTCTATGCTGCTTATATTGATATGCTATGCTTGTACACGTGGTTTGGTTCGAGTGATTCATGACAGATGTGAGTGTTGTTATTTAATGGTTAACTTAAGATGGCTACTTTAATACACATCTGGGTGGATTGCTTGAAGGCACCGTGGAGTACCAAGTGGTTGTCAGGGCACCTGGAGAATCCAGTATTGTCCTAGGATATCGAGGAGTACCGTGTGATCATCCTACGGTCCGCCACCCAGGCTCAAAGGGATCATAAGATTAGTCATGCTAGAAAACTTCCGTGTGCAGCCACAAGCTATTATGGGCTCTAGCATAGTTGAGTACGTTGCAAGACCTCTTTCAGTGGTGGGATAGCAGATGTAAAGTAGGTGTAACTGTCCACCCAGAGTAAAGAGTATTGTTTCAGAAAGACTGTGTCTCGATTCTCCGACCATGGATGCATTCAAGTCTTGTGGGGAAAAGTGCGCAAACCTCTGTGGAGTGTACAAACTAATCATGGTTAGCCGTGTCCCCGATTATGGACGTTTTGAGTATCTAGTTCCTGGATTATCATGTTGATCTCATCACTCTAATATAATTTGATTGGGTTTAATGATGATGTTTAATTGGGATTGACTTGGAGGAACCTTCTCAATGTTTAACAACCACCATGTTAGTTAAATAAAATTTATTCCTTTGTTGTAGGGAAAAATTGGGTTTATGCAAAACTGTAACCATAGAGCTTTCCACCAGCCAAATATGCATGTAGTGATAGTTTTTATTCCGTTCATTACTCTCTTGTGTTACATTGCCAGCATATTCCATGTGTTGACCTGTTTCAGGCTGCAACGTTCATGTTGCAGACTTTTCAGACGACAGTAAGGTGCCATAGGTCGTTGTCTTTCACTCAGCGATGCCGTTGGAGTTGATGGACTCACTTTATCTTCCAAGCCTTCCACTGCTATCGTTTTTAGATGGCCTTAAGCCATATTTATTGTAATAAGTTCTCTTTTGAGACATTCGATGTAATAAGTGTGTGATTGCTACTCTGTTATAAATCCTCGAGTATTGTATGTGTCAGCATTACCGATCCAGGGATGACACTGATGCACAGAGATCAGACTGCTTGAGGTCTGGTCGCTACAACACACAAAAAGGATAATTTTTAGAAGTTTTTAGAGGTGGCACATGCAAATTTACTTAGGACGGCAGGGTAATACCGCATATAGGTCGGTATGGTGGACTCATCTGGAATAACTTTGGTTTCATGGTTTTTGATGTACAGGCAGAGTTCCCACTTAGTACAAGCGAAGGCTAGCAATTAAGATTGAGAAGCGTCCACCTAGAGAGCAACAACAATCATAACCATGAATTAGGCGTAAGTAACATTGGACACTAGCATGAGTAGGATATGAACACCATGAAATATAAATATCATAGAGGCTATGTTGGTTTCGATTCAACTACATGCATGAACATGTGCCAAGTCAATCCACTCGAACATTCAGAGGGGGATACCATATCATCATACTACATCACAATCATTTTAACGCTATGTTGATATCCAAGATAAATCATTATTCACTCCCAGCTACATATGCATGGCATGAGAATCTATAATCTCTAATTGTCATTGCAAACATGTTTAATCATAATGGGCCGAATCATGGATACTAGGTTAAACATATTTACAAAAACAGAACAAGTCGAGTTCATACCAGTTTCTCCCTGCTACGGCCAGTTCATCGAATGTCGTCATTATTGCTTTTCACTTGCATGACAGAATGATATGAAAATAGTAATAGTGCAAGAGTGCCATGGACTAAGCTGGAATCTGCAAACATTTTATTCAACAGGAGAAGACATGGTAAAATGTGCTCTTATTAGTTCAACAATTATTCATATGAGAGCCACTCAACATTTTCATCGTGGTCTTCTCCTTGGTAAGACTCGAATAAAAGGAAAAGAAATTCAGAGAAACACATTGAAATATTTTTGGAGGTTTTGGTTTTCTAGAACAGGCAAGTAAATGGAAAAGCAAAAACGAGAAAAACTATTTACACGGGAAAGCTCCCAACAAGCAAAAGAAGAACAATGAAATCTTTTTGGATTTTCTTTTTAATATTACTACTAAGCTTGCAAAGAAAGTAAACCAGCTACAACTATTTTTTTAGTTTTTCTAAAGTTTTTCAAACACACAAGAAGAAAGCAAGAAAATAAGTCTAAGCATGGATGTTACAATGAAAAAGTGTGAACACCGACAAATGAAGTATGTGGATATGAATGTAATGTCGGTGGAAACACATACTCCCCCAAGCTTAGGCTTTTGGCCTAACTTGGTAGTCGATCAGTAGACAAGAGGGTAGTAGGGGTGCTAAGGAGCGTGCATCCATGCATCCCACTGCCGAGGCTCCTCCTGTGCTGCCTCCGTAGCAGCCTGAGCGTTCCGATAGGCGATGAAGTCTGCAGGCATAATCCTATATCCGCCCCTAGCAACAGTATCAAACAAAGCAGGAGCAGGCAATGGAATAATAGGACGAGTGTTTACACTAAAAACCAGGTTATACGGAATAGGGATGTTAGGAGATCTGTCATCAGTAAAATGGTGGTGATCCATGGTTGCACGGTCAAGGTAAATTGTTGTCAAGGGGTAATCATGAGGGCGTATCTGAACCTAGAAGTGAGCCGCCAAACGAGTAGCATAAATCCCACCATGTATTTTGCCCTGAGATTTATTAAGATGGAGGCGACGAGCCACAATAGCTCCCAAGCTAAAAGTGTTGTCGCCCTCTAATGAACGAGTAAAACAGCAAGGTCTGGTGAACTAAGTGCACCCACCTTCTCCCTATCCAGCAAGCATTTTGCAATGAAAAGTGCAAACTAATGAACAACAGGAAAATGTAAGCCAACGCCAGTGATGGCTGACACTCCTCTCTCATCCCCCACTATCAAAGTGCGATAAAAGGCCTCAAACTTGGTCGGCCTAGGCTCAGCCAAGCTCCCATCACAGGGGATCATGCATATGTTGCAAAATTCAGTAAGTGGTATATGATGGTTTTCAACATATAAATTAAAGATCACTTCAGGAGGATTATTCTTGGACAGGTAAGTAAAACTTTGAACAAAGAAGTTTGTGAGGATTTGGTGCTGATCACACTCATCTGCAATGAAGTCAGTGAGGCCAGCATTAGCAATATATTGCAGGAACTCCTCAAAAATTCCAGCCTCTTGTAGGAACGGGATGTGCGGCCATTTGCACAGTTGTACTTCTGCCAACCTTCGAGGGTGGAGATCACTGTCAGAAGACTCCCCAATAACACCCTTGGAGTTCTTCCTTAGGCCAAACTTCCTGAAGATATTCATGTTCTCTTACAATTTTCTAAAAATAAAATTTTGAGGTGACAAAAATTTGTCAACAAAATTTCACAAGATTGATAGCAACTACTCCTAGGGATACATAGAGGCCATAGCAAGCATTCAAACTACTTAGAACACTAAGAATTCAACATGCAAGCTCATCTACAGCAGCACCAAGAGTAGCTAATTATTCAAAGTATAAACCACTAAAACAAAAACTAATTGGACAAATCGTGGAGTCACATACCAAGCAACAATCCACCGAAACAGTTTCGTAAATGGAGCTTCAAGCAAAGAGATCGAAATCCGCGGGTTTGAGCTCAAGAACACGGTAGAGAGTGCAGTGGGGATTTTTTTTCTGAAGGTAAGGGATGATGTGGGCTAAAGAGATAAGTGAGGGGGCCCACGTGGGGACCACAACCCACCAGGGCGCGCCGGGTGATCCTGGCACGCCCAGGTGGGTTGTGCCCACCTGGTGCACCTCCCTCTGGTATTATTTGCACCAAAAATTCATAAATATTCAGAAAAAAATCGTATCAGGTTTTCAAAGCATTTTGAGAACTTTATTTCTCGGTCATTTTTTATTGCACAGGAAATTATGGAAAACAGGCAAAACATGGCATTTTATTTTATTTAACTAATAAAAAAAAGGTAGGGACAGAAAGTAGTGCTTACTAAATTCATCAACTTCATACCGGTCAAAAATGATTCATTAATAAGGTTGATCAGGTCTTATTAACAACCACTTTTGATTAGCAGGAAACCAAAGAACTTTTGTAAATCACCAAGTTACCTCAATGGGGATATGCATTTCCCCAACAATAAGCATTTCATGTTTCTTTTTGACAGTAGGTAGAGGTATTTGAAAACTTCCAATAGTGATTGTCAGAGATATTTTAATAACATTAATACCATTCACTTGGAATTGTTTCTTTAGAAAGTGCACCGTATGGTCATTACCATTAATTCGAAAAGTGACCCTGCTTTTATTGCAATCAATAACAACCCCTGCAGTATTCAAGAAGGGTCTACCAAGGATAATTGACATGTTGTCGTCCTCGGGCATCTCAAGTATAACAAAGTGAGTCAAAATAGTAACATTAGCAACAACAGGCACATCCTCACAGATACCGATAGGTATGGCATTTAATTTTTCAGCCATTTGCAAAGATATTTCTGTAGGTGTGAGTTTATTCAAGTCGAGTCTTTTATATAAAGAGAAAGGCATAACACTAACACCAGCTCCTAAATCACACAAAGCAGTTTTCACATAATTCTTTTTGATAGAGCAAGGTATACTAGGTATACCCGAATCTCCAGGTTTTTAGGTACTCCATCTTTAAAAGTATAGCTAGCAAGCATAGTGGAGATTTGAGCTTCCGATATTTTTCTCTTATTTGTGATGATGTCTTTCATATACTTTGCATAAGGAGGCATTTTAAGGATATCAGTCAAGCGAGTGCGCAAAGAGACTGACCTCAGCATTTCAGCAAAGCATTCAAATTCTTCATCATCTATCTTTTTAGTTGACTTGGGTGGAAAAGGCATAGGTTTTTGAACCCACGGTTCTCTTTCTTTACTATGTTTTCTAGCAACAAAGCCTCTTTTATCATATCTTTTATTCTTAGGTTGTGGGTTATCAAGATCAACAGGTGGTTCTATCTCAAAATCATTATCTGGTTCCTTATCGTTATTTGTTTGAGTGTCTTCATGAACCTCATCATTGTATTTTTCATTATCACTAGGTGGATGTTCATTACCAGATTGTGTTTCAACACCAGAGATAGAAGTTTCATTTTTATTATCAGGAGGTTTGTCTATTTCAGGTTCACTAGAAGCATGCAAAGTCCTATCATTTTTCTACTTCTTTTTCTTTTTAGAAGGACTAGGTGCACTTGTGTTATTTCTTTGTGAATCTTGTTCAATTCTTTTTGGGTGTCTTCCTCGAAACTGAAGAATGGGCCGAAACTTTTTAGAAGGACTAGGTACCGAAGAACAAGGTCGCCTTCCTCGAAACTTCTGGCATTAACTTTGCGGCTATGGTAGCGGCACAAAGCTTGCTGGTATCGAGCAGCTCGTACAGCAGCCTGAAGACGGTCCTCCTCAAGGAGCAGCGCGTCATCTTGTCGCAGCTGCTCTTGCTCGAGCTCATCATAAGCGAGCACTCGAGGTGACCCGTATACGAGTTCCGTGGCGAGAACTGCCTCTGCTCCATAGACTAGAGCGAAAGGTGTCTGGCTAGTGGGTCGATTTGGTGTCATTCTGATCGACCAAAGAACCACCGGCAGCTCCTCGATCCAGTTCTTTCCGCACTTGTGCAGCCTGTCGAAAGTTCTGGTCTTGAGCACGCGCAGCACTTCAGCATTTTCCCTCTCTGCTTGACCGTTGCTTCCCGGATGAGCAACAGAAGCAAAGTAGACCTTGGCGCCAAGATCTTGGACGTACTGCATGAAGGTGCGGCTCGTGAATTGCGTGCCATTGTCGGTAATGATCCTGTTAGGGGTCCCGAAACGGCAAACAATTGACCTGAAGAACTTGACTGCTGACTGTGTTGTCACCTTCCTCACTGGTTCCACTTCCGGCCACTTTGTGAACTTGTCGATTGCAATGTACAAGTACTCAAAGCCCCCGACAGCTCGGGGAAAGGGGCCGAGGGTGTCTAGCCCCCAGACCGAAAATGGCCAGGATAAAGAAATTGTCTGGAGAGCTTGAGCTGGCTGGTGTATCTGCTTGGAATGGAACTGGCACGCTTCACACTTGGTTACTTGTGCAGTTGCATCCTGGAGGGCTGTCGGCCAAAAGAAACCTTGCTTGAATCTCTTCACATCAGCAGCATTCAAGGAAGGTGTGACTGAGGGAACACCATTTTCCACAACGTACCAGAGATCGTTGTCAATTGCTTCAAGATGCATTCGCATCTTATTCTTCCAGTAGGGGTAGTCCGTGCCATCGAAGGTAGGACACCCAGCAGAGACCTTGATCATACCTGCGGTCGACATAACTAGAACTCGAGGTGGTTAAACCAAAATCACACAGAACAAGGGAGTACCTCGCTCTGATACCAATTGAAAGTGCGTTATATCGACTAGAGGGGGGTGAATAGGCGATTTTTATGAATTCTTCACTGAGGAATTTGCCGGTGAGGAAATTCCTAAGCGAAGAACTACTTACAGCGGAATAAGTACTCAGAAGTAAGCATGACAGAATACACACATGGTCATCATGATGAAATGAAGACAAACACAATGTACAGAAAGCGTAAACACAGGATAACACAAGATGAAGACAAACAGACTGAAGAAATTGGACTGAGGAAATTGAGAAAGTCTTCAGTTAAAGTCTTCAAACACAGATATGAACAAACACTCAACATATTAATGAGGAAATGAAAGAGTTGAGGAAATAGAACCAGTAAGGTTGGTGAAGACAATGATTTGGCAGACAAGTTCCAACTGCTGTCTCAGTTGTACATCTGGTTGGAGCGGCTGAGTATTTAAACTCGAGAACACACAGTCCTGGACACCCAGTCACTGAGCACGCAGCTCAGGACACCAAGTCCTCACCGTATTCTCCATGAACTAAGGTCACACAGACCTCGTCCAATCACTCGTGGTAAGTCTTCAGGCGACTTCCAAACCTTCACAGACTTCGGTTACTCGGTGATCCACAATTCCTCTTGGATGCTCTAGACCATGACGCCTAACCGTCTGGAAGAAGCACAATCTTCAAAGGTAACAAGCGTCGGATCCACGCAGGATCAATCTCTTCAGTGATGCTCAATCACTTTGGGTTTGTGGGTGTTTGGGTTTGGATTTTCCTCACTCGATGATTTTCGCTCAAAGTCCTCGGAGGATGGGTTGCTCTCAAATGACAAGTGTCAGTTTCTCTCGGAGTAGCCAACTAGCTAGTGGTTGTAGGGGGCGGCTATTTATAGCCTAGGGAGCAGCCCGGCATGATAAGACATAAATTCCCTTCAATGATATGACCGTTAGGTGGATAAGATATTTTGGGACAGCTGGCGCGCAGCACAACAACGGTCGGAAATTTGACTCTCAAATTCCTCAGGGCTATCATGTTCCTCACTGTGTAGGAAATTCGCACTGGCGAATTCCTAACTCCTCAGTCAGAACAAATTCCTCAGCGACCAGAAGAACTTCATCTCTGTCACTGAAGAAATTGACTGAACTATATGAGATTTCCAATGGCTTCACTCGAAGGGATTGGTAGGTGTAGGATTTTGAGTTGAGCATCAGATGGAAAATTTTCCTTAGTATTTCCTCGACCCCCTTTAACAGTACGGTGTTTCCTATGACTCAAGAAGGATAAAAACAAAACTATGAAAACGAAAGTCTTCAAGCTTCATATTCCTCGCATGTATATCAAGTCTTCACGGACACACGAATTTCTTCACTTTCAAAGTCTTCATGAAAGTCTTCAGAAATACCAAAATCTTCAGTTGAAGATATTCATTTTAGGGGTCGACTTTCTCTGTAAATATCAAACTCCTCATAGACTTATAGACCTGTGTACACTCATAAACATATTAGACCCTTAACCTATAAGTCTTCAATACACCAAAATCACTAAGGGGTACTAGATGCACTTACAATATGAAGTCTATCATAGGTCCGGATTCGGCCGTCTTAACAGGTTTGGCCTCTATCCATTTGGTGAATTTATCCACCATGACCAGTAGGTATTTTTGCTTGTGGGCTCCTCCTTTAAGGTGTCCAACCATGTCAAGCCCCCAGACCGCGAAGGGCAGGTTATGGGTATAGTTTGGAGGGCAGTGGGTGGCATGTGGCTTTGATTAGCAAAGAGCTGGCAGCCGACGCATCGTTGGACTAAGTCCTGAGCATCTGCCCGGGCCGTCGGCCAATAAAATCTTGTATGGAAGGCCTTGCCTACAAGGGCCCGGGCTGCGGCGTGGTGCCCGCCGAGTCCGACATGAATTTCAGCCAGAAGGTTCCGCCCTTCCTCTTCGGAGATACACCTTTGAAGGACTCCGGTTGTGCTTTTCTTTTAAAGCTCTCCCTCATGGACCTTATATGCTTTAGATCACCGTACGATGCAGCGGGCCTCGTTTTGGTCCTTGGGAAGTTCCTGCCTAGTTAGGTAGGCTTGGAATGGTTCCGTCCATGGGGCAATGACTGCCATTATTTCGTGGGCTGAGGATGTTACTTTGTTGGCAAAACCACCAGTTGTGTCAGAATGTTCGGTGTCGGGCAGTGCGGTTGGGTCCGGTTTGTTATTTCCGGATTCCCCCTCCCATAGTACGGATGGCTTGAACAACCTCTTTAGGAAGATTTTGGGAGGGACGGCATCGCGCTTTGCGCCAATGCGCGCCAATACGTCTGCTGCTTGGTTGTTATTCCGGGCTATATGGTGAAATTCGAGCCCTTCAAACCGAGCTGACATTTTTAGGACGGCATTGCGATAAGCTGCCATTTTTGGATCCTTGGCATCGAAGTCTCCATTTATTTGGGATATCGCGAGGTTCGAATCCCCACGCACCTCTAGGCGTTGAATGCCCATGGAGATTGCCATCCGGAGGCCGTGTAGAAGGGCCTCGTATTCGGCTGCGTTGTTGGAGTCCGTATACATTATCTGGAATACGTATTGAACCGTATCTCCGGTTGGGGACATCAAAACGACGCCAGCCCCCAGACCGGCCTACATTTTGGAGCCTTTGAAGTGCATTATCCAGTTGGAATATGCGCCGTACTCTTTAGGGAGTTTGACTTCAGTCCATTCGGCGACGAAGTCGGCCAAAACTTGCGACTTAATGGCTCGCCGTGGCTTATAGGTTATGTCGAACAGGAGGAGCTCAATGGCCCATTTGGCAATCCGCCCCGTCGCGTCGCGTTGTTTATAATGTCGTTGAGAGGTACTTCGGAGGCCGGATTGTCCCAAAAATTGATTTTGGTTTTCCAGGCACTTTCCATCTCACAGTACTTTCGTACTATGGACGCCAAGTCAGCGAAGCGTGTAATTTCACGATGACTTATGGCGTTGAGGATTCCCTTGTCCGTGCAATTATTGCAGAAGAATGTAATCGCGTCCTCCTCACGTCAGTCCTTTACCCTGTTCATAACCAGGAGGAATCTAGCCGAGTAATGGTGTACTATTTCTGCGGGGTCTTGCCGAATTTGGGATAGATCGCTTATGTTTGGGTGGGCAGGTGGAATTAAATCCGGAACCCCGTCCAATCTGAGGCTCAGGGGCCAAGATGTTTCTGAACTCGGAAGCTTTTGTTCTTGGATGTTGTCCAATGCATCTGGCCTGCTTCTTGACTTTAGGTTCAGGGCTTGAGTTACGTCCTCCCCTCCGCGGGAATCCGGCATGGAGGGATCGGGAATCCGGACATAGCTAGTCCTTAAAATAGAGGAAGGGTTGCTTTATTGCTCCTCAGTCACGACAACATGGTGGGTAACCTGGGGAGAATTGATCTCTCTCAGGTCGGTTTTAAGCCCAATCTGATCGTAGTCTGTAGCGACTCCCAGGGCGGCGATGCGATCCAAGAGCTCGTTTACGAATGAGAGCTCCATCGGATCCAACTGCTCGGCGAGTTCCGAGCTGATGTGATGATTGCTTTCGATGACCCGAGAAGTCATCGTCGGCGCGGTGGCCGGACAGGCGGTCATAAGGAAACCGCCTAGCTGGAGAGTTTGGCCGATAGCCAAAGCTTCTTTAGCAACAGTGCCGTTTTTAAAGACGGGATGAGGCATCCTTCCTGATGGCGACGACACAAAGGAACTCTCAATGAAATCACCAATGTCGGTGTCAAAACCGGCGGATCTCAGGTAGGGGGTCCCGAACTATGCGTCTAGGCGGATGGTAACAGGAGACAAGGGACACGATGTTTTTACCCAGGTTCGGGCCCTCTCGATGGAGGTAAAACCCTACTCCTGCTTGATTAATATTGATGATATGGGTAGTACAAGAGTAGATCTACCACGAGATCAGAGAGGCTAAACCCTAGAAGCTAGCCTATGGTATGATTGTTGTTCGTCCTACGGACTAAAACCCTCCAGTTTATATAGACACCGGAGAGGGCTAGGGTTACACAGAGTCGGTTACAATGGTAGGATATCTACATATCCGTATCGCCAAGCTTGCCTTCCACACCAAGGAAAGTCCCATCCGGACACGGGACGAAGTCTTCAATCTTGTATCTTCATAGTCCAGGAGTCCGGCCAAAGGTGATAGTTCTGCTATCCGGACATCCCCTAATCCGGGGCTCCCTCACAGTCACCGATCCTTGGGGGCTATGAGGTCAAAGTGTTCTTTATCTTTAAAGACCCGGTTTACCTTTAAGAGATAAACCGACCCTTGGGGGCTACAATACAGTGAATGTACAGAAATAAGATGGTGTTTGGAAGATTACCTCATAACGTTCCTTCATCAGATTCACCAAACCGGCCTCATAATCTCGGCTGGTGTAAAGCCCGTTCAGGAATCCGGAATGAAGATCCTGAGCAGAAAGGTTAACATAGTCTGACAAATCGGTTTTCCCCTTCCACTCGCCCATAGCAGCAAATTCGTCATTGGAAGTGTGCTTTGATAAAGCAACTGGATTGCCTGGGGCGGTATAAGTAGTACCAGTGACAACAACGTCATCATCATCCTTGGCTGGGCTCAGTGGATTAACCTTGTCTTTGGCTAGGATTGGTGGTTTGGTAGCAGGGCTTGGCGGATTGGCAGCGGGGCTTGGCGGATTAGCAGCTGAACCCAGCGGATTAGCAATGGGACTTGGAGGCGTGGCATGTGGACTTGACGTTTCAACATGTGTTTCCGGATCAGCCTCCGGTGGATTGGCATCAGCAGCTCGATCTTGTGGAGTGGACTCATCCATGACATTATCAGGATCTTCACCAGCATCATCTGGGGTCTTCTCTGGTTCAACATCATCGGAGGAACCGCTGGTCTTGGCTTTCTTGCTCAATCGAGCCTTGGCACTGCAACATCAAAATAAAGATCTGTATGATAAACCGATGCATGAAGAAGCAGATTGAAAAGCAATATACTTACCCAGCGACGGTCTTGAGGGGAGGCAACTATGTGGTTGATGAACCGCCAGACGAGTTAGAGGACGCCTGGTAATTCGGATCAGACAGATTAAGTGGGTATCGGAAGAAACCCTTTAAAGGATAACGTTTTTCGGGAGAGCAAGTAACCTCTGGACGACGCTTCCGGGTTGGTGTATCCGGTAAACCGGAAGAGGTGACTTGCTGGACACTGTGTCGGGTTGTGCGGCGCCCTTCAGGTTGTTGTTTCTTTAAAGAAAATTTTGGATCCAAAAAAGCAAGAGGGTGAGAGCGTTTCACTTTTCGAACTGCACGGCGAAATCTTTGAACCGACACAAGATCTGAACCGGAGGAAAGAGAGATTACCTTAACAAGGTCCGCACGACTGACCTCCGCATCATCCTAATGATAGTCATTGTTAATAAGATGTATGAAAAATAAGCCAAGGGAGTCAAGTTCTACCTCTTGATCTGACTCTTCATCATCTTCGGGCGGATCAGCAGCTTCGCCGGTTTTCTTCTTGGCTGCTTTCTTGACAGCTTCACTCTTGGCACGAGGAGCTCTTGTCGATTTCTCTTAAGCCTTCTTTTTCCAAAAGGAGCTGTTGGCCTGGAAAGTTAAACAAAGGATTACTAGAACAATGTTAAAGCGGAGGCGGATCAAGAAAATACAAGGTTAAAAGACTTACTTCTGGCGGTTTGTTGGCGGCGTAAAAAGGAGCCAGCCCGGTTTGACTTCATATAGCGATGGGTTCGTCTAACATCTTCTTTACTGATTTGGTGACTTTGTCATCGGTCACCTCTATCTTAGTAAACCGTTGAGGATCGTTGGAGTTGCCGGTATACTCATGCATTAATCCAGAGCGGCGACTTAAGGGCAGGATGTGCCATTTAACCCAGCAGCGAACAAGATCGACGCCAGTTAATCCATTGGCCATGAGAGCCCAGAGCTTGGCGAGTTGAGGGGCATAAGTTTGCCTCTCTTTGGCAGTTAATCGTCGAGGTAACGGGTGGCCATTGCTAAGCCGATGAGGGCGGTAACCCGGCAAGGGGTTCTCGTCAGCAGGGGTTGTGTTCTGACAGTAAAACCAAGTTTGGTTCTAGTCTTTGGGATGACTGTGGTGTGATGCATGTGGGAAATCAACTTCCTTCCTCTTCTGGATTGATACCACGCCAAATTCTGTGTTAGGGCCATCAGAAAACTCGGGTTCAGCGGTTTAGGTGAAAAAAGTCCCGGAAGAGCTCAACAGATGGTTCCTAGGTAAACTTCACAAAATACTTGAAAGTTGCATATATTTGATACAGAATTTGGGCCAATGTCTTGCGGATGGAGTTGAAAACTCGCAAGGACATCCCGAATTTTTTTTGATCCGGGAGGGCTGAAGCCCCGGTCTAAGTGCTGCATAAAAACAATAACTTCGCCATCCTGAGGCTCAGGAGGGCACTCAGGTCCAGGAACTCGCCAGTGAAGGACATTTTTGGATGCTAAAGCACCCGTTACTACATATCCATTGATCTGCGTTTCCGTGATGCGGGATGGAAACCAGTTGCAAGCGGCGAATTGCTTGGTCATCTTGGACAGCAAACTGTAAAGGTAAAATGAAGGCCGGTTTACGATTGACGGTTCAAGAAGTATTAGTTGGTGTTAAACCGGCAAATTTCATCAAGGCATATGTGTGAGATAAAACGGAAATTGCTATTCAGATCAAAATGGCGGTTTAAAGCGAGGGCTAACGATAGGTGGCAGATCACCGACTGCTAAAGTTTAAACCGCCCTTAGGTGAAGGAGGCAAATGAAAATTTGCTAAGTGTTGGCAGAATCAAGTTCCACACAATGATGAAATTTATTTGGATCTACCATGCTTCAGTAAAGAAAAATTACTACGACTTATAATGGCGTTAAGCAGAGCAGAGAAGGTCGTGCGCTCTACAAAAGAAAGGGAAGATCTACTAGTACTGAAAATGGATGCGGAGTAACTACAACACGAGATCTACGCTACTATTGGATCAAAGCAACCACAACAGAAGGAAAACCGACCAACTGAGAAGGAAAAACGAAGAACTCTATAGACGAACTCGTGAACCCTAGCACAGATCTAAAGATGCGGGAAAGAGAAAACTTACCAGTGCGGATCTATTGCGGAGGGATGCCGTGAACTCCGGTTCGTTTCAGGTTGATGCAGCGGCCTTTGTCGATGCAGTTCTCAAGGATCGAGGGCGGCGGCGGAGCTTCAGAGCTTGGGCATCGCGAGGAAGAAGAAGGCACGAAAGGGGAAGAAAGAATAGAAAGACCCATCGGCTTTATTTATAAGGAGAAAGGGATAAGTGGAAGGCGTAAGAATCGAGGAGCCTGAAGCGGCAGAGAGGGCGCGCCTGTCGCCTCGATTTTCGGGATACCATTAATGTGGGGAATCTTTTTAATCTTTTTTATGCAGAGATGATGTCATGATGGGCCGTTGCTGTGTCCAGAGGATGACGTCACGACGGTTTCACAAAGTTTACATGAAGTGAACATGGCGGTTTACGAGAATATAAGGAGATGTTTACAAGATTTCTTTAAGTGTTGAAGATTGACATGAACATGTTCAAATCAATCTGGGGCCTAATGTTGGGGATATAACTACTGAATGTAAACCGGCCAGGAGGGCCCGGTTCACCCTTAATTATATTGAGGCCCACGAAGAGCCAGAAGATGGCGTTTTACTACTAAAGCTTAGAGGCCCATAGCCCAAGGGCGGATTAAGGCCCATAGTGTTAAACCGCCACGGTTGTGTAACTTGTAATGTAAGTTAGGAAAGGAGAGATCGAGCCAGACACTTTGTATGAGTCGGCTTCGGGATTCTGTAGGTCGGCCGGGCGTCAGCCTATGTATATAAAGGGACGAACTGGCGGCAGTTCAGGGACAAGAAACAACAACTCGAGACTCAGGCAAAGCATATTTGCTCCCTGGTCATCGAAACTCAATCAATCCCATCACAACTAGACGTAGGCTTTTACCTTCATGAAGGGGCCGAACTAGTATAAACCTGCCGTGTCACTTGTCTGGTTTAACCCCTTCAAGCTAACCCGTTACGATGGCTCCACGACTAAGTCCTTTCATGAGGACATCTGACGTGTTAATTCCATGACAAGTTCCGAGGACCATTGTATCAGATAGAGGAACCCAGTTTAGCTCAAAGTTCTAGAATCAGTTGCACGAAACTTTGGGTACCAGGCTAGAGTTCAGTACAACCTTTCATCCACAGACAGATGGACAGACCGAGAGAGTCAATCAGATTCTGGAGGACATGTTGAGAGCTTGTGTGCTAGATTATGGATTTAGCTGGGACGACAATTTTCCATATGCAGAGTTATCATATAACAATAGGTATCAAGCCAGTTTGAAGATGGCCCCTTTCAAAGCTTTGTACGGAAGGAGGTGTAGGACACCGTTCTTATGGGATGAAGTTGGAGACCGTTAGTTGTTTGGACCAGATTTGAGTAAAGAGTCTGAAGAGAAGGTTAAGTTGATTCACGATAGACTCAAGGTAGCCCAGTCCAGGCAGAAGAGCTATGCGGATTCTAAATGCAAGGAGACAGTTTACGAAGTTGGAGACAAAGTGTATCTTCATGTGTCCCCACTTCGAGGAGTTAAGCATTTTGGAGTTAAGGGAAAGTTAGCACCATGTTTTGTGGGACCATACAAAGTTTTGGAACGGATGGGAGAAGTTGCTTACAAGTTGGAATTGCCCGAAGGATTGTCAGGAGTTCACGATGTGTTCCACGTTTCCCAGTTGAAGAAGTGCCACGCAGAGATGGCCGACATCCCTCTGAGAGACACAGTGCCACTGGAAGCAATTCAGTTGGATAGCGATTTGACCTACGAGGTGAAACCGGTCAAGATTCTCGAGTTTGCCAGCCGAGTCACACGCAGCAAGGTTATCAAGTTCTGCAAAGTTCAGTGGAGCCACCATACCGAAGATGAAGCCACCTGGGAATGGGAGGAAGACCTACGGAAGGATCACCCGCACCTATTTTCTAGCCAACCTGAATCTCGAGGGCGTGATTCATCTTAAGGGGGGTAGGTTTGTAACATCCCAAATTTTCAATTTGGAATGTTATACATTAGATCATAATAGCATATCATATTTTATTGCATTTTGGCTTGATCCTAGAAATTCTACGAAACTCAAGGACCCACGGAGAGAGTTGGGGATTTCGTTATTATCATATTTAAGTTTTCTCAAATTTTGGAAAGTGGATCATTTGATTTTAATTATTTTCTCTTCGAATATTTCTTTTATGAAAATAAAAGAGAGGGGATAAAATGACTTCCCCAAAATAAAGAAATATTGGAGATTTAATATTAAAATCAAATAAGTATTTTATTGGGAGTTTTATCGCTATTATATTTGAATTAGGAAAAATATGCGTTTTTCAAAAATTGCATTAGAGGCCCAAATAAATGTTCACTTTATCTGCTATATTTTTAGAGGACGGAGAAAATTTATTTCAGGATTTTTGGAGTCCGTTTAGTATTTCTTTTCGTTGTTTTTCTGCACGCGGAATTATTTTAAAAAAAGTCAACCGACCTAGCCGGGCCGTGCCCGACTAGGACTCGCCCGCGAGGCCCGAGCCGCCCCAGTACACCCGCCACCGAACCCTAACCCTAGCCCCGCCGCCGTCGCCGCCAGCCGCCGCCGCCGCAGCTGCCGGATACCACCTCACCGTCGCAGCCTCCCGCCTGACCCCGCCGCCACCCGACCCCGCCGCCACCCGTCACCGCCCCGCCACCCGCGACGCCGCCGGTCATCGCTGGAGCCGCTGCCGTTCCGCCGCCCGCCGCCCTCGTCCCGAGGTAGCCGCCGATCCGCCGTCGGTTTATTTTGTCGGTTATCCGTTCAGTTTTTTTATAAAACCCACGGGTTTATTTTTCCCCGGTTTAGTTATTTAGCGAACGCCCGTCCGTATGTTCGTTTTAACGAACGGTTTTCACTCGTTAGCCGCAGACAGCGAATGTTCATTCGTTAGCCTGTTTGTCAGTTTTTCTTTTTCAAGGGTTTTTTCGCGATTATTTTTCGATCACGATTTCTGCCCTGATTTTCGTTTTAGTTTATCTTTTCTCTCATTTATCGGAATCAGGCGATTCAAGCGCCCATATCTTCGTCTCGAAGCCCTCTTTCTGTTTAACCAACTTGAACAAGATTTTCCTACTGTAAAAAATTGACTTAAGTCCAGACTAGTGAATAGAGCTTGTTTCTTTCACAGTTTGAGTTTCGTTGCTTCGTTTGTTTTGATTCTTTTTGCAAACCGGAGTTCTTAAGTTGAACTTTCTGGTTAGATCTCTTATTTGAGTTTTACCCGTGCTTATAGTTGAGTGCATATTGTGTGCTCGGTTGTTTGTGATAGAGTACCCGGAGTGCGAAGCATGCTACTACGAGTCTCTAGGTTTCACAGATCATCAGCAAGGCAAGTAACATCTGGGTTTTTGGGAAGTAGATGAGGTAGTACCTATTACCTGTTTAATATCAAACCTTGGGAGTTACTTCTATGCTGCTTATATTGCTATGCTATGCTTGTACACGTGGTTTGGTTCGAGTGATTCATGACAGATGTGAGTGTTGTTATTTAATGGTTAACTTAAGATGGCTACTTTAATACACATCTGGGTGGATTGCTTGAAGGCACCGTGGAGTACCAAGTGGTTGTCAGGGCACCTGGAGAATCCAGTATTGTCCTAGGATATCGAGGAGTACCGTGTGATCATCCTACGGTCCGCCACCCAGGCTCAAAGGGATCATAAGATTAGTCATGCTAGAAAACTTCCGTGTGCAGCCACAAGCTATTATGGGCTCTAGCATAGTTGAGTACGTTGCAAGACCTCTTTCAGTGGTGGGATAGCAGATGTAAAGTAGGTGTAACTGTCCACCCAGAGTAAAGAGTATTGTTTCAGAAAGACTGTGTCTCGATTCTCCGACCATGGATGCATTCAAGTCTTGTGGGGAAAAGTGCGCAAACCTCTGTGGAGTGTACAAACTAATCATGGTTAGCCGTGTCCCCGATTATGGACGTTTTGAGTATCTAGTTCCTGGATTATCATGTTGATCTCATCACTCTAATATAATTTGATTGGGTTTAATGATGATGTTTAATTGGGATTGACTTGGAGGAACCTTCTCAATGTTTAACAACCACCATGTTAGTTAAATAAAATTTATTCCTTTGTTGTAGGGAAAAATTGGGTTTATGCAAAACTATAACCATAGAGCTTTCCACCAGCCAAATATGCATGTAGTGATAGTTTTTATTCCGTTCATTACTCTCTTGTGTTACATTGCCAGCATATTCCATGTGTTGACCTGTTTCAGGCTGCAACGTTCATGTTGCAGACTTTTCAGACGACAGTAAGGTGCCATAGGTCGTTGTCTTTCACTCAGCGATGCCGTTGGAGTTGATGGACTCACTTTATCTTCCAAGCCTTCCACTGCTATCGTTTTTATATGGCCTTAAGCCATATTTATTGTAATAAGTTCTCTTTTGAGACATTCGATGTAATAAGTGTGTGATTGCTACTCTGTTATAAATCCTCAAGTATTGTATGTGTCAGCATTACCGATCCAGGGATGACACTGATGCACAGAGATCAGACTGCTTGAGGTCTGGTCGCTACAACACACAAAAAGGATAATTTTTAGAAGTTTTTAGAGGTGGCACATGCAAATTTACTTAGGACGGCAGGGTAATACCGCATATAGGTCGGTATGGTGGACTCATCTGGAATAACTTTGGTTTCATGGTTTTTGATGTACAGGCAGAGTTCCCACTTAGTACAAGCGAAGGCTAGCAATTAAGATTGAGAAGCGTCCATCTAGAGAGCAACAACAATCATAACCATGAATTAGGCGTAAGTAACATTGGACACTAGCATGAGTAGGATATGAACACCATGAAATATAAATATCATAGAGGCTATGTTGGTTTCGATTCAACTACATGCATGAACATGTGCCAAGTCAATCCACTCGAACATTCAGAGGGGGATACCATATCATCATACTACATCACAATCATTTTAACGCTATGTTGATATCCAAGATAAATCATTATTCACTGCCAGCTACATATGCATGGCATGAGAATCTATAATCTCTAATTGTCATTGCAAACATGTTTAATCATAATGGGCCGAATCATGGATACTAGGTTAAACATATTTACAAAAACAGAACAAGTCGAGTTCATACCAGTTTCTCCCTGCTACGGCCAGTTCATCGAATGTCGTCATTATTGCTTTTCACTTGCATGACAGAATGATATGAAAATAGTAATAGTGCAAGAGTGCCATGGACTAAGCTGGAATCTGCAAACATTTTATTCAACAGGAGAAGACATGGTAAAATGTGCTCTTATTAGTTCAACAATTATTCATATGAGAGCCACTCAACATTTTCATCGTGGTCTTCTCCTTGGTAAGACTCGAATAAAAGGAAAAGAAATTCAGAGAAACACATTGAAATATTTTTGGAGGTTTTGGTTTTCTAGAACAGGCAAGTAAATGGAAAAGCAAAAACGAGAAAAACTATTTACACGGGAAAGCTCCCAACAAGCAAAAGAAGAACAATGAAATCTTTTTGGATTTTCTTTTTAATATTACTACTAAGCTTGCAAAGAAAGTAAACCAGCTACAACTATTTTTTTAGTTTTTCTAAAGTTTTTCAAACACACAAGAAGAAAGCAAGAAAATAAGTCTAAGCATGGATGTTACAATGAAAAAGTGTGAACACCGACAAATGAAGTATGTGGATATGAATGTAATGTCGGTGGAAACACATACTCCCCCAAGCTTAGGCTTTTGGCCTAACTTGGTAGTTGATCAGTAGACAGGAGGGTAGTAGGGGTGCTAAGGAGCGTGCATCCATGCATCCCACTGCCGAGGCTCCTCCTGTGCTGCCTCCGTAGCAGCCTGAGCGTTCCGATAGGTGATGAAGTCTGCAGGCATAATCCTATATCCGCCCCTAGCAACAGTATCAAACAAAGCAGGAGCAGGCAATGGAATAATATGACGAGTGTTTACACTAAAAACCAGGTTATACGGAATAGGGATGTTAGGAGATCTGTCATCAGTAAAATGGTGGTGATCCATGGTTGCACGGTCAAGGTAAATTGTTGTCAAGGGGTAATCATGAGGGCGTATCTGAACCTAGAAGTGAGCCGCCAAACGAGTAGCATAAATCCCACCATGTATTTTGCCCTGAGATTTATTAAGATGGAGGCGACGAGCCACAATAGCTCCCAAGCTAAAAGTGTTGTCGCCCTCTAATGAATGAGTAAAACAGCAAGGTCTGGTGAACTAAGTGCACCCACCTTCTCCCTATCCAGCAAGCATTTTGCAATGAAAAGTGCAAACTAATGAACAACAGGAAAATGTAAGCCAACGCCAGTGATGGCTGACACTCCTCTCTCATCCCCCACTATCAAAGTGCGATAAAAGGCCTCAAACTTGGTCGGCCTAGGCTCAGCCAAGCTCCCATCACAGGGGATCATGCATATGTTGCAAAATTCAGTAAGTGGTATATGATGGTTTTCAACATATAAATTAAAGATCACTTCAGGAGGATTATTCTTGGACAGGTAAGTAAAACTTTGAACAAAGAAGTTTGTGAGGATTTGGTGCTGATCACACTCATCTGCAATGAAGTCAGTGAGGCCAGCATTAGCAATATATTGCAGGAACTCCTCAAAAATTCCAGCCTCTTGTAGGAACGGGATGTGCGGCCATTTGCACAGTTGTACTTCTGCCAACCTTCGAGGGTGGAGATCACTGTCAAAAGACTCCCCAATAACACCCTTGGAGTTCTTCCTTAGGCCAAACTTCCTGAAGATATTCATGTTCTCTTACAATTTTCTAAAAATAAAATTTTGAGGTGACAAAAATTTGTCAACAAAATTTCACAAGATTGATAGCAACTACTCCTAGGGATACATAGAGGCCATAGCAAGCATTCAAACTACTTAGAACACTAAGAATTCAACATGCAAGCTCATCTACAGCAGCACCAAGAGTAGCTAATTATTCAAAGTATAAACCACTAAAACAAAAACTAATTGGACAAATCGTGGAGTCACATACCAAGCAACAATCCCCCGAAACAGTTTCGTAAATGGAGCTTCAAGCAAAGAGATCGAAATCCACGGGTTTGAGCTCAAGAACACGGTAGAGAGTGCAGTGGGGATTTTTTTTCTGAAGGTAAGGGATGATGTGGGCTAAAGAGATAAGTGAGGGGGCCCACGTGGGGACCACAACCCACCAGGGCGCGCCGGGTGATCCTGGCACGCCCAGGTGGGTTGTGCCCACCTGGTGCACCTCCCTCTGGTATTATTTGCACCAAAAATTCATAAATATTCAGAAAAAAATCGTATCAGGTTTTCAAAGCATTTTGAGAACTTTATTTCTCGATCATTTTTTATTGCACAGGAAATTATGGAAAACAGGCAAAACATGGCATTTTATTTTATTTAACTAATAAAAAAAAGGTAGGGACAGAAAGTAGTGCTTACTAAATTCATCAACTTCATACCGGTCAAAAATGATTCATTAATAAGGTTGATCAGGTCTTATTAACAACCACTTTTGATTAGCAGGAAACCAAAGAACTTTTGTAAATCACCAAGTTACCTCAATGGGGATATGCATTTCCCCAACAATAAGCATTTCATGTTTCTTTTTGACAGTAGGTAGAGGTATTTGAAAACTTCCAATAGTGATTGTCAGAGATATTTTAATAACATTAATACCATTCACTTGGAATTGTTTCTTTAGAAAGTGCACCGTATGGTCATTACCATTAATTTGAAAAGTGACCCTGCTTTTATTGCAATCAATAACAACCCCTGCAGTATTCAAGAAGGGTCTACCAAGGATAATTGACATGTTGTCGTCCTCGGGCATCTCAAGTATAACAAAGTGAGTCAAAATAGTAACATTAGCAACAACAGGCACATCCTCACAGATACCGATAGGTATGGCATTTAATTTTTCAGCCATTTGCAAAGATATTTCTGTAGGTGTGAGTTTATTCAAGTCGAGTCTTTTATATAAAGAGAAAGGCATAACACTAACACCAGCTCCTAAATCACACAAAGCAGTTTTCACATAATTCTTTTTGATAGAGCAAGGTATACTAGGTATACCCGAATCTCCAGGTTTTTTAGGTACTCCATCTTTAAAAGTATAGCTAGCAAGCATAGTGGAGATTTGAGCTTCCGATATTTTTCTCTTATTTGTGATGATGTCTTTCATATACTTTGCATAAGGAGGCATTTTAAGGATATCAGTCAAGCGAGTGTGCAAAGAGACTGACCTCAGCATTTCAGCAAAGCATTCAAATTCTTCATCATCTGTCTTTTTAGTTGACTTGGGTGGAAAAGGCATAGGTTTTTGAACCCACGATTCTCTTTCTTTACTATGTTTTCTAGCAACGAAGCCTCTTTTATCATATCTTTTATTCTTAGGTTGTGGGTTATCAAGATCAACAGGTGGTTCTATCTCAAAATCATTATCTGGTTCCTTATCGTTATTTGTTTGAGTGTCTTCATGAACCTCATCATTGTATTTTTCATTATCACTAGGTGGATGTTCATTACCAGATTGTGTTTCAACACCAGAGATAGAAGTTTCATTTTCATTATCAGGAGGTTTGTCTATTTCAGGTTCACTAGAAGCATGCAAAGTCCTATCATTTTTCTACTTCTTTTTCTTTTTAGAAGGACTAGGTGCACTTGTGTTATTTCTTTGTGAATCTTGTTCAATTCTTTTTGGGTGTCCCTCGGGATAAAGTGGTTCCTGAGTCATTTTAGCTCCTCTAGTTGCAACTCTAACAGAAAAGTCATGTATAGTATGATTCATCTCATCAAGTAATTCTCTTTTTGATTTAGCAACTTGTTCTAAATGGGTTTGAACCATAGAAGCATGCTTTCCAACACCTCTAACATCATTTGAGATTCTAAATAACAAGTCACTTAAGTGAGAAATCATATCAGAGTTGTATTTCAATTGTTTCATAACATTTGCATTGAAGTGATCTTGCTTTCTAATGTAATTGTCAAACTCATAAAGGCATTGACTAGGATGTTTATCATGAGGATCATCACTATGATTGATTTTCATTAAAGATTTTACCTCTGCCACCTTGTGTGGTGGTGGGGCTTCAAGCCCATGTATTTCTTCGATAGGTGGTAAACTTTTAACATCCTCGACTTTAATACCTTTTTCCTTCATAGATTTCTTTGCCTCTTGCATATCTTCAGGACTGAGATATAATATACCCCTCTTCTTCGGAGTGGGTTTAGGCGGTGGTTCAGGAATAGTCCAATCATCATAATTTTTCAATATGTTATTCAATAATTCTACGGCTTGAGCAATAGTTCATTCCCTGAAAACACAACCAGCACAACTATCTAGGAAGTCCCTAGAAGCATCGGTTAGTCCATTATAGAAGAAATCAAGTATTTCATTTTTCTTAAGAGGATGATCAGGCAAAACATTAAGTAACTGGCAAAGCCTTCCCCAATGAGGGAGTCCTGGATTAGGGGGTCCTCGGACAGCCGGACTATACACTTTGGCCGGACTGTTGGACCATGAAGATACAAGATTGAAGACTTTGTCCCGTGTCCGGTGGGACTTTCCTTTGCGTGGAAGGCAAGTTTGGCAATCCAGATATTTAGATCTCCTTATCTATAACCGACTCTGTGTAACCCTAGCCCCCTCTGGTATCTATATAAACCAGAGGGTTTAGTCCATAGGACAACAACAATCATAATCATAGGCTAGCTTCTAGGGTTTAGCCTCTACGATGTCATGGTAAACCAACTCTTGTAATACTCATATCATCAAGATCAATCAAGCAGGATGTAGGGTATTACCTCCATCGAGAGGGACCGAAACTGGGGAAACATGTGTCCCCCGCCTCCTGTTACCATTAACCTTAGACGCACAGTTCGGGACCCCCTACCCGAGATCCGCCGGTTTTGACACCGACATTGGTGCTTTCATTTGAGAGTTCCACTGTGCCGTCAAGGTAAGGCTTCATGGCTCGCCTTGTTATAAAGGACAACATCACCACTTGGGGAGCCCTGGCTGTAGGCCAAACTCTCCGACTAGGCGGCTTCGTCATGACCGCCCGTTCGGCTGCCGCGCCGACGATGACTTCTCGGGTCATCAAAAACAGCCGTCGCATTACCTCGGAATTCTCCGAGCAGATGGATCCAATATCGTCCTTTAACAATCTCTTTGATTGCATCGCCGCCTTGGGAGTCGCTATGGACTACGGTCAGATCGGGCTTAAACCTGACCAAAGAAGATTAACTCTCTGCTGGTCACCCATCAGATAGCGGTGGTGGAGGAGCAATGCAGCGATTCTTCCTCTAGTTTGAGGACGAACTATGTCCGGATTCCAGAGCTCTCCTTCCCGGATACCCGTTCACGGGAGGACATGACCCAGGCTCCGAACTTAGAATCGGACAGCAGGCCAGGAAAGTTGGGCAACATCTCGGGGCCCGAACTATCAAGTTCGGTAGCTTCCCTGCTCCTGGGTCTCATATCAAGTCAGGGTTTGGACTTAAATCTACCCACCCACCCAGATACAAGCAATCTTTCCCACATTAGACAAGAGTCCCAAGAGACAGTACATCACTCTTGGGCCAGATTCCTCCTTGTAATCAACAAGGTCAAAGACTGTCGCGAGGAAGACGCAATCTCATTCTTTTGCAAGAATTGCACGGAGAAGGGAATCCTCAACGCCATAAGTCGCCGTGACATAGAACACTTCGCTGACTTGGCGGCCATAGTACATAAGTACTGTGCGATGGAAAGCGCCTGGAAAACCTAGGCAAAATTCTGGGATCCTGCGGCTTTCACTAAACCCCTTGTCTGAACCAAAAGGGTGCACTCTCGCAGGTCACCCGATCCAATCACAAAGAAACCAAAGCCCACTACAGGGTGTGGAACCGTATTGGAGGGATGGCTCAATATGCCATGCAAAATTCACACCACACCGGATACCATACCAACACACAGCCTTAGAGCATGTTGGATAATCCGACAGGAGGCCTAGAGCGGTGAGGATCTCCTCATCAACGATACCGCAGAGCATCATCCCACATAAAATAACAATACAGTATTGACAGTCTTCGAGACTTTCGCCTCAAATAATAGGCGCAAGCGAGCACTCCACAGCCTCGCTGAAGTCTGCCACATTGCAGCGATAAATCCATGGAACGACAAGGCAATAACCTTCAATGCCAGTGACGAACCTCAATTCCGAATAGTTCGAGCACCAGCCGCTTTGGTCCTTAGTCCAATTGTGGACGGCTTTCGACTTACTAAAGTGCTCATGGACGGCGGCAGCGGATTAAACCTCATCTATGAGGAAACTCTCAACAAAATGGAAATAGACAAGAGCCGCATTGAGCAAAGCATCACGACCTTCAGAGGAATCATCCCTAGTCGAGAGGCATGATGTGTAGGAAAAATCACACTAGATGTGGTATTCGGCATGCTGGAGAATTATATGTCTGAAGAAATCACATTCCAAGTGGCCCCGTTTAGTAGAGGATACCATGCCCTTTTAGGGCGGGATGCATTCAAGAGATTCCAAGCTATACCCCATTATGGGTACATGAAGCTCAAGATGCCCGGGCCCAATGGAATCATCACTCTAGCTAGTGATCCGGACATAGCACTCCGTGCCGAAAATAAAACTGCCGCACTAGCCCTTGAGGCATTATTCGAAGCTCTCGCGGCCGAAGAACTAAATGCGCTACGCTCCACAGTGGACAGGGACGACATGATACTCGACAAACGACCCAAGTCCACCTCTTTCAAACCAGCGGACGAAATAGTCAAATTAGAGGTCCACCCAATGGACCCTACAAAAACAGCATCCATCGAGGCACAACTGAACCCCACAATAGACGCCGCAAAAGAGAGTTCCTGCGTGAGAATTGGGATATCTTCACCTGGCATCCTTCAGACATGCCAGGTATCCCACATAGGCTGGCCGAGCATAGCCTAAACATACTGAAGGGATACAAGCCGGTCAAGCAGACTCTTCGGTGCTTCTCAGAACCTAAGCGACAAGCCATGGGAGAGGAGCTAGCCAAACTACTCGAGGCCGGATTCATCAGAGAAATAAAACATCTGGACTAGCTAGCAAACCTGGTAATGGTACCAAAGAAGGACAAATCCTAGCGCCTATGTGTCGATTTCAAGGACCTCAACAAGGCTTGCCCCAAGGACCCCCCC